>NC_041023.1:15022028-15366861 GCF_900634625.1 Parambassis ranga
ATTGAAGTGTGTAAAAGTAGCATTATGAAAAAAAACAAGGTGGACAATTGTGCATACACACACTGATACACACTCTCTGAAGTGTTTCCCCCGTCCTGTGCTAACTGTGCAGACAGCCATTAGAGTCCCACCTTCCCCTCCATCCCGCCCCATCATAGGCCACAGGGCTGAACCTCTCAGACGGCCCTCGCTGCCAACCCCAGCTCTCCACTCACCCACTCACCACTTCACCTGCATGAAGAAGAGTGTATGTGAGCTCCATTTACTGCCCTAACTAATAAAGTAGTATCAAGCAGTGCTAAAAGTATCTCTCTCCCTCTCTCTCCACTCTGAGCAAGGAGCAGAATCCATCATTTTAACACCCCTCCTCTCTCTTTCTCTCTCACCCCTGTGCTGGCTATCTTCCAAGTGCACATTGCTACACACATGGCTGAACACACACACACACCTACAAATACACTTACACAGAACGACAAGTGTCTGCTTCAGCATGGGTTGCCATGGCAACCTGGTCAGCAGCGTTCCTGCTGTTTGGCTTCGTTGAGCATCATTGTGAGGCCAGGGTGGTATTTAAAGTATTATGCTCATGCACTAACACGGGTGTCCATCTCTCTGCACACACTGAACATGCATTCACATAGTGAAACAGTAGTTAAGAGTGTTAGCTTGAGTCCTTTCTGCAGGGGTGATTTGGTGTCTGTCAACTGTCTCAATATGATCAGAGCACAGTGGTGCACTGATACTGCCATCTACAGTATAAACACCACACATGCTTCAACAGTCACCCCCATTATATATCACCTACAACAGCCCAAACTCATCATGAAGCCTGGACAGAATTTTATAAACAGGGGAACTTTCCTGGTAAAAATAAACAAAAGGCCAATATTCTCTAAATTATTGATATGAAACATGTCTAAATACTTTTAGTCATATATAGGGTCACATTTTTACCAAATTAACAGTTACAAAAATACAAGCAAACTTCGGAATTCCAATTTCAGAACCTCGGTCAGCACCAAACAACCTACCTGTAATAAACACTTCTGACCACTAGAGGGGGATGCAGATTTATTTTAGCTGCACTCCACTAACAAAAGCATTTTCCTGTGTCGCTGTCTTTGAAAAAAATGATTAAGACTAAAATATGGAGATAAATTATATATGTAGGCTATGTATTAGGGTTGTGTTGATCATGATCACATTCTGTGAAATCCAATGCAGATTCATACCAAGACGATCGGTTGGTAATCATCTGACAGACTGACCCACATATGATCTCCTGGGTATTTTATAATTGAATATAAATGTCAAGTATTTATAATGCAACAGTAAGTTTACAAAAAAGCTTCAACAAGACACCAAAGAATTAACTGAAAAACGTCTTTATTTGCCAATTGCATATTAACCTTGGTTAATGCTTGGTTAAATATACAAGACACACACACAAAGAGAACACTGTCATGATATGGCATAAATTGTACATGACATTATAAGTTCAGAAATCAACTGCATAGATTTTATATTTTATTATATATATTTATTATCTTACTTTTTTAACTAACAGTGTAAACAACACACACCTGCAGGGAAATATTAAACATTTGGCAGCATTTTCAAATCTATTAAAATGTTGGATCAAGACATTTCTTTACATTTGGGACTTTTTAGATGTATAGCTACAAACTACACACTGTACATAGCTGGATGTAGCTACATGAGTGTTTGGGTTTCTTCTTTTTCTTTGGTGGTTAGATCTGAATAAACCTGTTCCATTACTGTACCCTAATAATAAGTGACTCTCAGTGGGTGAAAGGAAATGGTTAAATATTATTGCATGGTTAAAGAAAATCTCATGTGTAAACAAGTATTAAGATATAGAAAAAAGGCTTAGAAATACTCTGTGGTCACTTTATTATGCTCACCTTTAAAGGATAGGGTGTACATAATGAAGTAGCCGGGGAGTGTGTTTTCTGAGGTAGGAAATGCTTGAAATAACTTTGTTTTGGCTTTGTGGTACAAACAAGATTTTTTGGTTAGTTTGCATAAATCCCCAAAGGGCAGCTGCACTTCTTGGTCAACTGTATTGTGATTGAATAGTTTTCAGAACAGTGTATTAGCACCTGGTTTAACTTACAGTGGCATACACTCAGAGGTCCCAGCTGATGATGGTGCCACTAAAGTGAGACCTCCCACTGCAGGACAACAGGAGACCCTTAGTGTTTGTAAGTTGCATGGAGAGAGCCTCATCAGGCAGATGAGCCGCTGCCCTGCTGTCACTTTGAAGGCGGCTGCTCCTCCATACCAGCTTGCGTCATGAGCTCAGACACATTTTTCTCCAGGTCATCAATGCGGGTCCCCATCTGATCAAGTATGAATGTTAAGAAAATAATCTTCACATAAAGGAGCTCTTTCTTCTATGCCCTGATCTGTAACTTTCCACGCCCCCTAGTGGCCACCTTCTTTTAAGTCAAGAAGAAAAAACATCCTTGGTGTTTCCAGATGTGGTTCAGTACCTGTACTTTCACTGAAACGTCAGATTAACAGTCTGCGCTGTCCTAAAACATCTAAAAAGTAAATGTGGTACCAGAAGGATATGCTTTGCCTCCAGCTGTTCAGACATTGCCTGAAATCTTCCTTGAAGACGCTGCATCGTCGTTTCCATCTGAAAGGGAGAGAAACTCATTAGGCTTTCAAGCTTTTGCATGATACACGGGTCACACAGGTTTGTTATCACTGTGTGTGGTTATTAGACTGCACTTGATAAACTGTGAATCTAAAAAAAAAAGTTAATCTGTGTGAGGTAATAGTACAGTGTCATCTGCTGTCTCCATATTTGGGATGATTAATGGAGTTCTCAGCGTGCCATGTGCGTAAATACGCACAGCTCTTTCTTAGGGACATTCTGCCATTATAGTGCAATAACAAAGCATCATCTTCTACATAACATTATGGAAACTAAAACTCATACTGTATAGTTATAACTGTATACAGTAACATTGTGACCGTTCAGACCTTAGTAGGCTGACAAGTGAACCCATTTATTAACCTTTTCCACAGCTCACCTGTGTGAAGTGTAGTAAAGCAGCCCACCCTTTAGTCGCTGTTGGATTTTGATCAATCCTGACTCGATTACGTCAATGGCTGAGTATAACCATCCTAGCAAATGAATTCGTCACAGTTGTGCCATCTGTGCGTAAATGCGCACAACTCTTGGGATGTCGCGCGTATGGATCGCCCTGATCAGAATTATCGGTTGATGTGTGTCCACGGTTCATACCCTTTTCTACGCCCTTGCATGAAGAAAACTTACCGCTTCCGTCATGTCTTTAGCCGCTTTGCAGTCTGCGTTTGACATCGTTCTCCCCGACAACACCCAGCTGATTCTAACTGTGCGCCACAGTAACAGGTTGTTTAGTTGACAGAATGTCAAAAGATTATTTCCTTAACATTAGCTGTGACTCCCTTAACTTTGCGGCACTCTGAGGTGGGCACGGTAAAAAAGTGACTTCCGCCTTCAGGGTTCATGACTTCAAAATAAAGGAAAGCATCAACTTTTTTTCACTACGTCCTCAGTCACCTTTTGGGGATTTTATTGTGAAAGTACAGTTTGTAGCTCTTAGAGTTTCCGGATAACTAACTTGACTTTTAGAACCTTCGTGATTTGTATGCATGATTGAATTTTAACTGTTTATATACCGGTTTATCCTGTCACTGTGTGATGAGTAAGGATAATTCCCCCAGTCTGCCGTTTACATAAGACATTATCCCGGCTCTCTGTGACAGATGAGAGATGAGCTGTCTGCCATGAGGGTTGCATAACTTTCATCAAGCCTAAAATCTTTATTTTCTGCGTTCACTGCTGCTGAATTTGAATAGTTATAAATGTAGTGTGTTCAGTGTATTTCAGTGGCTCCTGGAGTGATGTGCAAAGCAATAAGAGAGCTAAAATAAACCCGTATACATGCAATATTTAGTATATCCAGTATATACTACTGGGTGGAAAGTAGGCCGAACAAGATGCATCACTTTATTTTATTGTTAGCTACATTTAGATACAATATTTATCATGCGCAGCAGATCTCTCCAAGGATGGTCCATGGTACCCCCATGGCCCCCACCAGGTGGCACCAACTGAATGAGGTGAAAATGAATAATTATATGAAACCGGTGCATTCTCGTCACCTTATATATTACTTTTAGACTCAAACATTTCCGCGATTTAAACTTTTGGAAATGACTGACCTGGATGAATGAGAGCATCCACAGACAAGCTGTTATTGCATCCTTTCACAGGAGCCAGTTTTCTGTGTTGTTGTGAACCATCTCGATTCAATTGAACATCTTTGTTTGTACACGTAATGTGTGACGTACAGGAAGTGCGATGGAGACCACAAAACACAAATCCCATACATTACTTCGGAGTTGTTAGCGACATAAACAGCCTTAATTTATAGGTCCTGTGACGACACGTTGTTTTGTTTTTAGGTTTGCTGTCAGTTTCGCGTTGTAGTTTACAACTTTAAGAATATTAGCACCGCGAATTTCGCAGTTTCTTCCGATACTTCCGACACTGTTTCTCTAACAGCGCTAGCTAGCATCGACCTGTGTTGATGCTAGCGAGCATCAACAGTGTTGGATAAGGGAAATGGGGCAAAATGAGCGCATTGTCGGCTAACTCAAAGTCTTCCACAGTGCTGGTGTTTTTGAACAATAATTAACATATCCATACGCTCACTGTTAATCATTCTCAGCTATTACTGTATTGTTATTTCCTGGCTCGTCGATTCGCGGCTCTGCTTATGATGGCGTGGCATTAGTTTCGTCTTTGTCCGTTCAAGCGTTATGTATGGAAAACAGGGATGTTACACAAAGTCAGCACAGGCAACCAGAGGAGGATAAACGCCGTATAACGAGAGCAACAGCAAGCTGACATCACAGCTTCTTGCCCAGGACCAGCAGCTGAACATGGAAGATGAGGTGTTTGATCAGATGGTGTTGGTGTTTAACACGCTGGTATCGTGGGTCGCTGCTGGGGCGATGGTATTTGGTGGGGTAGTGCCTTACATCCCCCAATACAGAGACATCCGCCGGACCCAAAACGCAGAGGGGTTCTCCACCTATGTGTGCCTGGTCCTCCTGGTGGCAAACATACTACGAATACTTTTCAGGTAACAAACTCTCACGTCAAATTAGTTTCTGTCACATGATGACAAATAACCATTCTAAACTCTGCACGTTTAGGATCAGCCAAAGTGCATAAAGAAAAGTTGTTCCAAGAAACGCTGGGCTATCCTTTGGAATCTGGCTTTAAAAACATCCTCATTACAGATTCTATTTGTGTCCGTAAGATCAGTTTCAATTCTTATTAGAATCAAAAGGCTGCCATCTGCTGAAAACAGATAGACTGCTTACACATGGTCCCAGAGTATGTGCTTTGTAGGAGTTGATAAGATGTTGATGAAGATTCTCACGCATCCAGGTCATATTCGTAGAGACATTTGAAGCAAGGCATCTGGGCTTGTAGAGTTTTACAAGTCCAGATGCCTTGCTTCAATCGTCTCTACAAGTTATAATAAGTTAAACACAAATAAAAGCCAAAAACATATCAATGCTTAAAAACTTTTCTCTTGTAGGTTTGGTCGCTACTTCGAGACACTTCTGCTGTGGCAGAGCATCATCATGATCGGCACCATGCTCATCATGCTAAACCTCTGCACCAATGTCCGCATGGCCACCGAACTCAACACCAAGAGGCGCTCCTTCATAGGTGAGAAACCCTCAGGGGGCCCACTTTATAGTGTAGGAGGTATTTCAGTCGTGTGTGTATGAATGTGTGAAAGGTGTGCAGGGTGTTTCTTTCAAAACATAAATGAACTATATTTAGGTATTTAATATCTTCCAACTAATTTTTAAGATTCTTTCAAGCATTGCATATTGTTTCTACAAAATGCTCTTACTACATCAGAAAGTAGTAGTAGTCATTGTCAGTATTCAAATCTCTCTAGTATTAATCCACAGTAAACTGAAACATGTCCATCTATCTCATGTATTGATGTGTTTGAAGCCTGTTTTGCATACAGCTCTAGTCGTGCTTTATATTTGTACTTCTAAACTGGTTATTCAGCCATACTTCTTGTCCCTGTGGCAGTATAAATAAAGGGGAGTAACCCTGGGAAAACCCTTAACAATGATTGCTAATGTCTGTGTATGCTCAAAGTCACATGACAGCACTTATGGTGTAAATGAAAACGCTATAGCCACTGGTAAACGGTTAACTAAACCAGTCTGGATTAGAAAACATGGAGATTTCAGCCATCTTGATAACAGCCTTCAAAGAGAATGTCCCCTTTATTCTTCACAACTTCTACTATAAGGCAGAAATATGTTGAGCCTTATTTTACCTTGACCAGGAAGTATGACTTAGTTGTCGAAGTACAGCATTGTCACAGAAGTGTTTAAATTATATATAGAAATTATGTTTCTGTAAAGATTCTTTGTCAGCCGAGTTGTACTATTACTGAGCAAATAGACATGATTTTGGCAAGTACTTTAAGCAGGAAATTTGAGACCTGAAAATAGTAAGGAAATACCCTTGCATTTACAGATGATAGATATCTTTATGAATCTGAAAAAAATGATCAAATGACAAATCTATTTCTGTCAGTTTCAAAGTTTGAAGGCAGGGCTAAAGGGCAAAATCCAGCCACCAGCTCACCAATAAATGTGTTTTCGGTTGTTGTGTAAAATAACAAAGTTGTGGTTTTATTGGGTTTTTATTGAGTCGTTTGCAATAACTTCCTTATGGTGGTGAACAATCATATTTCTGTTAAATATCACAATATATTACAATATTCTGTTGTAATTGCTGTGAAAACTTTGCTTTCAATCTGATTTATTGGTGAGATCTAGAATCCACAGCTTTGAACATTTAAGACATTACCCATTATTCGGAAGATTAATAATCCACCAAAGTTATTCACGAATCTTCCCTCCCCTGAAGAATTACACTGCAGTAAGATGCTGAGTGACAAACTTATGCAATGATCCTAATTACACTTGAGGAAACTGTGATTCTGGCCCATCTATAGTTTTGATGAATAACAAAGAAAACCAAGCTATTTTTTTTCTTTCCTTTTTTATTTATTTTCCGTCTGTAGCAACAGACAGTAAGGACGAGGAGATCAGAATCCCAAAGAGGCACTTTGTGGGTATGTACAGACCTTACTGTTACCATGAAACATCAGTCGTAGCTCATTTCCCTCTCCCTCTCCATCCATCCGTGTCTCATGCATGGTGACGATCCTGCAGCCCAGCCACCTCTAACTGATGATGACTAACACCATGTTATTGATGACGCATGAGCCCGTTTTCACTCGCATGTAGCTCCTCTTGTTGCATCCGCATCTCTGAATCGCAGAACATGTTTCCTGTCTGCCCATTGTAACATACTGCTGGTGTACTTTTAATGCATGTCACACTATAACATGCTCAGTTGAGCTTTCCTTGAAAACTGACATTTCTGCATGTTTTGTTTTCTTGTAGGAAGAAAGCTCATTTGCTGAACTCACATGATTAAATCAGTTAGGTTAGTTCACTTAGATTTACAATAGACTAAGCTGTTGTATTGACATCTTGTCGTTTCTAACTTGTTTAAACAGCAACTGATCTCAAACTAAATGTGTTTGTATGTGTGAAACACTCCTAAAGTACTGCATGTCGTTTTTACTTTGCACGGTTGTATGAATGTAGTTATTCTAGTGGCTGAAGTGCAAATGAATTAATTGAAATGGCTTTCAATTAATGTCCTTACTGGCTGTGAAAAGGGTTTCGAGCTACACTTAGTTTCAGCATAACTCTTCTTTAATGATGAATACGTCTAGAGAAGCCTGTGGGAGGGCATGAGCCTAAGCTGACACATAGCAACTATAAAAGATTTTATTATTCTGTAACACTGTGTCTGTTCTGTATCAATCCATTCTTTGTAAGATTTGACACACATTAATATTTAATGTAATTTCCCTCAGTTGCTCTGGATTGATTACTTATATTCCCATTTATCCATATGCATTTCCCATTACTAATTCTTATTTTTTTATATATATATTTTCTGCTTTATTATGCAAATATCACGTATCACACAGACGTTTCTGCTTACGGAGATTAGGCAGAGATTAGGAAATATTATGCTGGTCGTGTAATGGGCTTTGTCAGACTTATTGAACGTAAACCTCGGCTAAGTCTACCAATACTGTCCATGTCCAGGATGCCATGCAAACGGATTATTTTTTTAGTTCCTTAATTCTCTGAGAATAAGAATGTGTTATTCCTAGTATGGACACCAGGTGGTAGCAGGAATCAATGTATGTCTTAAATGAATGGCGGACACTTAGCACAGTGTGTTATAGTTCAAATTCTCCTGTAGGGACTGTCTAATGAGGCTTGTTGTTGTTTGGAATCCATTAGACATTTTCAGTTATTTTGATTAGAGCACAAACAGTGTTCCTGGTTTCAAGATGTTTCTACATCTTCAGCACAGGTGTGGTACCGCTGGCATAAAAAACGTGGGCCTCTATGAATGGTCATCGATCAGTGAGCTCTGCCAAGCATCTTTACAACTAACAGAGCCATGTTTGATCTTTGATCGCAGCTTTGCTGCTCATTGATCTGGTGGAACTGTCGAGGGTAAGCATGTTGTATTGTTGATAAAACATGTAAAGACATGGTACAGGGGGAGGGGTACTGTGATGCTACATAGAAAAAGAAATAAGCTCCCAGTATGACATCTGCACTGAGTCACCATACAGATCAGGACAAACTGTACATTTCTCTGATTGTCATGTTGTCTTTATGTTCTCAAAGCCTTAATCACATTTCCCATGAGGGCATAGCGTCATTATCGCACCAGGCACTTCCACCTAGCAGCTGGACATATGCACTCAGAAGGAAAATCGTATTGTGGCAGGCTTTATATTGAACATTTTAGCCGTGAACATTCTCTGCTGAGACATCCTGTGACTCACATCTGTGCCATGCAGTATGTCTGTTGTTGCAGCATGTGTAGTTCTCAGACGAGGGATAAATCCTGGTGTAATAGCAGCTCAGTGTGATTTATATGGAAGACTTCCTCCTGCAATCTTTTAAGGAGATTAAAAGATCAGATCATTTGGCTGTGTCAGAATTGGAAACAGTGGTGATCACTCAGGTGAAGGTAAAAAGAGTTTGTGAAGGGAAAAACTAAGATGTAATATTTGAAGAAACAGTTCTGACAGTGGGGAAAGTTCTACTTTGGCTAATGTGAAACTTTTTTCCTGATTGAATTTTTCAGATTCTCCAGCAGCATAAAAATGATTTTTTTTCCCACTAAGCGAATAGCCTACTCCAAGATGGAAAAGCCATTATGGAAAGTTTAGGGTCTGCCTGTTTTTTTCCTTCCGTCACAACTGCATTCTTTCTCCCCTGTTCAAATTGTTTTTTTTTATTACAGCTGTAAATTGTCTGAATAGAAATCTATGAAATCTGCATTTTCTCCAGTCAGCACTTTTATAGAGCAGGAGGGGAGGGTGAACAATGTTTGTGATTGGTAGGAAAGAAAAAATGAGAAGAGTTTTGCATGGATGCACAAAGTCTCAATTTAATAAATAGGTTGAAACTACTTGAAACAACCTATTTTCAGCCTGGCTTGGCCCTAGAAGAGAAACATGATTCCATGTTTAGCTGGATCCATGCTAGCAGCCAAAGACATCTGCTTTTTCTGTCAATGAAATGGTGCCAGATTCCCAAATTGCTATGGACATGTCTAATTCCTGGCCGTTATGACCTCCCATTAAAGGCCATTTGTTGCCGTTCAAAATAAACTGCCCCTGCTATCCTAGGTGTTGTATGGTTAATCTCAACCTCAATCACATCACTATGATTCAGCGATGCTCCAATAGCACAGAGGCCCAATGATGTTACAGGGCTCTGTGGCAACATCAGAGATTTTCATTCTTTTCTACTGACCTGTTATAGCTCATCAGTCATGTTGGTCCCCTGGTGGGCTGCACCTGTAGTTTCATTGGGTTTGGCAGCATAGAATAGAATAGAATCACCTTATCGTGTAGGTGCAGTTATCCTTACCCTGAGGGCCCTAACTTTTAGTCTGAGAAAGTTGCTGTGACTCGGCAGTAAAAGCCTCTTGTGAAAAAGCAACCTGTCCAAATTTCCGAAAATGAAGCCTGTTGAAATCCATAGTTCAATTTCCCTAGCTGTTACAACTGTCTTTTATAAGAGTGTTCTTGCTTCTCCCACATGTGCTTTTGAGTGACAACAAGACATTATTTCAACTGCCCCATAGACGTTTTTTTGCAGGACCTAACTGAAGCTGGCAGGGAGCGGTTGGTAAACAAGCAAATGAAATCTCCCAACTCTGACCCGTGTCTTCCTACACATGTACCGCAACTCTGTGGGACTTCAAACTGAGATGTTTCTCCACCACAGGGGGTCTATTGTGTACAGCTCCAGTCTGTTCCCACACAGTGCCACCACGGCTGCCACACACCATGGGGAATAGAAAGGAAGACAAGAATTCCCAGTATACACAAGTGGCACAGCAAGAGAGGGTGTAAGGCAGGGAATGGCTGAGGTACACTACTGTGATAAACATCTCTTAGCGGTCAGTGTGGAGTGCCAATATCTGCCTACAGGATATTGTTTTTTTTCCCTACATTTGCTGTTGCTTGTGCTGGAGCCATATACATATCCTCTTCCCAACATAGAGGATTAAGAGACAGTGACAGGACAGCACTGGTGTGAAGGAGTGTACTGAAACAGGGAGCGGAGGCAGCACAAATAATTGAAAAGCATGTCACAAGACAATATTTCATTTTTTTTCCCACAGAGGCAACGGTACTCACAAAAAATGATCAACTATGCACATACAGTCTAGCAAGTCACAAATGAAATGAAACTTTGGGCAAGGTTATCCAGTGCTTTAAATGTGATCAACAGGATTTCTTACTCTGAATTTTACTAAAAGCCTGTGTAGGTTTGCAAGGACAGAGTTGATGTGGGAACAACCTACAGCTTCTGGTTAATAACCTGGCAGTTGTGTTTTTGACTAATTGTAGCCAGTGTTTGACAAAGGCGTGTATAGAGGGCACTTTAGTAACCTAGTTGGCTGAGGATGAAGGTATGGATTAATGATTAAGGGTCTGTTGAGAAACGTGTGCATTGGCAGTGTAGCTACTACGTCCAATACCTGCAGCTACCGGCTGATGCCCAATGTTTGTTTGACGTGTATTTGAATGAATAAAACGGGATTCTATCTTGCCGTAAAATAATATCGGTTTATTAACTCTTGACTTAGATTAAATAATTTAAAGTTTCAACTTCATAACAACAAAATAATACCGTTCACAAAGCAATCTTCATACAGTCAAAAAACTGTTTGCTTCCCCATTCATCAGCACCGGATGCTTTAATTTTCCCCACTTAAATCACCTGTGGCAGCCTGTGGCACTGCCACGGGCGCCACCCCTTTAGCGCCCCCTAATGCCTCTGATGCCTATTTACAATTACTCAAACATGGCTCTTACAGGCAGTATTTCTTAGATGAAGACAAATGAAGACTTAGATGAAGACTTTACAACGTTAGTCATCTGATGATGGTTGATGGTTTTTTCCCCCCAGTGTTTAGTTGCAAAGGGACAGTTTGATTACCAGCAGTGGTGAAGTTGTTGCTATCATGGAGAGAGAACAGTCAGTTTAGGTTGTTGATTTTTGCACAAAAGGTAGATTAAAGTATCATCGGCATATGCAGTCATTAGGAATATCTTGACTCATAGTACTTCATTTTGGCTTTACCACACACAGAAATATTTGTGACTATATCGTGCGCAATTAAGATGCATGTATGTTGACATTTGTGCACAGGTAGACATGTAAAAAAAAAATGGACTTTCTAGTAGTTCCTGCTACAGTTGCTGTTTCTAGTAGCACATACACAGACACACAAGGTGACGTTTAAATATTTTTTCGTATCTGAGGAAGAGGAAAGTCTCATGCAAGTTACCAGATCTCCACTTATCTCAACATGCAGTATATCTTCATTTGTTTTGTTTTTGGCCTTACTTGGGTGTTAAATCAATGTTAATAATTTAATCATATATGTGACATTGTGTTGCAATGAGTCTTGTGTGTCTGTCATGCTGCTATAAGTGGCCTGTAGCCACAAGATGCATATAGCACAATGTGCATATAGCTTGTAATGTTCTATGCCAGTAGCAGCCTGGTTGTTGTTGCCGTATTGCCCCTGATTGCTTCTGTATGTGCGTGTGAATGGTTGTTATCAGGCAGCACCAGCCTGGCACTAGCTGGCCCAGATTCACAGTCCTCTGGCTCTGCTGTATGGAGGGCTGTACAGCCACACCAGTCAGCTGCACCTACAGGATAAACACTGCTTTATAGTACATATAGCAGCTCCCAAAGGATTTTCTTAGTGTGATTATATTCAAACACAAATACCTCTGTAATACCTCATTAAAACTCCTGTTTTCTTTTGTTCAACGATGCATTGTATTTTCATCTTGGATACATGTACGGTTTTGCCAGGTTGGCAGAATACTGTGACCTGGTTTAAAATGTTTCTTTAACTTGTCCCTAAAAAGGAACAATTGGTTTGGCTCGGGTATTGGAACGACAGGCTATTCTGCACGTGGCTGCCATGGATATTCATTTAGAAATGCCACCTAAATGTCAGAAGTGGTTACCATTAATTCTCTCATTAAAACATATTTCATTCAGTCATCATTTTACATCTCATAAACCTGTGAGTTTACTCACTGCAAAATAGGTTTGTTCACTAAAGGCATGGTATTAAGTGCCGATGGTTGGAATGTATTTTCCATGTGTGTTTTTCCTCATTCCCTTCTCTGGAGGCCTTTACAAGCCTGTACTCGACCTCTTTAGAGTGCTTAGATGTGCCACTTAGATAAGGAAAGTCTCATTTAAACATGATTAAGTAAATCAGCTCAATTGCATTTGTGGCTTGTAGAAATTCCGTTTAAGATAGAGCAGTGCAGCAACACTCTTTCACTCTTAAGCCATGATTAGATTTTAACCATCTCAGTCTCCTCTGATCTCATTAAACTTGGAGCTTTACTTATAGGAACTGTTTTCACAGCTATTATACGATAAAGATATGTTGCATCAAAAGAACTGGAACGTCACACTCCTTGTGGTCAAAGTAGAGACTTAGGAAATCGACATATTGCAGCCATGAGATATTATCACAGTAGGATTAGTATTGGCTCTGTTGCTTATTACAGGAAGCCTCTGTTATTGTGTTCCGAATCTTTATCTAATCGTTTCCGTAGAGAATGAACACACACTAGAGGTGTTAGAGCAGATAACAGGGTTTAAACCATTCATCAGTGTCCATGTTCTCTCCCACCTCTTTACTACAGCTCTTCTCATTTTTAAAGACCTTTAAGTGAAATCTGTCCATTTTACTAGAATCTTAATGACAACCACATAGAATGTGGTTCAGATATTTGTAGCAGCATCTTATAGTGTTTTTATCTAAATTCAGAAAGGAGGTTGTGGGAGTGGTGTGAAAATTTGCAGCTCAAGTGTGAAGTTAGTAAAAATAAATCACAATAATGGGGTTTTTGTGTCCTTTTATTAATGAGAAATGGCTCACAGAACAGGCAAGTAGCTGGTACTTCCGTCTAGCAGCAGCTGACTGCCAGATATGTGGTTATGCTACGTGTTTTGATCTGAAATCATTATTAACAGGCACTAATGCATCACTTTGCTTTGCTTTTCTGTATACTTATTTCTGCTTTTCTCTTGTTGCGCACCTTACTAGATTTTGACTGGACTTACTTCTGGTCATGGAGTCGCTTCATGGACTATGTGCAGTGTGTGCTGGCCTTCACACTGGTGGCAGCCTACATCACCTACCTCCTCCTGGATTCCACGCTGTTCGTGGAGACCCTGGGCTTCCTGGCTGTGTTCTCAGAAGCAATGCTGGGCACCCCACAGCTCTACTGCAACTATCAGAACAAGTCCACAGAGGGAATGAGGTACAGACTCTTACACTTCATTTACACAGAGACTAACTTTTCGTATTTGCCAAGAAACTGATACAGGACACACACCCGCTGAACTTTTCTATTAAAAAAAACAGACAAAGGCAGGGAGACATTTAGCCAATTTCTCTGCGGGTTTTCATCATCTGCTGAAATATAGAAATGTACCAGCACTTTGGAGGTATTTAGTATTCAAAACGCAATCCTGACTTTTTCCCCCTCATATCAGTGGTGACCTGACAAAACTCTGTTAAATCACTTGTAAAGTTTTCAAAGCTTCCATCTCTACTGCAGCAACTTTTCAGACTGAGATCTGCTAGTAGTCCCAGAAATGCACTTATTATGTTGGACACATAACACACACAGAGGTGCCTGAGATTACAAAGTAATGGACATTCTCTTTTTTCTTTCCAAGTCTCAGACAAAATTAAATATAAACACACTCCGAGTTTGGAAAGTTTACTGACCATTATTTTCTCTTTTGTTCCACTGTTCAGCTTTCAAAGAGCCAGTCAGATGGAAATCACAACAGAGCCTGTTGTATCCCTGATTAATGATAATGACTCTATCCTGATGAGTAATGTTTTATTGATGAGCGCCACTGCCCTCACAGGCAGCGCTGAGCTTGTTGTACACAGTGAGCGTTGACTCAAGATTATATTGTCTCACATATGATCATTAACACTGGCACATGCTTATTAAGTATTTCTGGCACATGTCGCGATCAAAGTAAGGGCAGACTTTCTGACAAGTGTTCATTAAGCTACAATGACAACCGGCCGTGTATAGTTTTGCCTGAAAATCAATATTGTAATGAGGTGTTCTGTCTGCTAATGTGTCATTTTCTCATTAATTAAGATATTCATCAAGGCTATAATTATAGTCTTTGGGAGAACTTTGAAAGCATTTAGTGTATCAGACTCAATTGTTGTAGCTTTCTGAGCTGTTGCCAAGACCTGGTAACTGTTTTTCCAAATACAAAAGTATTCAGGCACAAATGGATTAACTGTGCAGCACTATGAATAAAACAGGAATTGATAAAAATTAAGTTGTTAAAAATAATTCAAAAGAACCTGAAAGCGTCTTAAAATCTTTTACATTACAGATTGTCCATAGAACACAGAGGCCTGATTTAAAAAAAGCTTTCCTGCTGTGTGTGTCCTGCCTCAGAGCAGTGTGTGCCCCCCTCTCTGCTGGTTGGTGCTCTGCAGCAGACAGATAACAGAGCTCCAGCAGGGCTGCCTGTCCATGACAGCTCACACACTGGGCCATTCCATACCCTCTCTGCCCCATGCCTCATTTATTTTTGAACTCCTTCTACTTCTGCCACACTTTGTTTCCAACTGATATTGTGCACTTAGCCTACAGTATGTGGTGGTCGGAGGAGCCCACCTAAGTAAGTCCAAATCGGTTGCTGCTCATTTATGAGTCTTAGGTGTTGTGAGTTTTTGAAGTGTGTAGTTAGCGTGTTTTACACTTTTCCCAAAAAGTACTTACACAAAAGCTTGTCTGGTTGCAACTGATGTTTAAAGTGGAGCCAACAATTTTCTGCTGTCAAACACAGCATCAGGAAGTATCATCTATGTGCTTTTGTCCAGCATTTGTTCAATTAGTCGTGGAGAAATAATAGACAACTCTACAATTGTGACTCTAAAACCTGCCAGAAGGTTTCTTTCCAAAATCACTGAAATTACACCACAATTGTCACAAACAGAAACTGCAAAAATAGAAGAATAGTTGGATTTCAAACCTTTTCAGATACAGTCAATGGAGGGAGCTAAAACTTTTGTGGCCTCAAGATAATTAAACTGAACAGTCTTGTTTCCAGTTTAATTATCTTGCGTCTTGGTTTGCTTAGCCCTGCCCATCAAAAACGAGATGTTAGTGGGTTAGTAACCAACTTACCCAAACATACCAGATGGAAGGAATTGGCAACGCATGTACCTATCATTTTTGTCATATTTGTTGAGGTGTATTTAAATTATTTTAACATATTTAGGGCCCGAGCACCGAATGGTGCAAGAGCCCTATTGAAACCCTTAGGATTATTATTTTTTTTTTTTTTTTTTTTTTTTTTTTTCCCCCTCCGAGATCGCATTTTTGGAGGCCTTAACATGCCCAAAAACTCACCAAACTTGGTAGAAAAATTCATTTGCCCGAAAAATTTTGAAATTTGCTGACTTTTGAAATGCACATATAAAAATGGCTCTATAGCGCCCCCAACGCGTAGCCCCTCTGGCCAGTTTGACACAGGATTATGAAAATTGGCACACATATGTATCACCTCAAGACGCACAAAAAAGTCTCTTGGACCCCCCCTCCAAACCCAACAGGAAGTCCGCCATTTGAAGGTTTGTGGCCATTTTTGGCGATGTGTGACCCTGCTGCCAAACTTTTCACGCCTCGCATACTTCATAGAATTGAGCTGAAATTCGCCGTGTCCACTCAGGACACCATAGGGAATAGACGCATTCCAAAACTCTTACAAAAGTCTGACGGTGTGGCCGGGGCGTGGCCTCAAAGTTTGACCATTTCTGAGGACACAGAAAGTCTCTATAACTTCTTTGTTTTCTGTCCGATCTGTACGAAATGTCACATGTATGATCAGAGTCTGACCCTAAACACATCTATACAACAATATTGAGGCTTTGACAGAGCGCCACCTACTGGCTACACAAAATGTTGTGTTTTCATAGGTTTTTCTGCCTGCCCCCCTGGCCTGTTTTGAGTAGGGTCATGAAAATTGGTACACATGTGTATCACCCCAAGATGCACAAAAAAGTCTCTTGGACCCCCCCCCAAACCCAACAGGAAGTCCGCAATTTTGAAATTTCTGTTAATTTTTGGCGATTTGTGACC
The DNA here is from genome assembly GCF_900634625.1 of Parambassis ranga. Lineage (NCBI taxonomy): Eukaryota > Metazoa > Chordata > Actinopteri > Ambassidae > Parambassis > Parambassis ranga. The sequence continues at coordinate 15,038,960 of NC_041023.1, forward strand.
CTCCTACAAAACTTTTCACGCCTCGCATACTTCATCCAAATGAGCTAAAACTCACTGTGTCCACTCAGGACACCATAGGGAATAGACGCATTCCAAAACTCTTACAAAAGTCTGACGGTGTGGCGGGGGCGTGGCCTCAAAGTTGACCATTCGCCATTACAAAGGAACTCACTGTATTTATTGCCCTAATGTGTAGCCCCGCTGGCCAGTTTGACACAGGATCATGAGAATTAGCACACATGTGTATCACCCCAAGACGCACAAAAAAGTCTCTTGGACCCCCCCTCCAAACCCAACAGGAAGTCCGCCATTTTGACTTTTGTGGCCATTTTTTGCCTATTTGTGACCCTGCTTCAAAACTTTTCATGGCTCACATACTTCTTGCAATTAAGCTGAAATTCATTGTGTCCACTCAGGACACCATAGGGAATAGACACATTCCAAAACTCTTTCAAAAGTATTACCGTGTGGCGGGGGAGTGGCCTCAAAGTTGCCCATTCGCCATTACAAAGGAACTCGCTGTGTTTTATGCAGTACTACCCATATACTTTATGCAATGTGGACAAAATCTTACTCTACTGCTATGGACCCGAGTCTGAACAGATATATATGCTAATAGGATGATACGGTCATAGCGCCACCTACTGGTAGCAGGACAGTTTGGTTGTAAACATGTGTTTGTTGTACATTTCTGCAAATGACAGGAAAAGAGAGCATAGGACAGGAGAGTATAGGAGACAAGAGCATAGGAGAGAAGACAGCAATAGCCCCGTGGATCGCAAGGTCTGCGAGGGCCCGCAATGCTGCTTGCAGCTTTAATTAAAATTTGTTTCCACATATTCTTTCATTTATTGTTTTTATAAACCTATTGTTCCTTTATATGTTGTAGCACTTTGGTCAACCTGGTTGTTTTGAAAGTGCTTTGTAATAACGGGTTTATGCACTGCAACCATATTATTATATCCCTGATGGGTTTTTCTTGTTGACACTGGCAAGTCACAGTCTGCATGTATTTTTCTGACTGTGATCTGCAACCTATTTGTATAAAACATTTGTGAGGTTTAATTTAATTTTCTTTAGGATTTTTTTGTGTGCTCAAGGAGCTGAAATTATTGTATGAATTGAAAAAGGTGCAAAAGAATTCCACAATATTGTAACATCCAGGCCGAACCAACCACGAAATTTCCTGATGATGCTTGCTGTTTACTGTGCCATCCATCAGTCTGTGAAGAAAAAGCTTGCCTTAGAAGGCAGAGGACATTGTCATTTCCAGTTCTGTTTATTGTTTGTGTCCTCTCCTCCCCATGTGCACAACCTGTTGAGTCTGGCAAACCGTTGCTAGGTTACTTTACCTCAGCAATCCGTTCAAGGTGTGTATGTGAGTGTGTGTGTGAGAGGCAACAGCCTATAAAGTGTGGATGCTGTGCTTTCAGATTGCAATTTTCAAGGTTAGGACTCAGGCGCAGGGTTAAGAACAGGTTCGCTTTTGTGTTGATGTTGCATTTAGTTGTGTACAAGTAAGATACTAAGGTTAGGGGATGAATGAATGCATGCGTGAATATGCATTTTACAGAGGTGGCCAGGCAAAGCTTCCTCTGAGTGAATAGAAAAAAACACAAAATTGCATCCCATGCTGCACAACCATGTGGAAAAACATGCAGAATTTCCCCCAATTATTGACAGAACATTTCAGAAAACATCTTCACACATGCAAATTCAGGCTCATGGTAGGAAGTGTCTCCAAGTAAACAGTGGTGGATTCCAAACAGGGAAAAGGTTAGCATGAATTATAGTGGGTATCTTCAGTGTGTATACACACCAGTCCTTCACTATGACATGCTGTTACACAAGCCAGTAGCAAGGCAGTTTTTAATCATGAAATATGAATGGAGCTCAGAGAGGTGGGTGAGACATTTTTTTCCTATCAGGACCAAGCTGAAGCCTTCTGGTATTTATCTGACGTTAATTCATCCTTAGGTTTGCTGTTAACCTCACTGATACTGTTTGACACCGGTAACTGCAACTCCTCTGTTACCATAATGGGCCCCTGGAGGTTTGCATTAATGCTGCTCATACATTGTGTATATCACGATAGTGCTGTTCTGTCATTTTACTGTTCATTTTGTTGTAAAGCTTTCCATTAACTCACAGCAGATGTTGTTTGCAAGAACAGTGGCAGACTTGATTCGATTCTAAAAAAGTTCATAGAGTGCTCTGGTTGCATCAATGTTCATCATGTTGAATGGGAGATAAATGCTGCTTATTAGTGAAGATCTGTGTTGTGAAATCGGCATAGTCCAACTTGTGTGGACTTTTTGGTCTTTGTGGAATTTTTATCTTTTTAAAAATATATAAAAATTAGGTCAAATTTTTCATGCCAAAGCAACTTATCAGTCACCTGTTACTGGTAATCATATTAAAGCAGGTGCCAGGTGCCTGTCCTTCGCCTCACTTTCAGCTTCAGATAGTCTTAGCCAAAAATAAACATTGTGTTTGTATGTAGACTCTAAATGCAGGAAAGTGTCAAGGGCCATCATGTATTGAACTGAAAACCAATATCCAGTGATCATAAATTATTTTAATGATGTAGTGTAATGTGCAGCTTACATGCTCAAAAAGCCTGCTGTGTTGTTGGAAATGTGCTCACTATAATTAGCAATTAGACATTAGGTTCACTTTTCAATACGTTTTCTATTTAAATACAAAATAAACAAAACTAAGTGCCCCACACCCAGCTATATTTTCTGTAGTGTGAATTAGCATAATTTAAAAAAAAAAACAAGTTGAAACTGGACAGCAAACCAAGTGAAAGAACCTCAGCCAGTGCTACTGTAAATATTTGTGACGGCTGATATTTTATGGGGGACATTAGGCCAGATTAAAGCTGTGTATAAGGGATGAGTTTTTTTGTTAACAGTTTTCAGACTCCTGCTATTACTAGTCTGTCCCAAGCCTGGAGAGCTAGGGGTACATACTGATACTGACCAGTCCGCCATAACACAAATAAAACACAACAACACACGCACACACCAAAACAAAACAGAGAGATGGGACATCCAGACAGCCAACTGCAGCCTTATAAGGCTTGTGGTCTTGAGCTGCATCCCAGCATGCTAGATAACAGTGCCAGAGCCTTATTTAGCCTGCAGACTGCTGTCCACACACACGCACACAGCTTTGCTGGAGTGGATCTGAATGGACTACTGATGCAGCCTGGCCGTCAACACTGTGGCCTGGCGCGTGGTGCTGTAGTGTGTAGCAGGGCTGTAGAGCAGAGCTTTGGCTCCCTGCTGCGGATCACTGCAGCTGCAGAACCTTTAGATCATCTGTCCAACCTGCCATCCCTCCATGTGCTCTACATCGCTCAAGGGCCTACTTTTTATGATGGATTAAAATGAATCAATTGTTTTTATATCTTGAGGGTAAAAATGAGACTGAGTTTTGCAGCGCTGTATGGGACCTCTACAGTTCATCATATGAGTAAAATAGGGATACTCAATGTTGAATTAGTGCTGATATTGGATTTTGCTCCTTTTGTCTCTTGTTTCATTTACATATGTTTTTTATTTTACTGGAGAGCGCATGAAGCTTTTCCAGTGTTTGAATTAAGTTAATCTTTTGGGGGATTAAAGTTGTAAAGTTGAAGGAAACCCTGCAGAACAATTGTTTGTAGACAACAACTGTTAGCAGATTCTGACACTTTATAAACCCACACTACAGACTTACTTTTACTAAGTCTCTGATGTAAATATGTAGTTTCTGGAGATACAGTGGGCACTAGTGTGTAAACTTATTTGCTAATATTTTATTGTCGAATTTCTAAGAATACTGATATTTTGCCAATAATATTGCACACTCCTTTTACTTTTACCTGCTGCTTAAACCTGAGAGACTGTAAATGGTATATTTACAACTAAAAATGGTATCTTTGTGGCAGTTTACAGCAAACACCTAGTAAAAGTCCAGCTTTTGCCTCTGGTAGCATTAGCTCCGCCACTCAAGGCTAGTGTGACACAGCATTGCACGGGGAAAACAACATGTCATGGGAAACAGCATGCATGAGTAATTTCCACACCTTTCCTAAGGGTGATGGTTTTCTGAAGTTTACACTTACAGTATTTGTTGCCACTCTTTAATCAATCCCTGGTCTGAAACTATCTACACAGAGCTGAATGCAGTGTAGTGGATTTAGTATTAGCTGTAACAACCCAGTCCATCCACATATTTTTGAATTATGTAGTATAAATTGTTCAGCTTTACCAGTCCCCCTTTTGTCATTACTCTGTCAAAGTAGTTTTACTTTAAAAGAGTCCCCTAAGGCTTGCAGTTCTATGCCCATTCATTCATCTTGGTTTTAAAAGAAGATATAAATAAATCAGACAGTCTGTGCTTTAACCTTCACTGTGTTGCCACACAATGCAAGTAGTCCAGGCCAGTGCAGCTGTGCCTCTCCACTGCCATCATTTCAGCCAAAGCAGAGCATGCTTCCTTCCTTCCCCCTTCCATGTATTTCAGGCAAGGAGACAAATAAGTAGCCAGACATGTTCACACCCTGTTCCCGCACGCCCTCCCGTGTTACCTCTTATTAGGGAACCAGCAGAGGAATTGATCAAACACAAATCCTACCTCTCTCATCATTACCTGCAGGTACACCTCGTCATAACTGAGACAGCGGCCGCTGAGGATGGGAGTGGGAGGATGGGGGATGGAGAGTCTCTTTCCACTGAGCTAACAAGCTTCTTACTGAGAGAAGAGTGTAAGGATGGTAGGGAGGGGGGAGGCAGATGCAAACAGGTACCCAGAGACAGTGATGGTAGATGAAGTTGGCGTGAGGATGAATGGATAGGGAGAAAGGGAGACATGCTGCTGAGAGTGGGCTTATGACAAAAGACAAAAAAACTAGTAGAAAAAGAAGCAAGGAGGCAGAGAAAGAGGCCATGCATTAGAATGGACTATAACAAAAAATAACAAGATTTACACAAATTGGCCAAATGAAAAGGTCTGATGTCCGGTGTAGAGCATGAATAATGCAAGAAGAGATTTGCCCTTAAAGAAATGGGTTAGAGTCAGTTCAGTTGTGTGGAGAGAAACTATATTACCTCTCAGTTATCTGTACATCTGCTGAGAAGGGAGCACATCTGCTAACACGAAGATTCACCCTGTGTTCTTTCTGGTTCCATCCCCTTAGTTCCCATAGGTTTCCTGTAATGCAGTTTCAGATTTATTAATCTCTGTGACATGTAGATTAATGTGGGGACAACATTAAACAGGACAGACCAGTTGTTTCAGGAGACAGGCCACTCTTTAAACCTCCATCAAGTAGCATTGATAAGGAGATGAGATGTTTCTAGCTGTCTGATTTAGCTCAGCAGGTGACGATGATTAAAGAGACACACACTTATTTCAGTCATGACTTTCAGCACATTGCATGTCAGGAAAGAAGAAAACCTGAGAACCTCTTAAAAGCCTAATCAGTCACAGCCCTGTAGCACCTCAGGTCCATCACCAACCTCTATAATCACCATGTTTTACTTGTATCTGGATCAAGCTGAAGGTGTGGTACAAAGGTACTTTCCACCACTGTCTTCTCTCTGAGACCTGTAACTCCAGACTTAGGTAAATAAAATGTAAACAATCTTAATAGGGGGGATAGACCAAGCCTTTGAATTCAGAGTAGTGCTTCACTTGGTGACAGAAAAATCTCTCTTGTCTGCTGATCAACCGTGGAACACATTTGAGTGAAAGGATTTCAGTTGTCTCAGCATGTGTTCATATTGTTGGAGGCAAGGATACTTTAGGATGCACATCTGAAGAGTCCTGTGTTTGTGCGCCAGGTGCACTGTAGACACAGTGCTGGCTCAGTCTGTGCTTTGTTTTTTTTGCTTCAGGTAGGGAAACACATAGGCAGTGCTGACAAGGTGCAGCAGTCAATTTGTGTGTTGATGCTGTTATAATGCAGCACTGGAGTCTTAAAGGACAAGGGATGTTCTCACTTTAGCCGAATGCAGTTGTACGGTGTGTTTTTCTACTTTTTCCAGAGTATGTGTCCCAGGGCTTGATTCCTTTCTTTTGTTACTTCTAGTTGGACTTACTTTTCTATCTAATTAGTTGAGTTCCCAGTGCCAATGAGAGGACAAAGATTACGCTCGGAGGAGCTCTGCCTTCTCAGATCACATGGGTGCCTTTCTCTGGTCGCTTACAAAACAATGAGTCTTTTATTTTACTGTAAAACATGAGCCCTGCATAGTCTCATGAGCACCCCATACCAGAAGTGCTCTCACGAGTTTTAAAGTTAGAAAGTGCCACAGGATACATAGGTGATGAGAAGCCTACACCCACAGAAATTCATTATAGTAATTACCTATGGTTGTTATTGTGATACATATGCTATTCCCCTCCCATCTGACCTGATATTACATTTCCCTGACCTCCATTCTTGCTGTCATTAACCAATGCTCAATGTGACCAAATTGAATTTAAAGCACCAATGTATTAAAATTGGATGGAAACACTTATCTCCATAATACCTCCTTTTATAAAACCAGCAAGTTGCAGTCAGATTAGCTGTATTTGCTTGAATATAATTCTTAATTAACCTCAAAGACACATCAACAAGCACTGTATAATAATGTTGCTTGGCTAATTAAAGCTTTACATTTCAATTAAAGATATAATGAAATAACTCCTTGTTTTATTTCATTCTTCCAGTATAAAGATGGTGCTGATGTGGACCAGTGGCGACACCTTTAAAACGGGCTACTTCCTGCTCACCCAGGCTCCCGTGCAGTTCTGGACATGTGGCCTCCTGCAGGTCTTTGTGGACATCGCCATCCTTTTCCAGGTCTACTACTACAGCCGCTACCCACAGAAACCGGTGTCTCACACCGTCTCCCACACAACCAGTGCCAAAGCCCTCTAAGAGAGACGACAAGGACACACGCTCTCAAAACAGCAGCGAAGCACTTTGAGGTGCCGTGGAAATGTATAAACACACCAAAGCACCTTGAGATGATGCAGGCTGCTCAGCCTTAACTGTGAGTATACAGGACGACACATACACACTCATAAATAAGGCATAAGACATTTGTTGCACAGAAACTCAACTTATTTTGTTTTATTTATTATACTGCTGACTTCATAATGCAATGGAATGCATGAGTGTAGGAATGCAGACCCCTGAATCAGCCTGTGCATGTGGAGAATATTATGCACACACAGTAAACCTATTTGCACTGGAATCTGTGCTCAAGGAAACATGGATCAGCTTTTTGGTGTCCACATGTGCTGATGAATGTTGCATGGACCCTCTGCCTTAAAACAAACACGGCTTGCTGCATTATCAGCAATATAAATGTCACCAATCAATCAAAAAAAAAATCACTGAATGTACAAAATGGTATTTGTTTTGCCGTTTTCCTGACACAGGGATTTCCCTCCCTTTTCACCAAAAGGGAGGAAAACCCCAAGGTTTGGAGATGTGTTGGCTTCTGGTCCTTTAGGTCGGTGGCCTTGAGACTAGCACAGAAATATATTTAAAAAAATGCTTTGTAAGACAATGCCAACACTTTTGTACTAAAGCTGTTCATGATGTTTGGAATTTAATTTTCATTATATTTTTTTTTGCCACAAATTCCCCAAATGTTAGTAAAGTGAGGCGAAAACAAGTCACCATGGATTCCCTAAGAGTTTGCTTATCCTGAAATGTTATACTGCACACATAAATGAAGTTAGAGCAACAATTATCACAGACTGAGCTGTGGTATAAACACATGACAGACACGTGAAGGAAAGAAGGAAGGAAGTCAGATGAAAATAAGAACAAACATACACACAGTAGCCCTATCGAATAGATGTTATTTACATGTTACGGCCAATAATCTGTCGCTTTTAGCAAGACTGTGTAAGAATTAATGACAAAATTTTACAGCTAGCTTGCTTACTCTAATGTAAGCATCACATGACTTTATAAGGTCCACCACATTCCACAATTATCTACTGGTTATTTTCTGTTTGGAAGATCTCAGTGAAATGAAGTAAAATGAATGCAACCCTCTTAAAACTGAACCTTAGCATACTGCAGTGGCAATCTTTATGACCTGTACTGTAGGCAGCCCCATCAAAGAGATTAGATTTAATCATCAATTAATACTTTTCAGGTTGATTATTATTATTCCTGCCATCAATAATGCTGAGATCCAGCAGCTTTTTTTGTTGCAGTTGTATTATTATTATTATTATTATTATTAAAAATGATGACCAAAGTTCTGTTTACTTCAGTTCATATTGGCACAGACCAGTTTATTATAATTATGATTATTTCTTTTGCCGATCCAATAACACCCTTTGTTGTTCTGAGCAGGTTGTACTCATGGTTTATTTTAATTTCCTGTTTAAACATCCACACAGTGAAGACTGTTTTATGTTATTGTTGTTTTGTAAAGTTTACTCCTGGGAGATGAGGAATGCCAAACCAGTAGGTGTACGACTGTCAACCCTTCAGTGAACTGTGCACCAGAGCAGACCTGATTCTGTCCTCCTCTTTGAAGCTTGAAAAAAAAGGAAACTTTCCTGTTGTTCCACTGGGACATAATAGATACTTTTTTTTGTTCATCTCTAACAAAAAAACATGGTGGGTGGGTCCTTGGTGTTTTACTAAGATGCATTTTTTTGTTTACATCTAGCCACTGTATTTATTTTGTTCCCTTTTTTACTATCTTCAAATGCCAGTGTATGATCGGGTTCTGTTAAGATGATTCCACTTTTTATTACATTGTTATGTTCATTTATTTGAATCAAGTAAAGGTTTTTCCCTTTACAAACTGTCAAGTTTTGCAGTTTATGTGAATCCCATTCCATGTTTGTTAATGAACCAAAGTATCTTGTTTTTAATGCTGTTTTTTATTATGTTACATCATTTTTCTATCTAATAGGCAGTTCATCTCTGTAACTCTTCAGTGCGTGATGCTGTTTAAACATTTAGTATTGATGAGGATCTGAAGCCTCCTAATAAAGAAGGAACAGAGACTTCTGTCTTTTTATTTCGATAACGCAACATTTGAAAAATACTTGCGATAATTTAAATGGTTTAGATAGAATTATTTAAAAATTGCTTGGACTACCCTACTTAGTTGGTTATGCCATTCAATGTACGCACTTCCCTCTACCATCTTACACCTTGCTGTTATGTGCTGGAACATTTCTGGGGCGTCTTTGCACAGCCTGCTGCTGATGTCCTGCCTGGTGGTGTAGACACCAGCCTCTATTAATCTAGAATTAGGGCTTGTCCTTGTGCTGCTATGATCAGCATGGTAGGTGTCTATCTTATAACCAAGCATCTCAAGGATCACTATTACTGCATTGTATTTTGCAACTTTTGAGAAAGTTCTATAGTGACTATGGACTTTTCATGCTCTACTTGTATTTCTTACAAAATTATGGAAAAAACGTTTTGCAAATTCCAAATTTTGCATTGACCTAAAACCTAAAAAAATCCTAAGGTTATCCCCTTCTCTTTTTAAATTTCTTAGTACAATTTTTTTTTACTTGTTTTGGAAATTGTCTATCATATATGATTTCTTTATACTCTCATTTCTTCCCCCCCAAAAGTAAAAATACCACATTTTAGGTTGACATATAGAGCATTTGTCTTGTTCTACACTCACATTCCTTCTTAAAAATGCAAAAAGCCCACATTTTAAGTTGACCCCAAAACTGAAAAAAACCTAAGGGTATCCCCTTATGTCTTTTTGAATTTTTTCATCTTTTTTGTAAATTCTCTTAGAGGGCGTTTTTCATGCAATTCTAAAAAAAAGCGTGAAGTGTGAAGCTGTTGTCTTACCGAGAGGAGTCTTCTATGTCCTCTTCTTCTTTGTTCTCTGCAAGGGGTATGCAGATACAGCCAAACACATCCCCGCTTGGCACAATACTGGGAGACCTGGTTAGCGATCACCTTACTCCTGCAGACAGTTTCTTACTCTCCCCATTGAATGATTGAATGAGGGATCTCTTTTCAGCTTTTGAAGGAGAATGTCACACAACAAACAACAAAATCATTTATGCATCAATATAATACATGTTATTGCTTATGGTTCATTCTCATCAGTCTTTTACCTTAAGTCTTCATCGTTGTTTCACTTTTCAGCAATTTCAAGGTTATGGTGATGCTCAGTTTAGGGTATCACGTGGTCATCAGTTAAACAGAAAATGTCCAACAGGATCCTGATGACAGTTCTTTAGCACCAGCACAGTGCAACCTCAACACAGGGCAGGTCTGGACTGTTGGAATTAGTGTGTTGAGTGAGTGACAATCATTGAGGTGTTGAATCAAAACTTACCAGTAGAATGAGAGTTTATTATAATCTTTATTAGATGTTTCAAAAAGAGACTGTCCCTCAGGCTATGGATTCATGACATAAAGCACACATTCTTTAAAACTGCGCTTTTAAAAGAACCATCTGCTAATCATCAAAACCATATTTTCATTAAAACCTAAATGTTGACGATATAACAGCTCTAACAGTGAAATATGTTCATGCTTTTACATGGTTCAGTTAATCCAGTGACTGCGTATTAAAAATATCTGAGGCTAGCTTTTGCTGTTGTGCGTGCTGTGATGGTTTCAAACCTACAACAATTTGGGGAAATGGTTTCTTAATTTGCCACTTCAAAGCACAAGATGCTCGTTTAAAAATATATGTAACGGTGGAATTTGTTTGGACTAAAGCATTCTGAGGTCCGCTGTTGTGACTGCCTGAAGGTGGATGTACAATCAAGTCAGTCAGTCAGCCTCTTTGAAGAGCAGCAGAGTGTAATTACACCTTCTGCTTAGAGTTTGCTTTATTTACACTGCAGCAGAAACGTTTGTTCCACTGATCACTTTAGTTCAAATAGAAACAAAAAAGACTGGCACCAACATTCTCTCAAATCATGTCACATCCCAAAAGTGACATATTAAACATTTAGACATTTGTTCAGTGCTAAACACAGATGTTTCAGACATCACTAATCTCATAAAAAAGCCACCAGTGAGGTTCCCATCCTCTTTGTCATGTGTCCAAACAACAAGCAGACTTTAAAGCCCTTTGATAGCTAAATGAATTGAAATGAAAGCTCCGTCTCACTGCAAGTAAATGCACTGACATTATCAAATACATGATATACCAAGGCCCCGTCTACAAGAAATGATTTGGTTTGCTGAAATGCAACAGCCGGTGAATAGAGATCCTCTTCATTAATAATATTAGACGTTTCAGTAAACAGTCATTCAAACATTACATGTGGAGTTTGGGATTAAATTTCCTTCAAAAGACTATTCTCAATCACAGCCGGTGTCTCTGTCAGTTTTTTTATTCATTTGATTCGAGTTGTTTGATCTTGAATCTTTAATTGTTTTGTTGCCCCTATTTTAAAGTCAAATTTGTGAAAAAAGACCTCTGTAGCTCTGCTGTAAAAACTTGTGAGACTCAGACACACTCCGGTGCACAAGCACGATCGAAGCTCCAGAGAGGAAAATCTCCAATCTGTTCACAGTCCTGCAGCTTGTCATCTTTGAAGTCCCAGTGCTGGTGTCACAGTGTCCTAGGCTGCCACGTTAACACAGACAGAGTCTCTATGTTTGCATGGACGCTCTAATCTCAGCAGCTCTCTGAGCGGCCATGGATTTTCTCCGCTGTATGGCCGATGCTGCGGCCTCCGTAATGCCATGGTAGCTGTCGATCTCTTGCGAGTCCTCACTGTTCTGTGACTTGGTGCTGTCCTGCGAGTCCGGCTTCTGCCTCAGAGCCCGGCTCTGTTCCTCCTTCAGCTCCACGTAGGAGCGTGAGAAGGTGTGAAAGATGGACGTGACAGGAAAGGCCATGAGGAGAATGCCACTCAGGATGCTGCTGAGCGCCACCACCTGGCCAGGTATGCTTCTGGGCACCATGTCCCCATAGCCCACTGTGGTCATAGAGATGACCGCCCACCAGTAGCTGCCAGGAATGCTTGTGAATTCCTGCTTGGCGCCCATTTCACTTTCAGCTAGGAACACCAGTGGTGAGAAAAGAGCCATGGCCACACACAGGAACAGCAGCAAGAGGCCAAACTCACGCGTACACCTCCTCACTGTCAGACCAAGCGTCTGTAAGCCCAGAGAGTGGCGGGCCAACCTCATGACGTAAAAGATCCGTAGAGCTCGGAGAACCCGGAGGACTAACCCTACCTTCTCCAGGTAGTTGTTCCCTGAACCAGCAGACTTCCCTCCCACCGACAGAGAGTCCACAATCAGGGTGATGTAGTAGGGAAGGATGGCCACCACGTCGATGACATTTAGAGGCGTACGCAGGAACATACACTTGCTCTGAGTCTGAATGAAGCGCAGCAGGAACTCCAGGGAGAACCAGGCAACGCACACCGTCTCCAGAACAAAGATGTTGTAGCACCTCTGGGAGCATTCACCCTGCAGAGGAGAAAAATCAAGACAGAGGTGCATAAGGATCAAAACTGTCAAAATCAAAATCAGAAAAGGATGCAGTCAGTAATTAAGGTCTTTCAAAGAGTCATAAATATTTGAATATATGATTAAAAAAGGTTTCTTGGTTATTAAGTCAATCACCGCTGGAGGAGGCTCAAAACAGAAGTATGGTTTAATTATTCTAAAATAAGAGTTATTAATCACCAAAAAAATATTCCTCACTTTGCTGCAATTCCCAGGTATAATTATGTGGGGATTAATTACAACATGTGGAGACAGAAATATTACTTTGAAACCTTTCCTATCAACCTGTTGAGCCATTAGTGCAACATCCACAAGCACTGCAGGTTGTAACTGTTGTCTCCATGTGTAAGAGTCAATATGTAAGTAAACAATTTCCCCTTTGCTCAGTCAGCCTCATTTATTTTTAAGAGCATTCAGTTACTTTTGCATTAGACTCCCTTTTGCCCTGTAGACATCAAACTGATTGGCAAAGCTGGGGTTGCGGTTTTCCCACACAGCAGCAGCAGCAGCAGCAGAAGAAGCTGCTTCAAGTTTCATCACGTGGAGAGTAGGGGTGTCATAGTGACAAAATAGAACCTGGTGTAAGCTAATCTGCCAAAGCTATGTACTCGAATCATTAACACACAAACACACACTACATAAACAGACACAGCACATTCTTCCTTCACAAGTGACCTAAGTGAGAAAACTCTGTGAGCCTTACATAACACATGGAAAGAACAAAAAGCCTTCTGTCTATATTATCAAACTGGAGGTCTGCAATAACTCGTAATCATACAAATATATAATTTAATAGAAGAATAAATATAAGGGCAAAGCAGCAGACTGCCTCCACTTTGCAGCCAACCATCAGGCCTTTTGATTAAGTGTCTTTTTTTCTTTTAAACAGACATTTGAGGATGAATTCCACTGACTTCTGACTTTAACAGTGACTTTTTGATCGAAATACCAAACTACATACGAGTTGCTGAGACATTTGATTTGCAAATTTATTAACAAATCTGCCTCCCTTTACATACAATATTTTGTATATAAATGAAACTCCTCACATGACCTTAATTGTCAAGGTGTGTCCAGTCAGTATGAGTCCATCTATCTGAATGAGGAGAAGTCAGTGAGGAAAAAAGTAAAACCAATAGAAGCAGGAATGGGTCAATAGACTCAAAGAGCAAAGGCTCTCTATTTGTGGAGCCTGTGCAGTGTTGGGTACATCTGCATCCCATGACACCAAAACATGACACTGTATTTTCTATTAGTCACATCAGACAGTAGCGACTGTTGGCTTCATAGTCTGAAATGTGTCAATACAATAAGAACAGATATACAAGAACAAATACAAAAACAAAAATCCTCTTTGTTCATCCTCTCCCTGTTCAGAAACATTTGGTTGACTGTTGTCTGATGTACTGAGTCTGGGAGCTACAGCCTTGATAAAAATAAAAATAAAATCAGCACAGTGTTTGGGCGTCTTTCAAACCAAAGTCTGAGATAAAACAACCTCACAAGATTCTTTAGTCATTTTTTCAACAAAAACATCCATCTTTAAGCCCTCGTGCTTCTGTGGCAACCCTCACGTGGCAACTCTGAAGCTTGATGTGCTGAACAAGGTGAAAAGTTCACCCTCTAAACACATCTCGTCTCCTACATGCAAAGTAATACTGAAGCCAACACAATGTGCAGCAGGAACTCACTCATACAAGCTAACCACCATGTTTCACACTTCCTATTGTCCTCCTGCTCTTCTCTGTCTATCCGACACATTTGCAACTGACACCATCCCTTCCTTTGAATGTATTTGTATTGTTCTCTGTCAGAAGCTTTCTGACTGAGTGCGTTTTTTACTCCCTCTCGCCCCCTTTTTCTTCTTGCCGAGCAGCCTCTGATGTACGCTGCTGTACCGCGGAGGATCGAATTAAAAGAACAGTTATCTGTCTGAGCAATCAGGAGGACTCTGACCCTGTCACAGCTGAAGACAAGCATGTAAACTAAACAATGCAAGAAGCTCGCCTTTGATCTGTGCAGATACGTTGGATACAACAAATAGGCGGCTTCAAGCAGTGAGCTGGCTCTGTCTTCGGCACACCCAGGCTTTTAATGGATCAATTTACCCATCCTCATTTGTTCACCTCACTGGGCTTTACTGGGTGTGTATACGCTCTGGCACACAGATTGAGTTTCACCAGTTTTTCTGCACTATTGAAGAAACCATATTCCCCTTAATGAAACTATATACTTTTAGAATAAAACGTGATTATATGTCAAGTTTGGCACGTCTTACTAGGACCATTTTCATTTAAACTAATGCCTGTTATTTCCCTTTTTGCCAAATGAAGTAATACAATTGTAGTGATCGAGTCTATGGTCCACTAATTCAATTACATTAAAGCTCTCTTCAGAGGTTGGTAGTGCTGTAACAATGTGAAACGACTGCTTAAAGATTATTGTATTGCATTAAACACAAGAAAAATGGTGCACACGGTGAAATGTGCACTTTTTTTTCATTACCAGTGTCACTACATCGGCAAGGAAGAGACATGAGAGAAGCGATCCGGTTTGTTATCTTGCAAGAATCCAGAAAAAGGACCTCCAACAAAAGAAGAAGAGTAATTATGTAGTGGTGACACAGTATATGTGCTAACAAAGCATCCTAATAATAAACTGATGCAAAAAATGCCCTTTCCCCCCGCCACAAGGAGCAGCAATAAGTCCACTTAACACAGCAACACAAATAGGATGTATTCTTCATCAGAAGTTTGTTAGAGCAGTATGGTTTGGTTTTCTAACACAGGATGAGTACCAACTGTTTACTTTGGCAAGAGCAGAGCACAGCTACTTTGCTTTGCTTTTCAATGGGGACAGCTCAACACTATCTCCTACACAGGAGATGAGACATGGCACCTACAGACTGTGCTACAATCTTATTGTATGCTGGTTAAATCTTGTGTCTTTTCTTAAAATATAATTAAGCTCACCAAGTACTGAATGTATTCAGCTATTTGGCTTGTTTCAAGGGTCTGGATTTGTCTTCGTAAGAGAATCTATTTTTCAGCTTAAGTGACAAGAAACCAGTCTGTCTAGTCTAGAGTTTCTGATGATTTATCACCACGCAGCTATTATTAAATGCAGTTTAAATGTAACTGCACTTGTTTCAGTATTGTGAGCAGAGCACTGGGCTTTTTCAATATTAATATTATGGTTGTTAAACTGTACGACAGCATAGCTGCTTTGTTGTTTTTACCTTGAACAAATAAATCATTTAGTTGGTGCCTCCACTTGGTAGAAAATATTGTTTCAGTCTTGAATCCTACTAAGAACTGCATGTTTTAGGTACTTTTTATTAGTTTTATCTACAGATGATGATGATGATGTTAAAAAACCTTTGGTGCATAGTGATGACTTAATGTCGAATCATGAAGAGCTTCAGATATTAACTCTTCAAACAAATTAGCAACACACTGACTTTAGGTCACTGCTTTGCAGGGGATGGAATTTCTACTAGCATGCTAACACATGTAAACATGCTTATTCTTCTGTATGACAACACTGCATCACAGTGAAACAGATTATTAGTACATTCATCCTCCATCAATGAGCGAAGTGTTCTGGCATTATGGGCAGCAGCCGCTCTCTGCATGTTTGCCCTGGTGATGTCCCTTCCTCGTGCCAGTTTGGTTGGACCGACAGCTTCGTGAGAACCAATACAAACAAGGCAAAATAGTAACCAACCAATTAGGCATTTGCAATAACAAAAATGGTGTAAACCAGGAGAGTGTATGGAAAAACTCAGACTTAACTGATGGTGACTGGTGACATGAAGGCCAGGGACGCCACACCCAGCAGGTTCACGACAGCAATGACTACCAACAGGAGAACAATCCCAGTACTCCCATTTCCATCCAGCTTTCACAACACGTCACCTTCGTTTCCTTTTTACATTCAAGACCGTCCTTTTCATTTCTTAAATATTCCTGCCAGGCCCAACTCTGGCTCCTCACTCTGCTCCAGCCTTTTGTTTGTCAATTCTCCACCTCAGCTCACAGGTGTGCTCTGATTTAACACCTCCCCCTCCTCCTGCTTCTCCAGCTGAGCTAACCCACAGACTGACAGTGACACTGTGCATGCTTTGCAGATACATAACCTATGTTTGTCACCATAACTTTTTTAACACCATATTTGCCTATTTATAGCATTTTTTATTTAACCTTTATTTAACCAGGTAAAAAAACCCATTGAGATCCAGATCTCATTTACAAGGGTGACCTGGCCAAGTGGTCAGCAGCACACGTCAAGAACATTAGAACAACATTTTAAAGTTGGTAAATGCCCATCCCATGGTCCTGATTCATACTGTAGTGCCCCTCCCACTGTTAACAATGTATTCAATTACCATTAGTGTCTCGCCATCATCATTTTTTCTCACAGACCTTAAAACAATGTTATCACTGACACTGAATACTGTTTCAGATTACTGCCAGTGGGCAGGATGGAAAGAGAACACATAGAAGTCACACATGATAAATAAATAGATCAAATGCTCCCACTGAGCTAATGGTAAACCCACTTTCTAATGAGGACTCACAATGACCAAATAATTACACTTCATCAGTCATTTCTTCTCAGTCACCTCCTCCCATCAAACCAGAGTATCACAGCTCACTTTGCTTGTGTGTTTGTGTGAGGATCACTGTGAGGAATCTTGATTAGCAGTCAAATTATTCAGCTCAGATTTAATAATTATAACACAAGCCGACTGCTCTGCCTGGAAATATATTTTTTAAAGAGTTTAATAACGATCATAGAGGAACCCACCAATGCCACAAAATGATTTATTTCTCAATAGCCTGAAAACACTGCTGTGACCCAAGCCACTATCCTGCTTGTCAAGCCTTTCTATGCAAACAAAATAGCACTATGAGACAGCTGCAAATGAAGACAGTGGACCAGTGTTAGTTTTGTAGAAGTTACAGTGACTATAGCTATGAATTTTTTTCTAAATGCATAGCCAGCGTGTTTATTTGCATTATTGTAGCTCAATTCAGCAGAAAATGATAGCTGTAAAAAGCACATTTTGTGAGTGATATTCTGTTCTGGCAGAACATTTGAAGATGAGTTGAAGCTCAGTCCTCAGGACACACACTCCTCTCCATGTTTTGATTCATTTTTGGCACAATTGTACCCTCAGAGACTTCTAATTCAATCAGTCCATATCCTTTATGTTTTTCTCACTAAGTGCTTCCTTTGTGGTTACAGTGGAAAAACAATATTTTTAACATATTGGACACTGTTTCGGTTAATGACAGAAATGCCTACTTTACATGTTTACCAATGCCTCTATGGTAACAAGAGGGCCAGTTTTTATTGAAGTCAACGGTGCTCACTCTTCATCTGTTGAGAAGCTTGTTCAGCTGGGCGTACTTGCAGCTCTGCAGGGAGGAGCAATTACAGCAAGCACAGCTGGAGCTTCTCTGTTGCAGTAAGTAACCAAGGGCGGGACAAATACATCATTAAAGCTCTATTTCAATCAGTTTTTTTGGTTCTCAGTGAATCCTGAGTCCAAACTAAAAGCATACGCTGTTACCCCTGCTAGCCTGAGTGATTGCCGCAATAAAATGAAGGATTATTTTATTGCTGAAACTTGGATGTCTGTACAGCAGGAAAATTGTTGTAAAAAGGGAAATTATTGCTAAGACTGGATTAAATGGGCTGAAAATCTGAAGCAGCCATATCCAGAATGCAGTGGGTTCATTTCCTGCTGGTTCTCTGCTACACCAAACATCACTAACAGGCATTACTGTGAGTAAAGTGCATAAACATTGTTCATTTATACATACTACTGACAGTGTGATGTCTTAAAACTGTTTTAAACTCAGCATTTCCCTATAAAGTACATTTAAAATGATATAACTGGAATATAATATTATATATATATATATATATATATATATATATATAATATAATTTTTATAAAACTATATTTTACTAGATTTCATCTAAGTAGACTGTACTACGTACATTTTCTTAGGAAAATAAGCTTATCAACACTATTGCTGCACTCATTTTACATTTCCCAGAAAGTGCATCAAAGTGTTGTGGCACAACATGTAAAATATTAGTAATATTTTAGACAATTCTTCCTCATGGAAACAACGTCTCTCTCATAGGCATGAGGTTTTTCAGATGGTCTACCATCAAGGGGAATCATGACTAAAACTGTACATCAAGCATGCAATGCAAGTGAAAGACTTTTATTTTGAAGGGGACAGCTCATGTCTTTCAGTAGCCTATCATACAAAACCTTATGATGATGGAGCAGTCAATGCAAAGCTTTGAGTCCTTCCAGAAACATTTGCTTACATTTGAATTTGTTTGTGTTCTTATTACATTTAAGACTTTCCAAAATGCCAAAGTTCATGTGATGAGCTGTACTGGAATGAAGTAGAAAGAAATCCACACACACACACACACAACTCAACTGGAATTAATCACCAAACACTGTGTGAGAAAGACAAATCATAAGCATCATGATGGATTGTACATTTCTCTGAGCATGAACAGCAGTACGTCTCATTCGCAGTCAGCAGGAAAGAGTGATGTGCACCTCCTATTTTCAGCACAGGCAGAGACAAAATTATCTCTGTTTTTCTGCAGCACTTCTCCTCCTGACGTTCACACTCCACGTTCCCCGGTGATGATATATGGCTATGGTAAGGTTGTACTTTAGAGTGGCTGGGATTTACATCACAACGGAGAGTATGGAGCTGTGAGGCATGGGCATAGTTAGTGAAAGGTTAGATCCACAGTCGAGACTCTCACAGGAGAGCGGTAAGCAAATCTTAAGGAAATCTACTTGAGATGTTTAATCTCCTATTCATCCAGAGAGTGTGGACGAGGGACCATAAAATGTGAAACGCAATATAGCTTCTACTTTTTTTTCCTTTTTTTTGCTTGTGTGAGAGAGGCAGTGAAAAGTCTCTTAGCCGCTGAACGTTTCTCTGAGAGCCATTAGATTAGACAGACAGGCTAAGTGCTTTCCAATGCAAACAGCTCCTTAAAAACTTCTTGTTTCTGCCCAACTCTCTACTCCAGCTTAAGTGAGCAAATGCTTGCTGGCTTCCTGGGTTGCATTAACCTCCTCCTCCTCTACAGAATGTGACTTTATTTACTGGCAACGAAAACAAAGTGTTTACGGACTGATTTTTACCAAACATTCAGAGCTGCTCTATCTATCTATCTATCTATCTATCTATCTATCTATCTATCTATCTATCTATCTATGCACGTGGAGCTGCGACAGGCCAATGGTTGTGTCAGCATAAAAAGCCCCATTTAGGACAGATTTCAAGTGTAATTAAAACATGGCTGTCAAAATTTAGATCAGAAAGTGCTGGATATGTGATTAGGTTGCTAAATATAATACATAAATATATACATAAAATACAATATTTAAATATGGCTTGTCAGTAGTACTCTTTGACATGAAAGCAGGTTTTTTGTCTACTCTAAAAAATGTGTACTGTAAATTTTGTTTTCTACCATATTAATCAATCTGGTGTCTCACAGCTTTCCCTGGACTGAGTTGGTCAAATGATCTCTAATTTTAAGTTTGTGTTAATCCCACATTGATAGAATGAATGATGAATGCTGTGGTACCATATAACAGCTAACATTGTACATTTTAACAGGTTTAACATGGTAAAACTTTTTAACATGGAGTGCTTTGTCAACCAGGTGATTTTCATTCAGAAGGTTGAAGGCCTGGACGCCTCCCTGGGGAGGTGTTCCGGGCATGTCCCACTGGGAGGAGGCCCCGGGGAAGACCCAGGACGCGGTGGAGAGACTATGTCTCTCGGCTGGCCTGGGAACGCCTCGGGATTCCCCCAGAGGAGCTGGAGGAAGTGTCTGGTGAGAGGGAAGTCTGGGTGTCCCTGCTTAGACTGCTGCCCCCGCGACCCGGCCCCGGATAAGCGGTTGAAGATGGATGGATGGATGGAGGTTGAAGGTTTCCCTCTCTACCTGTCCAGATGGCTTGCTTCAACCTTCTGAATAACAACGCTTTGTGTCTTACGGTGGAAAGTTGTGTCTTATAAAATCATCATTTCATCAGTTTGATTAGGAACTGTGTAGATGTAAATTGCCGGCTATCAAAGCTAATGGATACTCAACTGCAAAAGATGTGGTAATTAGCAAAAGCAATTCACCAAGTTGAGCTGGATTCAGTGAAAGCGGCATAAATGCTTCACATTAGCATGAACGAAGGCAATAAAAGAAGTAAAGCCCACTCACAGAACTCACATACACACTATTAGAGCTAAATCTCTTCTCCAGCCCATTGTATCTCACATCTCACCACTACAACAGCTCCATCTTTAAATTTTAATTCACGCACCAAATTAAATCCTTGCCAGAGGTTGTAAACAAAAGCGTGCTCCTCAGGTTTTTGCCTTGTGTGCTTTTTAATTTTCCATCATCTCCAACAGAATGTATTAAGAAATGGCACGTCATGGTTTCCCTCGCTTCATTTTCATATGATAGGTTTTCCAAGAATGATACGGCCACGGGCCACCTCATTAAATCGTAAACCTTTGCGTTGTGGGGCTGCCTCCCATAGCTGGTTCAAAATCAGGTTTGCACTCCTAATGAACCACCGGCACGGCTCTCACAGCGGAGGAGCGAGACTTCTCAGGAATGTCTGGGTGGTTAATTGGTGCCAAAATGACACTGTTTTCAGCTGTCCATGGCTGGAAGCGTGTCCTTAATCATACCCATCACAGCCATTATTCTCCCCCATCAAATAATTAAAGTTGCAGAATGATACAGGCAAGAAATGACAGATGACACTTAATTGGATATAAGATGAGACTATGTAAAAGTCTGTCCTCATTCAGCTTTCATCCACTTAGTTTTCCTGATTGATTTCCCCTTTGAAGTTTGCACACTTCATATGAACACCCCCCCCCCCCCCCCTCCCCTGGCCATGCTGATGTAGACATATCTCCGACAGAAGGAGAAGCAGCGGGGCTCTTCTTTAATCATACTCTGGTCGTCTGATGCCATTCAAGAGGTGAATTAGTGTGAGACAAAGACGCTCCGCAGCCTGATCTCCGAGGCTTTTTCTGAAGTCTCCCAGGCAAAGGCGGACATGAAAAGGCTCCGGAGGAAGATGTCGTCAGCTTTAATATGCTGTTTTGCTCCACTTGTCATGGACTGTGACAACATGTGTAGTTAGTGGGAACAAAAGCCTGAGGTAGCAATATTCCTCTTCCTGAAAGATGAAAGCAAAACGCAGCAACAAGTGGATATGCTCTGCTTTCACTTTGAGACCTAATTAGAGACCAGAGTCTGTAAGTTATGAGGATCATTATATTGTTCAGAAGTTTCTACCTAGCAGGTCCAACCAGGTTTTATTTTACAGTGCTTGTTCCTATTTATTCATCAGGGTATACTGTAATTAAAGGAATCATTCTACATTACTTATTGCTTTTATTAACAGCAATATTCCAGAGACACCATGAGGGAACGTCTTCAATATTTTTTCATTAAAAAAAACTCTGATCTCTGAAAGATTATCTAATCAGGCTCAAAACCTTTTTAATATTTATATTAAGACATAAATGCATAATAAGGGTATGACTGCTTTAAGTGACAGATGGGTGCTGACTTATACCACAAGCTTCCTGCTTTCATGACTCCACCTCTTTGCCTATATTGGGATTGACCATGAGTTCTGGCAGATTCAGACGCCACCAACAACTGATGCTTCCACTTAGACTAAAACAGCACGTCCACAGCCATGACCTGCACAACTATCCCTGATCTTCCCTACAGGAATAATACGTTAGCACAGAATCTGTATTATATCATTAAAACGACATACACAGCCGACAAAATCCACCTTTTTCAAACAAAGCATCAAACTCACAATGTAAGTATTACCATTTACGGCTGCTACTGTGTTTACTGGTCAGCTGGTCTTGATAAGGTTTTGGTAAACAAGATTTAACTGTACGGATTAGGACTTCATGGCTACAATTTGCATAATTGTGGAGTTATATAACAACAATGAGCTTATTTCATATTCTTTTGAGGTTATTTCATAGTCATTTTTGGAAGCAGGTCAACAAAAATCTGCTGCACGGGGAGAGCATCTGTGGGATTTTGCAAATAAGGAAACTGAAGCACAAATCCATTTATACATTTAAAGACGCCTTGTTATCGTCTTCTTCACCTTGTGTATGCTGTCAATTATGGAAGAAGATAGATCTTATGATGGTGTGAAGGAATGCGTGCAGAAGCAGTGACGGGAGCTGCACAATAATCTGCTATTTAAGAGAAAAGGGAGAGGGAGCCTGGTCGTTCCTGAGCCTTCGCCTCTGTCTATGTCACGATGATTTACAATAAAGCCCAGAAAGACTCAGTATGTGGGCTGCTGCATCAACATAATCGGAATTCTACTGTAGGAACTGTAAGGGAAATACAACCCCTAAGGCTGTGTCAAAAAACATCCCTGTTCCCTTCATACATATGGGTGGTGTGCAAAGCCATAACTATGCTGATCCTTGCATTGAGAACAGTGCATTTATTGCACAGAAAAAAGCAATGCTGCAGCTCCCATAATTCACTATTTCTGTCTGCTTTATCACTTTGTAGAAATTAAAATGGATCCTTTGAGTCATAGCTTTTAAAATTCAGACATGCTTCACTCCAGACAAGTATGAGGCACTAGAAATCACTTTGGACATTTTAAGGACTATTTAAAAAGTTATTACAGCAGAACACTCACCCTCTCCTCCTCCTCTCTGAGGTCGGGCATGGTGCTGACACACAGCGTCACTGCAGTGATGGCAACGAATAACACTGACAGGCAGGCGAAGATCTTCCCCGGCAGGCCGGAGTGGGGGTTCTCCACCATGTCCCTCAGCCTCCGCATGCAGCCCCCTGTAAAAGTCTCCTCTGGTGCTTCCGGAGGTGGCTGGCTCTCCTCGCAGGACTGCGGAGAGGTGAGCTCGGCCTCCTCCTCCTCCAGCCTCTGCTGCTCCTTGTACTCCTCCTGCCTTAACCGCAGCTTCCTGAGGCAGCACCAGTCCAGGCTGTTCTCCTCCACCCCCCAGTACAGCAGCTCCTCCTGGAAGGACAGGGCACACATCTCTCTCAGGAGTCTCAGCTTCCCTGCTGCTAAGAAGGTCACGATGATGCGAAAAGCCGATGGGCTTCGGTCAAAAAAATACTCATTGCGGCTGCCGTCGTAGTCGTCGCAAACATCCATGATCTCAGCTTCGTTGCTGCAGCTTCGCAGCTTACCCAGTCGTGTCAAGGGGAAGTCATCAAGCGTGGACCAGGGGATGTGGTACTTGATGCCGCCTACGTTAATGATGGCCGGTTGGTCACCTCCATCCTGCTGGCGGGGTTGAGCCTGGGTGAGGAGCTGGGCTCGCTTATAAAACAGGCCCTTCTTAGAGGTGACCTCTTGGGGGTTCTCCACACGGTTGAAGTGGAAGGTGGTGAACTGGTGATCAGTGCTGCCTGCCAGGAAGGCCACCTCCTGATACATCCCTGCGACTCTGCTGGGGGACCCTGTACTGCACAGTGCAATGGGAGGGCGGCTTTACCAGATATGTGAGGTGACCTGGAGGTTGTCACCCATTCAGCAACACAGCATATCTCTGTGGAAAAAAAAACAAAGGTCTTACTTTACATTTTCATGGCACAGCTGATCCAAATGAGTCAACTAAAGGAACAGGCCCATGTGACGTAGATACAGACTCCTTAGTGTACTGTAGTCTCTTCCTTTTGCTTCATTTTCTCAGACAAAGGCTAATCTTACAGATCAGATTTTACTAAGTACTGACATAAACATAAAGACCTACACGTTGAACAGTATTTTTTCTTCAGACAGTCAGACTCCAGATTCCATTTTGCAGTGAAAAACAACTTGATGTCATGCTGCGGTTTGAACCTAATGCATTAATGATGTTGTTTTCTATTTACTGCATCACCAGACTGTGACACAAAGTACTATTTGCTATACTGTGGAAATACACTAACATGTAGACCTAATCACAGCACGCCATCTTGAATATCAATAAAATATGCTCCTACAGCACATATATATATACATATACATAATATACATGTTTAATGTTAAATCCACAGGTATGATTTATGAATTTGTTTATTTTATGTGGATGTCTGTCAAAGTTATAGCCTATATTTACACATAAGGTGCAAACATTCATGCAGATGCTGTTTAAGAACAAAGTCAAATCCCAGAAATGAAAGAAAAAAGACAAAAATAACAGTAAGGGGGAAAAAAAGACACTGGCAATGTTAGAGAGACCCAGCCTCACACCAAAATGTGCAATAATGATGTTTTTCAATTAGACTACTGTAGTTCGTACACACCAATCAACAGTTGGTTAAGATGGTGGTGGAACTAGCTTTTAGCCATGAGAATTGGGTTCAATTAGGATCTTGGGCAATTATTTTTTTCCTTTTTAGTCTTCAAATGAGAGGTCACACATAAATCTTGTTATTTTTGCTGCAGCCTGCAGAGATATTTATCTATCCAGATTGTTTTGGTATGGGTTCCAGAGTTTGGGAGAAATCAGCTGCCTTCTCTCAAATGTAATGAAACTAGATGACACTTTATGGTAAGAGGGAAAAAAATACTCAATAGCATTGTCTCTTTCCACATATCATGACCAATGATTTAAGAAAATCCTCAGGGCTTGTTCTGAGCCGTTTCTGGTGCAGTTTGTTTGAAAATAGGTCCCTGGATTTTTAGCTTTCATCTGGTTTGTAGAAAGAGGTATTACTATTAAGTTTTTCGGTTGGTTTGTTGCCTTTTTATTTTACCACAATAAGTCCATTGCAATCTAGTATACTGGAGAGAAGGCGGGATTTCTCACAACCTATCAGTTTTGATAAACAGCACTGAAAACCACAGATATGATTTTAAAGGGAACTGTCCCTTTAAGTCACTGCTTTAGGACAACCTGTACCATTAACAGAATTTGGAAAATGTGTGCATATTCTCCAGCCTACATCTCTGTAAGTTCTTGTGCGTGGGGACTCATCCTGATGGTAGCCAAAAAAGGTGGGGGGGGGTGGGGGGAAGTCTACCTGGCCGACTGTCAGCAGGAAGGTTCTCCCCTACGAGCCGGGTCCTGCTCAAGGTTTCTTCCTGTTAAAAGGGAGTTTTTCCTTGACACTGTTGCTCTTAAGGGGGTTCAGGCTCTGGGTCTCTGGTGTGAACAAACAGAGCACTTAGAGGGGGACTTTACACAAAAATCAAGAATGATGAAGCAAAAATAAAAAATTAGTTTGTTATATTGGCAGCCATTATTAGATCATTTTTCAGAAGCTGTGTTTTCTCTACAAATCAAGACATTTGTTGTTTTATTCCACACAGACAACAGGGCAGTGATCCTTTATTCGCTAATGACAGCTGTACTGGACCTGAGGCGGTGAAGCTGATGTAGGAAGCATCATCAAAACAAATTAAGAGCGGGACCCCTCCAGCTATACCCCCAGAGTTTGCTCTTCTATTGTGAGGCTAATCATTTTGAAACAGGTCGTTTTCTCCCAGGGGAGGGGGTTCAGGGAGCGGCACCTCTACAGCGACACAGCAAAGTGCTTCTGACAGGAGCAGTTTATTGAGCATGACACTGTACCCAGGGGTGGCTTCAGGAGCACAGAGAGAATTTCAGACTACATAGGAGGAGCTCCAAACCACTGAGGAATAACATGTCGAACAAGGCTTATTGGGTCAGAAGAATTGTACATTTGTGTACACATGGATGCAAGTTTATATAATCTGAAGTTTGTACTCCAGACCATACATCGTGCTTATCAGTGGCAGCACACTCTATACACTGAGGCTCACTCCAAAGTTACAATAAAGTATCCTACTGTTTCCTTTTCCACCAGTTGTTCATGCAAATATCCGTTTTGCATAAATTTGCACCCCATGCATCACTGATACATCCTCCCTCCCCACATCCACTCAGTCTTCATCTTCGAGAGAGGCTCGAATCAGACATCTGAACTATCACCTGACCAGCTGTTACGTTTCACTGATTGGCCTGACTTTTTGTCACTGACAGCCTGTGCTCCAAAAAATATGAGGACAATTAAGTTTCCTGCCTGCAGAACCGGCGCAGCAATCAGCGGAGAGAAAACGATTTCATAATCTAGAATGACGCAAAATGTCCCTCTTCAACTGCAATAATCATGGAAAGAGTACTTCTAGCAACATAATCACAAATGTATGAGTCTGAGGGGAGGAGATGCAGAGCACCTATTAGATTATGAGTCACGGGAAGTGATGATTTGTCCAGCTGGGTTTTGTCTGTCTCTAAAGGGAAATGCTTTAATATGGATTCAGTGCCCAGTTTTCATAATTGGAAATGGCACAACAGCACGCTTGCCTTCTAGCATATGAATTATAAATAGGCTGACTTTCCATAACCCATTGTACAGTATAAGCCCTTTGTTTAGGAATTTTAAAAGCGCGCTGATCTCCGTTCAGTATTGGGCTAAAATATTTGAAGAAGAACAGATTAGGAAGCATCAGCAGCACCATGGACACGCCAACACTGCTCACTGACAAGTGTGATCAAAGTATATTTTGGAGCAAAGTAATCGATGGCTGCAGTGGTCCTGGTCACAATACAATAAGGCATGTTTATTGGCAGGATGTAGCAGTTTGAAGGTGATTAAAACACCAAACAGCAGTCTCCAGGGCTAAGACATGACGGCCATGTGGAAGGCAGTTCCCCCCACAGCCTCCATGGGCTGGCTAGTCAATCCCCATAGACCCCATGTTAAAATGTCCAACTTTACAGCACAAATAAACTGCTTTAGAATTTTCATCCATAGACACAACACACTCCTGTGGTTGTGTGAATTTAGGGCATGGTCGAAAATGACAGCAAAGATTAGTTCAGATCAGTTTGAACCGAAAACATTTTTCCCCAAAACAAGCAGCTTTGATGCCTTTTAGATTTTTAAGGTGCTTCTTTAGTTGTCAGAAGTAATACAGAGCAAAACATGTACTGTGTGCTTTTTGTTATACTGTGCAGAGCCTTCCACAGAGACAGGCTATTTCACTGGACAAGTTTCAAGGCTACAGGGCCAGTCGGTGAAATGAAGCGTGATCCTGAGGACTGTAGTTCTTCCCAGCAATCGTCTATTAGCGCATTTTATTTGGTGTGCTGAACTGTGTGTCCAAACTTTTGCTTTAAGTTCAGTCTTCTGACAGAGATGAGGGATCATACAAACACTCTCCACAAACACATTAATAATATTATCATTATGCAAAAGCAGGAGTAGAGCAGCAGCTTACCATGTTTTGCCTGCTCACCTGACTTTTTGCTCCTATTAGCCACACAGGAGAATGACTAATGAAGGAGATTGTACAGTAGTTGTTTGGTGGCAGAGTGAACCAGCTCACACTACCATATTCTCTGCAATCTGCCCTCATTAAGCTGTTATTCTCCGGCGTCTCAGGACGGTTGTATATCATGCAAATTTGACCCAGCACAGGAGAGGCGCTGACATGTATATGGACAATCCATACATGACACTCAAGAGTGGGGGGAGCCACTGAAAAGCATGAGGTCTGTACTAAAAGCTTCTCATCTACTTAAGGTGTAACTCCTTCACTCACTTATTGGCAGGAAAATCCAATCGCACATGTGCAATCCACCTAAAAGGGAAGGTTTGAAAAAGGAAAGCAGGCGGCACATGCACTCATACAAATCTGATCAGTTTTAGAGGAGTGCACTGCTGGGAAAAAGAGGCAAGATGATGATTTAATGTGGATGATTACTCACATTAAAGGCACATAAATATATATGAGTATTTTAAGACAATCCCCTGAAGCCAATGTGGAATATCAGTAAAAGTGGGGAAGTTTGCCACATACATACAATTAAAAAAAAGCATGTTCTTGATATACAAGAAACGGATCGATAGTGCTGCCACTGTGTGATGTCTGTGGCTCTAACACACATGTGACACTGTGGCTCCATCACAGCAAACAACCTGTAATATGATGCTTTTTTTAAAGAATCCTTACCCAGTGTGTGCTGGTTGGGCTCCTGTCCATCTGTTTCAGCTTGTTCTCATGTAAGCGCATCTCAAAATACAGCATGCCTCTCCTAAGTTTTTCACGCACACCGTCTGGGACATTGTAGTAAGCATTACCACACCCCACACGGGGAGTTTCAAGGCTTCTTAAAGTCGCTGTTCAAAAAAAGATACGCGCAGCGTCTGGAGAGCCAAAAAAAAAAAAAAAATCAGGAGCCGCTGAAGAATTACTCCACATCAAGACTGTTTCTGTCTTCTCATCAGTGCGTGGCGGATGTTGCGGGGAGGAATTTTGTCTTTGTACCTCTGAGAAGGTGAAAAGCTGTTTCCAGCTCGCTGTTGTTGGTCACAGCGCTCCGCTCCGACTGTTCAGGTGCGTCCGGAGATGCGCGCTCCGCGGTGCGCTCCGGCAAACTGCGCCTTCTGAAACCACGACTGCTTCAGTACAATCTCACAGCGTCAGGGGGAGTGTTTGTGATAGATTTCTGCCCGCTGTTGCGTGAGGAGTTTGAAGTTTTTTTCCCTCCCTCCTTCCATTTCCACATCAAGCACCAGAAATCAGACCACTAAATGATGATATTTATGGCTCATTTGACGTTTTTCTTCCTCTTTTTGCCCAGTTGATGTCTCATGTTATGTTATTTCATTCAGATATACACCACAAATCAGTTTCTTTTCACATAAAATTTGCTGAAGATGGATTTTGGAGAAGTGTATTCTTCCTAAATTAAAGACAAAAAGACACTATTTGCACTGTGGCTGAGGTCAACCCTTTAAGTGCTGACATGACAGTAGGTGTGGCTCTGAGCATCAGCATAGTCTACACCAGCTGAAAGCTCCAACCATAGCTTCTCCCTAACTTCAGCCTGGTCTGTCAACAACATGCCAGCTCAGCTGAGCGTATTCAAAACTGGAGACAGCAGAGAGACAATAACTGCAGGACTCTGATTGAGGCTACAGTAAACAGTGGCCATAGCAGGTTATGCACTTTGCATAAATGCCTGCTAATAGCTCAGGGTTAGAGCTGCCAGTGAGTCAGATTTTAAGTAGAAGCAAATATTACAGACAGCTGATGTTTTTTTTAATGCAGAATCCCTCCTTCAAACATATGGAGACATGCATCAATTCTGCACATACTGCATATAAATGTACAAGCTAAAGGCAGACAGATCAATTTTTTGCAGAATTAAGCACCAAAAATAACCTGCAATCCCCATGATGCATTGCAGTGCGAACGAATGCAATCCAATTTCCCTTAAAACTCCCTACATCTGAGCATATCATCACCGTGTCCATGCCAGCAACACGGAGCCCTATAAGGCGGTCTGATTGGACACAATGACATGAGGAGTCATTAGAAAAGTTCCAGTAAAGCATCTGCATCACCGTGTGCCAGGAACTGTAAACACCTAACAGTATGTTTTTATCTCCTGGTGTTTGATGTCTTGAACATACCCTAGAACACAGAGGTACACTGTACTCCAAAACTAACTCTAACACATACAGTAGATTGTCACATGCACAGTTTGCACCTTTGATGGTGGTTGATGTCTGAAAAGTGCTGCATACAACTGCAAGTTTCAGTGAGATTTATTATCTTTAAAGTTCATACCAGCATTAGCTACCACACACCAAGTATACCACATCACATGGGGGGCATTCTATTGCTCAGACAGTCAGCATTTCCTGTAACATTAGTGGCTGCACAGCTTTTACAGCACTCTACAAGATAACCCTGAGCAGAATACACTCCAGCTATCAACCCAGTGTGATGACTATAGGGAGAAAAGACTATAAAGATCTGATGGTGAGAAATCTGTAGAAACGAAAGTTAATTGAACTTTTTAATGGAGTGGGTAAACTCGCTCAGTCAGCCTAAAAGTAAACCTTAATGTTCTTGTTAGGAGTTATGGGCTCTGTAAGCTCAATCTCCTCTTTCTTTGTGTCTTCTTTGTGTAACTTTAGTCTGAGTGCTTTTTGAGTTGGCCACAAGGTACGAGGATCCTGCAGAGTTCCTGTTCTCTGCTGAAGCAGCCAGGAGACTTTTCCGGTCCTGAGTTGTTATTCAAGATATTTTCGGTTCGGTAACGAGCTGCTAAAGCTGCGATTATGGTCACAACATGTCTCCAGCTCGCAGGAGGAAGACATGAAAAGACCAAACCAAACACACACAAGGCCTTATTTTTGTCCACACAAAGCAAGACTAAAAAGTGTTTACAGTCGCTTAATGGCGCTTGTTCCCACTAATGTGCACAAAATGAGACTTCTCTTGGACTTTAAGCTCCATTAGTCATGTTTGTCTTTCAGGGCCTGGGTTGTACACATCAGACAAAATCCATCCACAACACACAATACTGTTATCAAGCCACAAACTGATAGCTATGGTGAATGGTTTATCCTCCTTTATATAAACCCACAGCAGGTCTACCTGAGTGAACATGTGCAGCCAGCCTGCACCATGTAAATTATGAATCAGCTAATGCCAAGTTTGGCCTTATGATTATGACCTGCTGTCATAATGAGATGCTCTCATTATGCAAGATCTCGTCATGATACGAGGTCGGCAGAGAGAGGCCTTCAATATTAATGACACAAGCTGTTGATGTGTATCTTCCCATCAGTCGCTCAGGCTCAGCTCGCAGCCGGTTGGTATATGAGACACAGCACAGGCCTTCTGGTCAAAGAAAAAAAAAGGAGTTTGGAGAAGATGTGTGCTTGTATACTGAGAGTATACAGTAGCATCTTCTCCATTATAGTGTCCTGCTTGCACACTTACTAGTTTACTCCTCATGTTGTTGTCTTATTAAACTAACACTGTGCTCAGGTCTGCTTCATCTTGTCCTTGCTGCCCTGCTCGACTCCCTCACACTCCATTCTGCTGCCGGCTTCACTCAAACTGCCAAGCTCACCTTGCCACTTCCGGAGGTCCTGCCTTTCGCCACTCCTGCCCTCTGCCAGCCACATCAATGCCAAACACCAGTCTCCACCAGTGTCAATTATTTAGAATAAAGCCTTTTTGTATCAGCTTATGTCATGTGTTTTCTGCTCCTGTAAATATTATTGACATTTACTCCAAGTAAAGGAGCCTCAGCATGCTCAGCACTAATCCATATTGGTTCTAAGCTAAGCTAACAGGTGCATATTAAGTAGACTTTCTTTTTAAGACTGCAAAAATGTAACATTGTAACATTATTCATGGCATCCCCACAGCATACATAGTCAATATAACATTCACTGCTTTGTTATGTGTGTGTGCACATTCATTGAACTTAATTTCCTCACACTACAATACACTCATTTGGACGGTACACTGCAGCACAGCAAGACACACAGAGACCTGAACACAAACAGACAAGCAGATATAATTTATCCGACATAATGGAACAGTGTTGGTCCATTATGATTTCTTTGGGGAGGCCATGATGAGACAACTACTCACTGGGGCAACAGCTAATGGTGATTTTTGCAGGAAAAAAGATGTCAAATAAATACAGAGTGGGGAGGGTGGGGGGGGGGGGGGCAAATGTCACGTCTGAATGGAATTTATTTCCACAGCAGCCTCCCAGCCTGCATTTCATTTTAAGTGAAAAGATTTTCTGCAGAAGCTTGAGAGGTCTATAGCTCTCCGACATTCAGTAATCATTATGAGATAATGAGCCATAATGGTCAAATAGGTTTGGGGGGAAAAAAAGGCACTTTAGAGTTGAATAAATTACGTAAATGCATTTCATTGTGAGCCCTTTCACCTCCTTGATAGACTTTTTCTTAAATGTCACACGGCTTTGTGCGAGTGTGGGTTCAGGAAGTATCAATCAGGGCCAGGCTTTGTGGCTTTTAAGAGAGAAATGTGCTAAATCCTGATCTTTAATATGCTGTTATTCATTCATATGCCACATTTAAAGCAGCAATACTTCATATTGTTTTATTTTAACAATGGACTAAAGGACTTTGTGTAATGTGAAAAAAGTTTGTGGCAGCTCATGAATACTCACTGTAGACACTCTGACTATCATCCAACTTTGGTAGAGTTAGACATCACACTGTATGTAAGGCTGATATAACGTGCAAACTATCAGTGTCACATGTCTTTCTACAGTTCATCAAAGGGAGAGAAGCAAATTATACACAATTTAAATCATTGAAAGAGTAGAACATGTAACCTACAGTCTCTTGTTTTGAAGGCTAGACAAAGAAATAGTCCTGCAGGACACAGAGAGCCTCGCTCTCTCTGAGAGAAGGGCCCTGAAATACAGGCTGAAGGAGAGCTGCAGTGAGATCAGATAGAAGATAAATATACAGTGCATCATAATACATTTCTAACAAGGTTGCTTGCAAACACATTTATCCACTTTATAAGGTAGCCTGCTGTCCCTAAGTGGCCAAAGCATGGACTAATCGTGCTTTAATCCCTTGCCTTGAAATAATAAAAAGATTTAAGTGTTATTTTAAGCCCATGAAAACCTTTAGGGAAGCAGAAGCTTTCAGCAACATTGCATTTAATTGCGCTGATTACAAATGACACAAAAAAGAACAAACTAAGCTGCATTTTAAATAGGATGCGTGTTTTTTGTGTGTTTTTGTTCAAGAAGTATAAATGTCTGTGGAGACATTTGTTTGCTAAGAGAAAGTTAGATAGAAGCTAGTGTGGAGTGTGGTAACCTCAGTGGTTTTTATCTGCAGCCAAGATGAGAGCAGTGCAGACAGTAAATAATGTAAAGCCTCCTGCTGGGTTTGCTTTATGGTATTGCAGCCCTTCAGAGAACAGGGGTTTCTCTCTTTTAATTTGCCCCATCTGGAGGTTGACAAGTGCTCTGCTGTCAGTGTGAAACATTGAAGAGAGGGGAGAGGAACAGAGGGGAGAGATTCCCACGCAAACCACCATGTTAGGATGCTGTGAACTCTCACATATTCCTCAGATGGAGAAATCCAATCTTTTCTGAGACGATTGAACAACACCAGTGTTGAACTTCAACGCTGGTCTTGAATGTACACATGTGCACTTACATGACCATGATTAGATTTGAAGGCAGGAGAGCAAAATGTCAAGAGTCCACCAGGAGACACACAAGTACAGTTTACATCCATACTTCTACCAGCATGTCTTCCTCTATCAACAGT
Source organism: Parambassis ranga (assembly GCF_900634625.1). Classification (NCBI taxonomy): domain Eukaryota; kingdom Metazoa; phylum Chordata; class Actinopteri; family Ambassidae; genus Parambassis; species Parambassis ranga. The sequence goes on from NC_041023.1 coordinate 15,072,642, forward strand.
CCTACAAGTGAGAGACAGAAGAAACAAGCTGTGTACAGAATCCCACCTCACTTGTCAAACAGAACATGCAGAGGAGCCCTGCCAGCATCACAGAGCAGCAGCTGGATGTGCAGACGAGGCTCTCACCGCTGCTTTTGTTTTACCTCCCTGACAGTGAGAACACTTTAACTACAATAAATACATGGAGGGTAAAAACAAACAGCTCTTTTATACCATAATACAAGGACACAAAATGCAAAAAAAGTTTCTCTTAGGCCCCATTCACACTGGAGAAAGTCAATCTAGCTAGAGTAGGATTGAATCCGGATAGCCTTTAAGCTGGATACATTCAGACCTATTTTCAAATCTGGCACAGATCACAAATCACACACGCCTGTCCGGGCTCAATCCGGCCTTAATTCGGTTTGTTTGTTGTCCTCCAAACCGCTAGGTTGTGCCTCGTAATATTCAGAGTCCATTCAGGCCACCGTAGGACCGCGTGTGTACATGCGTCATGCGTTTTCTTTGTCCTGTGTCACTCGTTCTTTTGTTTTTTTTTCGGTTCAAAAAGCAGTTTATTCCTTTGTAGCCCTGTCAAAAATAAACTTGGGACAAAGCTGTCGTAGTTCTACGGTCGTTTACATACGGCTTTTGTACGCGACCCGAACACTGTCCCAGTGAACCGGAAGTATCACGTCGCTAGCCGCATTTTCGTTCAGACCTGAGCCACATTTGAGCCAATCTGGCTAGGTGGATCGAGATCTATCCGGATATATTCGGTTACGGCCCGAATCCGCTCTAGCCGGATTGATTTCCCCAGTGTGAATGGGGTCTTATTCCCATCTAAAAAATGTTAATTATTACTGTACATGGTGCTGTTATTCCATATGACCTCTGATCAAATAGTATTTGGAGTCAAATGCTTAAGTTACAGCATAGGGGCAGGGGCATGGAGCAGAATTTCAATGGCAGGAATTTCCGGATTCGTTCGACCCCTTTGCCAGCAACGTTGAACGTTGGAAAAGATAGACCCAGTTTGAGTAAGTTGAGTAAGTTTTGTACATTTATTTTGAAGTGTAAACTATTTGTTGCTAATATCCGTGTTGATCGATAAAATGATTTATTATATATATACGTGTACACAATATAGTATACAGCAGGGTGGTAGTTGGGGTGAGAGAGTAGGATGCAGAGGATAGTGGTGATGATTCACTGTGGCAACCCCTAAGGGAACAGCTGAACAGAGATGAAGAAGGATGATTCAATCCTATTCAATACTGTCTTTACATATTATTTACATAATATGTGTATTTCAATATGTATGCAATTACAGATAATAATAATTGTTATTATTTTCATAGCCAACAAGAGGGAAGAGAAGAGGAAAGTGAGGTTCCAGGCCCATCTGGGCTCAACGCTGAGGCATCACCTCTCCTTGTTGTTATTTTTATTTTTTTTACTTGGTTGGTATTTGGTTGGACTTTCATTAATGTACATTAGTTATTAGTTATTATAATAAAAACTACTCTATTTGGAGACAAAATCATACATTTTGATGTTTTTTTCTATTGATTTTACACTGTGCATAATAGTAGAAGTTGATGAAGTGCAAGGCAAATTCATACCCAAAAGCTCCAGTAGATGGCAATAGACTAGTGAAATGGATATAAATTGTATTTTCCACTGGAAATGAGTAAGCTAGCTGTAACCTATTTGGCAATGTGGTGCCAAATTGTGCCAAACTGAGTGTCCGCCTGGTGATATCCTTACTAAAACCTTTGTGAAGGCTTTGCTCTTTGTTCAAATTCTATCAAATTTGGTATATTTGTAGCCAAGGAATAGCTGAATGTGATCAATGGCATCTGTGTACATAGAATCATTGTTAGCATAATGTTTTCCTCTGTCAAATAGGAAAAAAACTCAGGTGAGGATAAAATTGTTACATTTCTCCTGTAGTTTATTCTAATTTACTCAGGCATACTAATAGACACAATATTTTAAACACTGGAAATGCATTCTCTGAGGTCCCTAGATGTCCCTAGACACCAAGAACATGCATATGCACATGCACATTATTATTATTAGTGGTGCATTTCTTCATTTTCTTCGGGAATGTCTTTTTAGGTGATTTTTTCTTTTAATATGGCTAGGGTTTATTGTGTGGAAAGAAAATATTCTTTAGAATTTGACAGTGTGATATCTCCTTTATATCTCCCAAGGTGTAGAGTTTCAAATTTGACTCTTGCCCTTTGGGAATTACATATAAACTGTGACAGCTTTATCCCATCTTCTAAACTGTCTCCCAGGTTCTTTGATGGTTACAGAGTAGATTCGGTAGCAGTAGAAAAAGAATACTTATTTTTATGACCTCTATTTTTGAGGTTAAATCATATGAATGAATTCAGTGTCTCAGTTTTGCTCCTAATGTCCTCATTCACTTGCCCGTGCCCTGAAGTTCATCACTCCTCAAGATATTCTTTTTTGCTACACTCCAGTTCCATTTATGTTTTAGTTGTATACTGTATTTTTAGATGGAAGATAATTCAATACAATTTTTTGACAAATTCAACTCCAGTGCTTCTAAAATCACCTCAACAACTGCTATCACATCTACTCTCAACTATCCCAAATTACCAACCAACAACTTTACATCATTCTTAAACCAGATCCCAGAATGCTTCAACTTCTCCACCTGATACCAGATGTGACCATGCCAACCGTGGCATCAGATTTACAGCAGAATACCAAAAGGACAGAATCGTCTGCAATGAGCAGAAATATGACCTTCACATTCATGTTACAGCTTCCTTACCCGGCTCACAGCTTGAAATCTGTATCAATATTTACACAATCAATATTTACAAATAAAGTCAAGGGTTATTTAAGAACAGGGCGGGATGGTGGTGCAGTGGTTATCACTGTCACCTTACAGCAAGAAGGTTCCTGATTTTCCCTGGGTACTCCGGCTTCCTCCCACATTCTAAAGATGTGCTTGTTAGGTCAATTGGTCACTCTAAATTGCCTGTAGGTGTGAGTGTGAGTGTGAATGGTTGTTTGTCGTATGTTACCCTGTGATGGACTGGTGACCTGTCCAGGGTGTACCCCGCCTCTCACCCGTAGATAGCTGAGATAGGCTCAAGCCCCCCGCGACCCTGCACTGCAGGAAAAGGGGGTTCAGAGTATGGATGGATGGTTATTTAAGAACATACAATAAAACTCAAACAACGATTTAATGATTTCTCGTCAAAGTTCTTGAAAACTCAAAGTCAAATGGAGTGACATGCTGTCACAGCATCTATGTTGGCGTCCTTCATCGTCGACGTGACTCCACTGCCACACACAATCAGCACCCGGCCTCAGAGAGGTGTGTGGGGCGGACTGGTCGGATAGCACTGCCTGCCACATTTGTTACTCCTGCCACCAGATACAGGAGACGTCTCATAAATGGAGTGGGCTGTGGGTGTCAGAGGACATCTGTCTTGTCACACAGTGATATTTAGGTTCACAACCACCAACCCCCCCCCCCCCCCCCCCCACTTCCACTCTCCATCCATCTCCACACTGCCTCCTTCTCTGCCTGCTAGTACTGTGTGACACTGAAACAGGGTCAGCTCTGCAGAGAATACACCACTGTCTGCAGATCAATTCAAATCTTCTCTCACACCACTGAGAGAATCACACGGCTGGCTTTATGAACTAGTGCACCAGAAGCTCAAACTGTCATGCAATAAAATATATCAACATCTAGAAAAAATACCCATGGTTCCCAGATGATGTTTCCCAGATGATTTATGCTCATACTTTGTTAGCATTCTAAAATGAATCCTTTAATGTTTTCAAGTGAATTTGTGATTTTATTTTGAAGTATTTAAAATAATAATCTAGCTTTTATTCACTTCTGGTGGCTGCTGAACTTTGACCTATGTTGGACCTGTTATCCTTCTGTGAATGAGGATGTGAACAGTGCCAGAATAAAAAAAAAATCAGCTCTCCTAGCTAACACGCTTTCTAGTGTCTGCGTCCAGGACACTAAATTTGACTACATGGCAATGTTCTCACATTAATAATACATGCAGATATTACACATTGTTACATTTAAGCTAATGAAACCTATGATCGGAATGCCCAGTGTCATCTGATCATGAGCTGGAAAAGTCCACTTTAGGAGGTAGGGAAGGTCTACATGCAGCACACTGGACTACCACTCTGGAGTCTGGTGCTTGAGTCCCCCTGACACCATAAGCTGTTTTGATTTCACTTGCTGTCAAGCTTTGTTTTTGCATATTCTAAAACACATTTTACACGAAAACCAGAGAAATAAGCATGCACGTTCCAATTTTAGGACTACAATATCAACAAAGAGGTTTTTCTGGGTAAGACAGGCTGACTGCTCCCATTGTGCTGGACAGGCTTAGCTCATTTTTTGATAACATAAATACATAGTTGCTATAGTTACCACTCTCATTACCGGTGGTAGTACAGCTGTACAGACCCACCAGCATGGCTGTAGACATTTACTCCTCGGTACCCACATCAGTGAGGATCTCACCTGGGCTCACAACACACAGCAGATCATCAAGAAGGCTCAACAGCGACTCTTCTTTCTCAGGAAGCTGAGGAAATTTGGATTACCCTCCAAACTCCTCAGCAACTTCTACAGATGTACGGTGGAGAGCGTCCTGACAAACTCCATCACAGTCCGGTATGGGAACTGCACCGTTCAGGACAGGAAGGCTCTCCAGCGTGTCATTAAAACGGCTCAGTTCATCTGTGGAGCAGCCTTCCCACCTCTACAGGATATCTATAATGCCCGGGTCACAAAGAGGGCCCACAATATCATCAAAGACCGCACTCACCCACAGCACTCACTGTTCACACTCCTGCCATCAGGCAGGCGCTTCAGGAGCGTGAAAGCAAGGACAACCAGACTAAAAAACAGTTTCTATCCACAGGCCATCAGGCTACTGAACCACTGACTGAACATTTATTTATCTTGTAACATCATTTCCACAATGCAAAAATTGCACATATTTGTTTTTGCATGTACAATCTCTTAAAATATTTGCACATTCTAAACGTCCTACCTGTACATAGAACTGCACATTCTGTACATAGAACTGCACATTCTGTACATAGAACTGCACATTCTGTACATAGAACTGCACATTTTGCTTATTTTATTTTATTTTTCCTATTGTTTATTCGTATTTTTATTTATTCTTATGCCTAAGTCTACTGTTTATTTTTTTTTATCTTAATTTAGTTGTGTATAAAGTCATATGAAGGGAACTCGCAAAGTAAGAATTTCATTGCTCAGTGTAACTGTAAAGTGCTGTGCATTTGACAATAAACTTCTTGAATCTTGAATCTTGAATTTAGTCCTGGCATTCAATAGACTCTACTGCTTAGTGAGCCGTCTGCTGACCCTGAGCCTTTAGTGCTTTCAAAAAGATATTGAGCAATAACTGAAAGACAAAATAGATTATGTGCACAAACAGCAGAAATCCGTCTTTACTTCCTACTTCAATCTTGTGAAGCAGCTTTTTACCATTACAGTAATTGATTGCAAACTATGAACCTGTGGTCAAGCAGACATTTTTTTTTATTTCTATTGCATTTTAAATGCCCTTTTTACAGCAAACCAATAACCCCAGCAGTCGTTAAGGCAATCGCAGTTGAGCACCGAGCATGACTTGAATTGCTGGAGTAATAATAACCCTGCTGCAGCTCTGGATTAATTAGCCCTGGTCTACATGCTTTTCTAAGCTTGCACTGTGGTTCCCTCAAAAGGGCCCGGGGCCATTTTCTTTATGATGACTGCAAATCAAAGTGTCCCAGATATGTACGATTACATAAGATTTGTAAGTATTGTTTTTTTTAAGAGGAGAGAGGATGACTTGTTCTTGATGCCATTCTCTTTGTTGACAGTTAAATATAAAATCCCCCGTCTAACACCAGTGCGGCTGATGATATAATTCCCTATAGCTATCAAGGTTGGCATCCCAGCTGCTGTGTGAAATCTTGATTAGCTACATATATATTAGCATTGGGATGATTACCTCATTAAACATCGACCATAAAAAACAATCACAATGGCGTTTATGTCAAAATGTGAGTGGACAAAATCTGCTTGTTAGAAGGATTATAAAACCTTTTCTCTTTGGATGATTTGGAGACATGACTGGAATATGTACATTGTTGCAATACTGCTGATCTGCCGACACAGATCGTAGATCTAAAGGTCATCTGGAAGCGGCTCATAAAGAAAAAAAAGGCTGTGTGGAAGCTGTGAGTCAGTGATCCCAGCCTCATATCCCACCAAGAGAGAGGTGGCAGAAGATACAATTGGCTCGTCATGAAGCTGTCATCCACATCGGTGAACACAGTCACATTTCACTGCCATAAATAACACGCATGACATTAATAAATCCATGGTGGTGTGGTGACGGGGACCATGCAGCCTCTGTTTTCACTGTGATCTGATTGGGAGCTGATCAGTAGTGTGTACTTGCTGTTGGCATTGTTTTCCTGTTTTTTGTCTCATCTTCCTACGTTCTGCTCTTTTTCTTTTGTTATTAAACATTACGTTCAGCTCCATCTGTTGCATAATATATTGTCTTTTGTTAGCCATAATGCAGAAATTTGATAATTCAGTCACTGATACTAAGCAGCTTTGTCTCAGCACAGCGCAGCTCCACCTGCTAACTTGTACACATCCATCTCTGGCTGCAGAGATAAAGAAAGAAAGCCTTTGAAAAAAAGCTGATTTGCATGGTTAACAGCTGGAACGATCAGCCAATTATGTGCATCTTTAACATGTTTTGCAAAAAAAAGCTTTTAGTTTTTTGTTTTTAGGACTAAACATGCACATGCACATTTTCTGTTTATACTTGGTACCTTTTTAAAATGTTAACTGTTTTATCTACAGTGCACATTACAGTGTAATCTATACAGTCTGCGATGTTTTTAGGAAAGAATCAACTACAGAGCATGATAATCGACAGAAACACCCCGGGTATTAGTGAGGACTGTATTTCTGGAGGAACGGAAATGAGCTGAGGTGTGGGATTTTGATTAATAATCTCAGGCATTAATGACTCAGGAGCACAGAGGATATTGGCTGATACAAGCAGGATAACTGCTGGAGAGGAACATAATCTGAATATATGGAAAAAAAATGTTCAAGTCATTAAGATTTTTAGAAGGAAAAGCACACAATTCAACATAAAGTACAAAAAAAAACCCAGTATTTTTCTAATCGAATTGAGTCTGAAATAATTTGACATTTTGAAAAATAAGCCTGTTCTCCCCCTCCCCAACAGTTCAATAAAAAGATCAATATCACTCATGTGCCCGTGCAGATATGAAACCAGAGATTAGTTTAGCTTAGCTTAGCATAAAGGTTAGAAACCCCTTCTTTAATTAAAAAAAATGCACAAAGACCTTCTAATTACCACCTTGCCTCTTAGAGCAGAGCAGTAGAGACCATGGTTCGGGATAATGCTGGTAGTTTCAGAGTGTGCACAGCTGCTCTCTGAGCCAACATAAGCCAACAGCCACACAAGAGCCAACATGACCATACATTTCTATTAGAAAATCGCTCCATTAGTACCCATGTAATGTGTGGGGGCTTTGTTGCTATGACAACAAAACCATGACAACACACCAGAAGAAGAACAAGCGGATTTTCTCCGATTTTATTCTGTCTTTATCAGCATATTTTCCACCTCACATATAGCACAGACAAGGCGCACACAGCCAAAACAAGCTTCTCCTCCATTGGTTAGCCCTGCAGGCGCCTTTCTGAAAACTTCAACGACTTGAAAGATGCTTTACAAAGCACATCACGGGGGCTTAAAGGGCAACACCTAATCCTGACTGTGATTGCTGGCTAATTTTTGGTCTAATTCATTAGTTGGATATTGTGTTTTATGTATTATGCTGGTAAATAAAAAACTTGTGTGCTAAATGTAAAGCTCAGATTTCAATTAGCATAGATTCTACTGACCTAACCCAGTTCTCAGCAAATATTGGCATATGTGTCATTAATAATACTGTTTCTCTCTTATTTCTGGAAGCTATTAAACTAATTGTATTCATAGCTTTAGTGACCTGTTTTAAAAAGGTAGCCCTCTAGTCTACTAAAGGAACATGTAGTAACCCTCATCTTGAAAGTGCCCTTAAGCGGCCATATCACTCGTCTGACTTGATTTATCATGTTTCATTATGCAGCCTGGAGCCCGTGCTGCATACCATCCTGCTAACTTACACCAAGGATGATTGATTATCATGCTGGTGGATCTTCTTCCAGTAAAACCATTTCAAGGATTTTGAAGGATTACATGGATGGAAACACATGTATCATGGAGGGGGCAGTAATATTTATAATGGTCTTAGTCGAGCTGCCGCAGCTCCTATGCAGAGCATATGAAAAATTACACCTCATTGATTTTATAATAACATACAGTTATTTAACATATTGAAGGAATAAATGTGGATGCTGCAAAGTAGAGTAATCAGTCCTTTTCATTCACTGGCCTACATACTGTAGCCTAACAGCTGCTGCATGTCTGCACTAATCAAAGGTGTGAAAGGTTTAGGCGACCTTTGATCATCTTTCATCGCCCTGTCTCACCTTTGGAAATGCACTCGATGGTTAAAGATGTAGACAGCCACAACAAGCTCCACAGTCTGATAATAGATCAAATCTTAGACAAAGCTGTAATACAGTCATTTATTCATACACTGGAGGGCAGCTTCTTGTGTGAAGCAGAATTATACCTGAATGTTAGCGTGCATGGCGCACTTAAATGCAATGTCTTTAGACAGGTTTAATGGTCTCTCTGATGAGAGAGGCTTCATGAGAATAAAGAACGCACCCTTGGTGAAGGAGGGGGAAGGAGAAAATAACACGAGTGTAAATCTAAAATAAAAATTAAGGCCAGATTTTAATAGCTTATTTTTTTCCTGCTAAAGCTTCAGTCCACAATACGAACAGGCAGAGTCATGCTACAGTCCAGTTAACACACGCAGCTGACACCTCTGTTAAGGTGGGACCAAGCAGAAGGTCAGGTAAATGGCTAACAGACCCCGTGGGCTGCTTTTAGCTTTTTGTGTCAAAGAAAAGATCACATTCTGTCGATCTGAGCTTTCAACACAACCCTGAGCAGAGTCCCTCCCACAGACAGACATCTTGACCCCAGGTGTCAATCAAATAAAAGCATTTGCTTTACAGTGTATCTATCACATCGGAGACCTTCAGAAGTAGAAAGCCAGCCTCAGCAGATGTAAGAGCAGGGATAGAAAGGAGCATCCTTGGGAAGATACAAGTGGGAGCAGCTGTCACTCAAGCAATGAAGAAAGCATTTTTCATGTTCAACCTTTAGGGAGGAACATCTGGAGGGGAGAGTGCAAGATCTGCAGCCTCATCTGCATCCTAAGTCTATGTAAACAGCAAGTATGTCAATCAAAAGTGAAGGCCAACTTATAGGAGGAGCTTTCAACTACCTCACAGAAACCAACGCAAACTCGTCAATGCTCTGTGAAAGAGAGATGTTTAAGTAGAAGGAGCATTAAAAATTCTAACTTCAAAAGGTGCATGACATCCAACGCTGCATTAAAACAATCTAAGCCAGTAACACTAGCAGACAACCAAGCAAAGAGACTCATATTTTCAGATTATTCAGATTATTTACAGATATACCAGTGATAGGAGAATACCTGCTGATGATATTAGCAGAATGACATTTTGAGTTCAACCTTTAAGCTCTAAAAAAAGGGACCAAGGTCTGTGTCATGATGAACTCATAGTGGATAACTGGTTATATGAATACATTCTCAAATTCCTAAATGTCACAGACAGAGGTTTGGTTACTATATGTGGTCTTTTTGTTTTCGCTGATGATGACAGTTAAGCAGATGTGTGTAGCTGCGCCCTACATAAAAATGTTTGTTTGGTTGTAAAAATGCATTGACCTAGCTGCACACGAGGTAGAAAACACCATTTGGGGTGTGTGGGTTAACTGTCAGACTGAAACAAAGGTCATGCTTGTCATTTCTTGAGCGAGAAGCACACGTATTCTACAACATGTTGTAAATCAGCTTCACTTTCTGTCCGTGAGCTGTTTTTTTATTTTTTAAAGCACCATCTGTTCTGCTAAAGCTGCAAAATGGAGCTAATTTACATGTAAATGTGGACATCAACCCACTAACTGTCCACTACATCTCCACAAATTCATAGAAGTAAAGACTGGGCTTTATGACAGGATGAAAGGCTTTCCATTTACTGCTGTTTGCTTTGATTTTTAAGGGGCCGAAGATCACCGGCGGTTATGGCACGGAAACACATCGAGCGCCATTACAGAGCTTTTAATAGACTTTATGACTATGATTTATCCTGCTGGGTCCTGTGTAATCAACATCTCACTTGAGACCCATTACTCTGACTGAATGGCAAGATGACAGAGTGATATCAGATGTCAGCTCCCGCCCCCTTCTCCTCTGGCATCGCAGCGGCCCCCCAACACTTTCCACCAATCCTAAATGAAAATGTTTCATCTAGAACTGCTTCTGCAACAAATTTGCTACAGGTGTAAACCTGAAACTTAAAACGAAACAAAGTCTAATTTCGGGTAAATCTAACATACATATTAAGTTGATGCTAACAGAAAGGTAGAACTGCAAAAACTGTTGTGTTACTTAGAAACATCTTTATTTAATGAAAGTATTTTTCTCTCTGGGTCAAGTAGGAAATAGACTTTACAAATATTTTACATGTCAGTTGTTTGATTGAAACATGTTAAAATTAGTACAAACCAGATGGCTATAAAAACAAAAGGAAAAAAAAGAAATCTTGTTTTTGTGTAAATGGAAGCTAAACACCACCAGACAGACACAAACACACATCAGCTCTCCTGCCTTAAGACTGTAATTACAATTATTTAGCTTGAATGCAGAAGAAGGAAGGGCTGTCACTGGAGTTCAGTGAGTGAGAAAACACACACACACACACATCGGGGTGAGTGTAAGTAACCCTGCCGCAGCATATGCTCCATTAGTCAGCTTCGCAACAGTGGCTGCTGAGGAGAAATTCCTGCACTATGTAATGTCACTGAAGTGCACAAGGGCATGTTTACCACTGCTAGGACATTGCACTTCCTGTTGGCAGTTAATATATCATTTTTTAATGACACTTCACCCGAAGATGTCTGCTATCTCTTGCTGCTGTTTTTTATTTTTGGGTTATGTTAACAGGAAATGTTCCGCCTCCTCCACAATGTAAATGGAGGTGGAAGGAAAAACAGTTTCTTCAACACACCTCACCTCAGAAAAACATACAAATACAGAAAGACTGTACGTGGGGCTCGGCAGGAGAGGTTTCTGAGGAGCAACAGACAGAATATCACTGACAAATCACAGGTTTTCAGGCTCTCCAGGAAATTGAAATTAATTGAAATTAATTTCTCCATGTGCTGTAAAAACACTAAACTTCTTTTATTCTCTTACCTATTTGCCTATTTGCATATTTCCTTAAAGGAATACTACAAAATCAGGGCAATTGCACCTATGTTTGTAAAATTTTGTAAAAAATAATTCTTAACTATGGGCAAATTAGCTTAGCACGAAGGAAGAAACGGGCTAAAAGCAGCCAGGTTTGCTCTGTCAGAAAGGGAATAAAATCCTAATGGCAGCACCTCAGGAGCTCACAAATGATCTCTGCAGAGTAAAATGGTACAAAAAAAATAGCCACAGGTGGCTGCTGATGTTTTTAAGGTCAATAACCCTCAAGTGAGCTTATTTCAGCTGATCATGGGTGACTAGAGTTTGCCAAGCTCACAGAATCTGCACAGAAGCAGCAAATTGAGCCATTAAATAAAAGGCTCTAATAAGAGTATTTACCTCTGTAGGTCTGAATATAGAGGATTCAGTTAGAAACCGGCAGGGCTCAACAACAGCAAAAATATGTAAGAAAAAAAAATGTTTGGCAAAGTGATTAGCTCCAGTGTACATGAGCAGAGGTTGACTGCCATCGTTTCTATGTGAGATCAACAGTTACAGCAATGCAAAACTAAACTAAATGTGTTAAAAAAACAACACGAAGCAGGGTTCATTTGTATGAAGAGAGGGCACCAGACTCAGCTTACCTTATTGTTACATGAATGCATGAACGCTATGAGCAGGAAGGAAACACATTCAAATGTCTAGATCCGCTGGTTGCATTTTTTTTACGACCCACAAAACTGTCAAGGAGGCCAGAACTGAGTAAAAACATTTAGCTGCACGCCTGGGCAAACTTATCCCAAACTCTTTGGCATGGAAACAAATCAGCAAAATGTACACTTTATAATTTCACTCATCTTTTTTTGCATCAATATAAAAATTGAAATAGAAAAACAAAAAAAGTATCAAATTTCTTGTTTCCTACAGTTTGTTATCTTACAATAAAATGTCAACATCAAAGGGTTTATGCCCAAAAAAGGCTTTATATCAATGCTACAAAAATCTACGCCTTTATTTACACAGCATGTCATTTCTGTACAGAATATTCAACTTTTTTTTTCTTTTTTAATTACAGCACTCATCCATGGCTCATACATCCTAATTACACACCAAAGCAGAAAAATAAGATTTTTAGGTACCACTTGTAGGGTTTCACTTTTGTCTCTGTTCAGTGACTCTTCTCTTGTCACATAAAGTCATTAAGCTCCGCCTCCAAGGCGGCAGCCATCTCGTCCGCCTCGGAGCTGCTGCCTTCCTCCTCCCCGTTGGAGTCCTTGGAGGATTCGTCGGCGGAGTCTTTCCCTTCCTGCTTGTCGTCCTCCAAATCATCTTCTTCTTCCTTTGCTTCGTCATGCTTACGTTTGTGCCCCCTAGAGAAACACGACACATGGCGGTTTAGAACTGAAAAAGGGGACGAGTCCGGTGCTGCTGCCAAAAACATGAGCCACAACATCAACACAGGTATCAGAACACTCAGTGCGTCACAGTGTGTAGACTGGCCAGGTGGTCATAATGTTATGGCCGATCAGTGTATGTTAATCTTCCCAAATATTAACACTGTAGAGTATGGCAGAGAGTATGGCATCGAATTGTACGCAATTAAGACAAAGGCTGTACGACACAGAAAAATAAAAACAAGACCATGTGTTTCATCTGAATGTAACAGAGCGCAGTATGTTTCTTTTTTTCATGAAAACATAAAAGGGAATAATTTGCTGTGCTGCACGGCTCATCCCAGAGAATTACACAGAGCAATTAACATGCATGTGTTGTCCATACAGACTGTCTAAGCATGTAACACATTCACAAAGGATAGAGGGGAGCTGATGTATGCAACAAAAACCAACAACAAACATTAAAAGAATAGCACAGTGCTATGATGAGGGGGGATTCAGAACAATTAAAAAAAGGATTTGAAGATGAAGGAGGCAGGAAGAAATAGAGACGTAAAGGGAGGAGTTCAAAACAATCAGAAAACCTGAGTGTAAATGAGCCTCAATGAAGACTGCAGGGATGGTTCTATTAAAATCAAAGTGAAAATTCAGTGTTTCCATTCTTTCTGCTGTAAACAAGGCACTCACTGGAGTGGACACTGATGAAACTAAATAGGAGAGGGAAAAAAAGCATTCCCCTGGCGGCTTAAGAATGTTTTCATATGCCTGTAAACATGCCATCCCTCTTTCCACTCCAACTTCTTCATGACACCCACTGCAGAGTGGCTTATTAGCATGATGCTAATGAGGTGTGTAGGGGTTTTTGTATGGTTATTGAGGAGGTCTGACACTGGCCTGTCTCATTAGACCACACTGCTGTCAGACAGCCTCACTAACCTCCCACAACTGTGGGTTAGCGAACAGCTGCGTGTTCATTAAAGGTCAGGTGTCAGCTGATATCAGAAGAAGAGGCTTAGTGACGTGTCAGATACAGTGGACCCCTGCAGACTGTGCGGTTTCTGTGTGGGAAGGGATGGGGTTGTGTGTTTGTGTTAGAACAGAATGGCCCTGATCCTGAAGTCTAATTATCAGAGCCAGAGGTTGGAGACTTAGTGGTCAGAGGGTAATGTGAGGCTGGACAAGCAATTCATTATTATTTATTCTGCAACACTGTTTGTGAGGTGTTGCTAACCACCGACACTGTTCCCGCTACGAAGAGGAGTTTCCACACCCATACCAGACCATCCGTCTCCCATTTCAAAAATTTTATCAGTGGAGACAGCAGGAGGTGAGGGGGGCTTCCTCATTGCTTTTTGCTGTGCATCATTACATCCAATCTAAATCCTTTGCTATTAATCCAACCACCCACAGACAACAAGAAACTCTGAGGATGGTTTCACCACTTTCAGCAGGGAAACAGGCTTCACTTAATAATACACTGTTATTAGGTTGAACATGCTGTTAAACAGCACTACTACAAAGAAAGAAACAAGCAGTTCACCACTTTATTTACATTTCAGACATTTTAACTACTGATAGATTGAAAAGGTGATACTAATTTATGTACAAAACTGAGAATGGGATAAGCAGCAACCTCTGGGGTAAGAACTAAAGCTCAAAACTTTTCCTTGCATATTAGGCTTTTTGTGTTTATCTACTTCCCTTCCAAAGATTTGTTTTTGTTGTTCAAATGCACAAATAAAGCTCAGAAAAACTGCTCACACACCAACAATTACCAAAGCATGGCCACCATTATTCAATAGACACAAAAAAGAATGATATAAAACTATGTTTTTAATTTGCTTGTGTAGTATTGGTTAAGAAGAAAGTTTGGGGCCACCTTGTAATATGTTTTGGAAATCAGATGTGGGCTGGAAGTGCCCCCCGAGGCTGGCAGTTTATGCCTCTGTTCTACACTGAGACTGTACATGTAGAGTCTGATTTATGTTTCTGTGTCAAACTGCCAAGGGTGGCAGCTGGAATCGAACCTGCGCCGGTACAGTGAGGACTTTGTTCGACTGTACTGAAGCCAATCTCAATGCAATTCCTGGGATGTCTCTACTGCAGAAGCTGAGAGTTCTGATTGATTATGATTTATTTATTTAAACACTTAATCAATTATCTAAAGTGTTGCATGCTAACTCACTTAATGAACACATACTCAACTGCCAACATTATTATGCACACCCGCTCCAACCGTTCATTAGGCAAATATCTAAGCAACCAACCAAGTAGCAGCAGCTAATCATGACTTGAAGCGAGCACCAGAATCGGGTGGAAATGTGATTTAAGTGATTCTGAGCGTAGAACAGCTGTTGGTGCCACATTTTCCGAAAAAGCTGATTATCTCTAATCACTGACACTGTAGCCTCTGAACAGTAATGCCAACTGCCAACTCATCACTTTTTGGTAGGTTTGACGAATTTGCCTCTCGGAGCGAGTATTTTTGTATTACACAGCTCCATTGGAACTGAGAGCTGAGTCAGGTACTAAAAGGAGAAGGGACGGGGGACTCGGAGCGCTCGCCATCTTGAGAGACAAAATAAAAGATGAAACATCTTGGTAATGGAAGTCTTCCTTATTATTTTCCTTTATAAATATGACACAGTGTGAGAGCCCAGATAATGGGATCCTTTTGCACACTTATTTCATTCAAATGTCCTCATTACTGGATCTCTTGTTGGACAGTAACTTTTATAATGTAGCCGTGTAGGGCCAATCTGCCATCACAACTTCAGGAGAAAGTTGTTAACAATGTACTTTAAAGACATTTTTGTTCCTGGAGTAAGAGGTGAAACCATTATACAGAAATGCCGGCTTATCCAGTGGTTATAAAATGTCAACAGTTAAAATGAATCAGCTGCTGTTGATGGCATAAGGCCGATCTGACCTGTCAAGTAGTAATAATCAGGTCGACTTGCCGTTATTTATGCAACTGCTAGGGCTGCAATTTCAGTCAAGTCTGAAGCTAAATCAACAGATTTTACATTTTAAGCTGTCTCCAGAGGGTTTTGCTACTAATCTGAGTTTCTCCCAAAATGTCAGAAATGTCAGCTATGAGGGTGCACAAGGTAATGATGTCCACGTTATTGCAGACACAGGCGGCAGGGTCTGAGATGTTATTATATCTATGTACTATGGGAACACGATTGCATTAAAGGTGTCAGGAGGACATACTACTACAGAACACCTGCTGGTGAACAAACAGCCTGCAGCTACGCCCGTCTCAACACATCATTAGAGATACATAGTGATACAAAATGACTAAGATAAGTCAGGAAAAAGGCATCTGCCCCATGTTGAGGTGCATTTATTGAGACAGTTACCAGGGTGCTTTCAAGAAAGCTGCAATAGTAAGGATTTAACATAAAGCTCCTGTTCATAATACATTTTATGTACGTTTAAGGCTAACTCTACCCAAGGAATCCAAATCTAGCACTGGTGAAAAATGACTTCAAACGCTGACAGCTCTGCTTACAGCTAGGAGGAGGGGCTGGGGGAGCTGCAAGGCAAATGGAGCAAATAAAGAATGAAATAGGAGGAAACAGAGCATGGAGGAGGAGGAAGTTGATGAACTAAAGAATGTTCTAAACACCCAGGGCTCACACTGAAACTACTCAGTTTCATAGGAAATGAGTAAGACCGATCCCTGATCTGGACTAAGATCAATACTGTGGCTCTTCATACAGGTCACACCTTCATTGTTAATATGCTATTTATGCATTTAACCAGCTGGAAAGGCCTCAAAGAAATAGATCTTTCAGCAGCTTTACACGGGCAGGAGGAATGCTACTCAGCAATACTGCAATCATATTGCTGCCTTTCTCCCATAATCCCATATCATTTACAGAGCTGTATGCTGCCTGTGTCAACTGCAGATGCTTACAAAGATACACTCCGGTCCCTTATGCATTTACCAGCTCCATATGCACAGAGATGATAAGCAGCGTAGTTAAACGATTTTTATGCGGACATTATCTTCTGACTTTATGAGGGACGTGTCAGTTTTGCTTTGCTAAGCCTAAAAAAACAATATGACTTTTACCAAAATTGCAAAGAAATCAAAATGAAATGCATGACGACAAATAAGCACTTACGCACTGATGGAGATGTTTTGAGTCCACACACTTTAATCCCCAACAGTGAAAAATGTTAGGACAGGAAACTCATACTGATTTTTCTGCATTTCTATGTTCACCTTAGGTAGAAATACCAAAGCCAAGGGTTAGTTAGAAACACATGGTGTCGCAAACTTAGTGCAATAAGAGTTGCACAGAGATAGTGTAGAATTCTTTTAGTGCAAAATTCCCTCCTTGCGTTCCTGTGTTTAAGCAAACAAGCACCATCTGCAAAAGCACAAACCACCAGCTCTGAAACATTCATTTTCTATCCAACACAAATGGCTGCTATGGAATTGAAAACCTATCGGCCAAAACTAACAACACAATTATGCACAGAAGCCAATGACAACTGCAGAAATACTAAAGCAACACAAAAAAACAAGCACAGAAATGTACCTGCTTCAGAGCAGGTTAGTTACCATGGTAACAGAGGATAAACAATGAACCAGAATCTCAATTCTGTGTCTGGGGTTAATATGTTTACCTGGTACTAGCAAGTGTACTCACTTTAGTTTTTTTGCTACCAACACCAAAACAATGGGCCTTTGGCTTGCATGTATTTGATGTCTGCTGAAACATTTGGCTAATAAAGGAACAATAGGAAAGTCTGTCCCACGCAGTTTTAATCTGCATGGATATTTTTCACACAGGCAATAATGATCCAGTGTTGAAGTGGAATTTTACTGAATACTTGGCTTGATACGGCTGATAGATACTTTGTTCCCTTGACAGGAACTTTTCATTGTGTGCACCTTGACTTTGTTTTTGTCACACTGGGGCAGATATAATTACTGAGAGCTCTGATTCAGCACATAATATAAAATACCTTTAATAATAGCAGTCTAATTACAATTACATTCCATCCATCCATATTCAACTGTTTATCAGGGGCCGGGTTGCAGGGGCAGAAACAGAAACACTCAGACTTCCCTCTCACCAGACACTTCTTCCAGCTCTTCTGGGGGGAATCCCGAGGTGTTTCCAGGCCAGCCTAGAGACATAGTCTCTCCACAGCATCCCAGGACTTCCCCGGGGTCTCGTCCTGGTGGGACATGCCTGGATCACCCCCCCAGACAGGCATCCAGGGGGAATCCAAAACAGATGCCGGAGCAACCTCAGCTGACTCCTCTCGATGTGAAGGAGCAGCAGCTCTACTCCGAGCTCCTCTTAAGTGACCAGGCTCCTCACCCCATCTCTAAGGGAGTGCCCAACTACCCTTCTAAGGAAACTCATTTCGACCGCTTGTATTTGCGACCTCATTCTTTCGGTCACTACCCAAAGCTCATGACCATAGGTGAGAGTAGGAACGTAGATTTACCGGTAAATTTTCCGCTTGAGAACCATGGCCTCAGAATTGGAGGTGCTGATTCTCATCCCAGCTGCTTCACACTCGGCTGCAAACCGATATGATACGATTAGATTTTCATTCAAAAACTTTCAGACAGTACATTTATGAGGGAAAGAGCCCTTGTTGGCAAAAACGTCTCAGAGTGACAAGTGTGGCAAAGGTGTGACACGGCATCAACTGTGTGATTCACTGTCTGTCATTTATATCTCCCCCATCGCCGATGTCTGCATCAAACCTACCCCATCTGCGGCTCTGCCACAGGCAGCAGGATCAGATTAAAGCCCTGAAGCATCCATACACAACAGTTCTTTTCTCTGTCTGGTTACTGGCAGCATCAGCTTTGACAAGGCTGCAGGGATATTTTCACAAAAGCTCTGAGCTGGATTTGGACTCTGTCGCCTTACTTTTTACTGGATGCCAGGCTTAAGGTAAAGACACTGTGTGTCCAATCAATGTGCCAATAAACAGCAATACAATGTTCTGACTGTGCCTGAGAGGCGAGGGAATACCCTTAAAACAAATATCCAAAGATTCTTAATTCATTTATAAGCTTAGAGTGTCCCTGCTCATAAAATATTTGAGACGAGACTCTGCTTTGGGGGTTTCCATCTCTCTATACTCTACCAGTGCAAACATCTCTATTTCCCCCTGCAATATCCCTCATATGCCCCAAATATTAAAGCCTGCTGCAGTGAGCAGACATAATGACGAGTGACACGCGAGAGCTCAGAACTGACATTCAAAATATCTGTGCAAAAAAACTGAGCTTTACAGAACTTTGCACGGTCGCTCTGGATGGCACAGGAACCTCCGACCCCGAATAAATGTCACAGAACAATCAATGCATATGAACAAAAACAGCATGCTCCACTTGATTTTTCTGATTTGTGCTTTTTGTGCAGACTCAAGTTAATCTTTAGATCAAGAGCACAATCATAAACTAACCAGAAGTCAAAATGATTGTGGAGCTAGGCAACAGCTCAGACTTGTTAAAATGGGGCAAATCCGATGGTGTTATTGATTTTTCTACAGCTTTTATCACATCTGATTTCATCGTGGAAAAAAAAGACAGTTCCATGTCAGGGTGACACAGACTAGGAGCCGTATAATCTGATCAAATCTCTCAGACAATGTTGGTCTGTAGTAATTACGATGTTGAACTATAGCTTTATTATTGAGATTTGGTATGAAGCAGGATACCTGCTGAGGAATAAAGCCCTGGTGGGTTGTTGAGACTTAACACAAAACTGTAAGAGCTTAAAAGTAATGCAGTGCAGCCTGGTGTACAGACACTAAGTCGGGTTTACATTAAAGGGGCTAATTAAAAGGAGGTTCATTCTATACTATGACAGATGTCATGTTCAGAGGGAATTTATGCCTGGAGTCGAAATGGTATTTAAAGTTAACATGAAGATTTTAGCTGCCTCACTTTACTGCACAGCTCTAAAATCTTTTGATACTCCCACCTTCCATGTTCTCCTCATCAGTCCATGCTGTGGGTGGAGAGCACTGAACAGTTTCTGAGCTCAAAGCATTTCCTCCTGAGCAGACTAATTGCTCCAGTGTGAAGAGGTGGCTCCTAATGAGGTAAACCTCCATTGTTGGCAGCTGTCTGCTGACAAAACATAGTGGTCATCTAAGAAGCCACAATCAGGTTCTTCAATCAGCACTGATTACAGAAAGGACAGAGTGTTGGCAGACTGGAAAGATGTAATTAGCTTTAGGTAAAAAAAAAAAAAAAACAGAAAAGAAAAGCACAAAGAAACCTCCAGCACAAGTCATCAGGCAAACACAGTTGACCCTTTACGTTTTGTAGCCAGGTAATGCCGTCTTATTTGACAATTCACACAACATACAAGTCTACAGAGCAATGCCCCCAGCACAAAGCAGACAAAGTGTAACCACAACAAAACAAAACCACAAACACAACCTGGCAACCACCACTATATTATACAGTATCAATAAATCAACCAAAAGGAGAGCTTTCCTGTAGGAAAGTGTATCATAAAATAAACGATAAATATAAAGCATTGAATAAAAGTAGGAGGATGAAGTTGATGTGAGGTTCCCGGGAGCACAGCAACAGAGACCCTGCTTACACAGAAATGTGTATGAAGTGTGAGTTTCTGTGAGTAAAGCAGCTTGTGTGTGTATGATAAACAATAGATATTAACAGTCCAGCCTTCCCTAGAGATGCATCTCTTTGCTTCATAGTGAGATCAATTCCGAAACAAGAACATAAATAGAGAGACGGCTGCTTCACCAGCCTAGAGAAAGAAACTGGGTCAGATTACTTGCAGTTTTAGCATTTGTACTTGCAAATTTCTCCCTCCTCCTTTTTCATATGTGAAAAGCCTGAGTAAGCAATCCTATTCCTCACAGTCTGCCGCCTCCTCTCGCATTGCTGAACTGTATTTATAAGCGCGAGGGAGCACGGGGATCATCGTGCTGTTTCTTTGTGCTGCTCCATCCTGCTGGGTTCACCAAGGTGGACTGCTGTCGGTGCCTTTTAAATTGGTTTTACAGTCGTAACCCTCTCATCTATCAAAACATGGCTAGGACTCAGATGTCAGGCTTCATTGTCAGGCTAACAGGAGTGCTGATTGGCACTTGACAGAATGTCCCATGGGCCTGATTGGAGGACTGATCAACTCCATGAGGCGAGACGAGGCCTAAAAGTTGTCCCTCCCAACACATGCACACCATTATATGAGCCTGGGGTGCCATCAACAAAGTAGAAAAAGGTTAAAATATCAAAATATGGGGGTGGTGCATTAGGTCTGAATAATGCACTGAGCAGCCATCACAATGGACATATTTGATGCTGAAAGACTCACTGACAGGACCAGCTACGTTAATGGATGGATCATTATTTTATGTGTTCAATGTTTGGCAAAAACATAGAGGCAGAGCAGGATAAAGACGAAATGGCACATTTACACCAGAAACGTCAAGACGCTGTGTTAAATAAATGGCAAAAGGCAAATTTGCAATTCAACCAAAATTATACATGCCCACTAGTACCTAATATCATTTTGGCTTACCCATGTATAGAGTATTTTAATTTAAGCCTAGATTTATTTGCAAGCACATATAGTTGTGAGATGATGTAGCACAGGCTTCTACCACTCAGCCCACAACATTCCTGTTCCATACCTCCTCAGCTAACCTGACAGCTGACTATCTAACCACTCTAAAAAGCTCTCACTCACCTTTCCTGCAGCAGTTTGTCTGAATACTAAACTCTGGACAGCAGAAAGAAATAGAGGCTTTGCTCCCTAAAACTAGTGTGCCGGAAACTGCTGCCGAACCCCCTTTGAACCTGACAAATCACAAAAACTCCACAGAGAAAACAGTTCTGACTGCATGTCAGTACAGAAATAAAATAACATACACGCAGTTAGAGTTTAGATGTAAAATCAGCTGCAAAGGCAAAACAGTTTTAAGTGACAAGCCTGATTCAATTAGGTTGTTTGTTCCACTTTCAGCCCAAAAGTCAGACACCTGCGTAACATTCAGCTGCAGACATTTAATTAATCTGCAGCGAGCATCCGAGTACCCTGCAGCAGAGGACAGATATGAAAATACTGCTGTGGTACAACAACAAAGCCCCATCTATATCTGGATTGAAGACAACGGCTTCAATAAAATGCAAATAGAATAATTTGAGCTCATGCTGGAGCGATACAGTGCCATTACCGTAATCTTCAGAGTGTCAGGCGATCCTTATAAACAATTACCTACAACAGGGCCCTCGGGTTCAGACATTCTAATTGCAATGCTCATGGAGTCTAACTTACACATGGAGATAACAGCCTAATCTTCCCATTTACAGCCCTCATCATGTGCAGGAATGAGCTGCACCAAACACCAGCCAAACATCAGTAATAATCATCACAATGAACTTCAGCTAGTCAGGCTCCAATAGCAATTCATTTACATTTCACCGTGTTAACAAGGTTTATGTGCCGAATTTCTGACAAACTAAGCAACTGACTTTTTGCTCAAGGTAAAAAGGTTTTGAGCAACCTTACTGTCTCAATGGCATAAATACAAAAACAAAATATCATATAAAGATTTTTTTAATACTTCATCATTTTAACAAAAAAGTAGTGCCTAATGCACTACGTAAAGGCCTGTTTGGTTTTCTTGATGCTTAAAGACACCCTGAGAAAACAGATTAATTAACACATAAATAAAGTATAACCAAGTCAAAACCAGGCAGATTTACAGAGACATTTGGTGCTGGTTTGCTGACTAATTTACTCAATATTAGTTATAAATAATTATTACACATTCAGTCACAGGTGACACAGAAGATACACATCAGCTTGTGTGTTTGGAGCTCCCTTGCTAAGTGACAGGTGGATCTATGGCCATTTTGTGGACTTGTTGCACCACTGATGTCATTTTATTCTGTGGTTACAAAATACAAAAAGACCAAAAAGATGCATTAGTTGTTGCCTGCAAAAAAGCCACTGTAAAGAGAGCTTAAAATAAAGCTCTCATAAAACAAATGTAAGACAGGAATAATTAAAGTAAGCAATAATTACATAACAGCTGTGTGAGGGAATTAAAAATTCAAACTAAATGATTCAAAATGGTAGGACACGGACTAGCATTGATGAAAACATGCAGTCCGTATAGAAGGCTTGCTGTTAATCCCCAGTATGATGGCAGAGTGCCAGACTAGATAGCCAGCTCCACACAGAACTATAGCCTGAAGAACAGGAAGAAAAAAAGTAATGTGGTGGGAGAAAAGAGCAAGCAAGATGGAGAGTGAGAGGAAGAAAGGCTGTGAGTCCAATTCACAGTATGTCAAGATGAGCTATATTTTTTACTTTTCCCTTTTCATCTCGGTCAAAGCACACTCTGAACAAAAGGAGGCAAATGCTGATGAGACCAAGCAGCCTGTTTGTGCTCTGCTGTTCTGAAAAGAGGGAGATACTGTGAGCAGAGGGGATTAGGTAATCAGGTGTTTTAGCACATTTTATGTTT
Organism: Parambassis ranga; assembly: GCF_900634625.1. Classification (NCBI taxonomy): domain Eukaryota; kingdom Metazoa; phylum Chordata; class Actinopteri; family Ambassidae; genus Parambassis; species Parambassis ranga. Next base: position 15,096,020 of record NC_041023.1, read on the forward strand.
TGATACAACAGCAGGATGTTTTAAGATCAAGCATATTTTCCCATTAATCAATGTGATAATCAGAAATATGCTTTCCCTCAGATATGCAATATTTATATTTTTATTTCCCCCACTGCACATCATGTTACATAATCACATCATTATGAAGCAAGAATTGGGTTTTTCAAAAGCCAAAGCAGCTGTAAACAGCATGAATGCATTACCAACTATCACTGTGTGTGTGTGTGTCTCTTGCTTGTCTTACAAACAGCTCAAACGAATACTTAAATAATAAATCTTGCACTTCAGTGTACAGTTAGCCTTATTTTTAAGTAGCACTTATGCACAGACCACAACAAAAATCAGCCTGGCTGAGCTGTGAGGGGGCACACATTTCAATTTTACGAGGTGAAAAAAGTCAAGTATGGTAATTTAGTGTCGCAGCACAAACTGTTTATTAAGGAAAAAGTTGACATTGGAGAACCTGTGCTGTGTGAAAGCATCTATTATTTCATTAGGGACATTTGAGATCTGGTGGGTGGTCAGAGTTCGCTGCAAACAAGCCATCACTGACAGTTTGTAAGATGGTACAGGGATACTGAGAGGAATTCACAACAGACTTCCACTGGGTACTGTTTTTTTAGTTTAAGGGCATCAAGCAAGTAGCTATGGTAAATCTTACATAACTTACATTGTTCTATCAGCCAAGCTGTTTAATTCAAAAGTCCAATTTGATGTGCGGTTAACATTTAATCTCATTTTACATAATTCTGTGGAAGCACTTGAGACAAAACTGCCCTGCAGAGCTAATGGCAGTATTTTAATAGCTCTGTTTCATTATAATAGTTTGAATGGCACAGTCCATTAAACCACTGATTATGTCATATTGCTTGAGTGACAAAGAAATAATCTGACAGCATTTATGTAATGTGTAAAATGTATGGACTCCACAGTGCATTTCATTAAATGATTCATTATATTGTGTTGCCTGTGACAGATCTACTGGAGCACTTTATTCTCTGGAGATGACTTAATTAATTATTTAGTTTATTCAGTATGAAAAATGGAGACACACACAAACATTTGTGGATTAAATGTAACCAATAGATACAATAAATACTTGTAAGGTCTTGCCAGATCTTGGAAACATGCCATGGTATTTGTGTTAATTGTTTTACCACCAAGGTCCAAGCAGTAGCTCAACCCTAACCTTTCTGTTTTAGTTACTATAGTCAAGCTATTTATGCTAAGAGCAAATTGTGTTTGCTGCAGTGCTTTTGTGCCTTTAATGTATAACAGCAGAGCATATTGTTGTGTCTCTGGACCAGCATCAGAGGTAGTGACAGAGGCAGATTGACTACTGTATGATTGGGCAAAAAAAGGTAAAGAAATAGCTCTAATTGTCAATGCTTACTTTCAGGCTAGTCCAAGTGTGTATTTTGTGTCGATGTGACCATTTAACCCTGCTTTAAGAGTCTCTGTCACCCTCTAAACTGCTAGCTTACCAAGCCATCCTGTCACCAGAATACCAGGGTTAAGCTACATGAGAACAAACGGAGGAGGATTTGTGGAGACAAATGAGGAACTACTTTTTTGCTCAACATGAAAAGTAAAGATTTTTGTATAAAATCATCATTCTTTTTGGCCTACATTATAGTTCATTAATCGTCTAATCCACATCCCTGTAGATCCCTCCACAGGCATTTGACTCATCTACCAAAAATCCATGAATTCTCCAGAGAAAATCTGTCTCCAAAATTCCAAAACAAGAATGAGCTCTATCCATTTAGACTGTTTGATCCTTTGCCTCTCTTCTCCCTGTAGTTCTTTTGCATAAAGCATCACAGACTGGCTGTGTTGGCAGACATAAGCATCCTGCATCCAGCTTAGTGACATCACTGAATGGGTGAACTCTGAAAATGAACTTTTTCAAAGAATTTCAGCGCTGCATCATCTGTTAAAAACTCTGCAAATAGATTTAGCAGGATGCTGTATTGCATCGACCAGATGAGACAATGGTGCAATCAGCCGAGATAGTTTCATCAGCACTGGTCTAAAGTGGAGGTGTGCAGTGAATTGAGTGTGCTGTCAGAGAATGTAGAGGTGAAACATTTTTCCCTGGAGGTAAATGCAGACTTTTATCAAAGACAGATCAAAAAGTTGTGCCAGGTGATATATGCAGGATGAATTGGACTGTAGGGGATCTGACTTGCCTACTCAAATTAACAGAGGCCCAAAAAACAAGTGTTGTCTACTAGGAGAATAAACTATGAGCACATTCATCCAAACTAATGCTTCCTGCTTCAGTGAGAAGCAAGAGCTTACATGTAATGTATAGAAAAATGTTTTCTGCAGACACCAGTGAGATATTCTGGATCATCTTGACAAACTGCCCAATGTTACAAGCAATTTTACTCTAATGAATCCTGCGAGCCAAGAACAACAAGCTGTACTTGCTGCTGGAAATAAACCCTTCCCAAGAAATTTAGTAACCAAGCCAGCATGAGAGAGATGACAAATGAATCCCAGGAAAGAGAACCAGCAGGAGAGAGTAGTTATTCTAGTTAAATTCTCAACAGAAAGATCACTTCACACCATGGCACCTTAACTAAAGTGTACTGCATACCAAGACCTGACAACAAACCAGAGTTACAGCAAATTGCAACGACATAGACTTTTCGTGTACACATTGGAGACCTGTGGGAGTCTGTGTAATTAAAATTACATGAATTACAACATGGCAGAGTTTGCACTTACATATGGCACAGCAGCATTCCCCAGGTCTCTACCATAGGAGTTAGCCAATAGCCCGGGCGTTTATCGATTTGACACCGATATGGCACGGATATTTGGCATTTTTAATTATTTTTTTTAGGCCAAATTGCTGATAAGATAATTACATTTCAGCAATGGGCTTCTTCTTTGGCTTTGATACCTTGTTCTGATGCAGCTACAGATATTGCACTCCAGACTTCAGCAGGGTTCTGCCCAGAGCTCAACATGACTAGTTAGAATTCAGTGCTGTTTCAAAGACTCAAGAGATTCACAATGACCTGTGCCGTGACAGCAGTTTTTTTTTTTACAAAGGTAAATTAAGGCTGCAGATATTGCAAAAACTGCAGCAAAAAAAAAAAAAAAAAAAAAAAAAAAAAAATCGCAATCCTTTACAACAAAAGTTGCAAAAATAAAGCAATCTGGGATGAAAATCAGAATCTTTAGAATTATTAAGTAAATACTAGTACTACATAAATATGTTTTTATGTCTGTGTACTCATCATGCTTTCTATACTGACATGTTACAGGCTGCAAAAGTTCAGCCATTCTTACACCTTAAAATGTCACACAATATCAGATGACCTTTCAACAGAAAAATATCTACATATTGGACAATAAATAAAAACAAAGAAATCTGCTGTATTTATTTCCAAGCAGGTTAGTGTGCCTGCTGTAGGTATTAAATTAAAAAAAAATATATCACATTGTCCTTGGGGACATAACAGGCCACAGGAAATCTCATGACTACTTTTGAATGCATAAGGTAACCTGTTGTATAGAAAAAAAAATGTGAAGGCTTTAATAATTCATTCAACCCTGCTGTATCACAAACACTGCTAAGTCAGCACATATTACACACAGTAATACAGCTCTGAATCTGTTAAAAGTTCCCTGAGGCAAAATCCATCCCTTATTGGGCTGTGTTCCCTTTAGTTTAACACCAGCGGCCCATTTGGTTTGGCCCCATTTCTAAAATGTGTCTCTGGTTTATTGCTGTGCCACAAAAATCCTCCAGAGAGACAAGGTGGACATGCACCATTATGTGTAACATTTCCCAGAGTGCCTGCTACTCACACACAACATGTTACTTAAGATGCTGCAATACCAATAGTGCAACTACTTCAGGTTATGCTGGTCACTTTAATTTACACAATTCTAATTTTCTCTACATATGACCATCTGGAAGTTGAGTTTTGAGAAGGGGACACCTAGTAATTAAAATATCATGTTTGCACGCAGTGTATGAACACACATTTTTATGTATTTTTGAGTTTCTTTGGTTTATTGAATAATTGAACACTGATTTCTTATCCTGTAACAGTGGTTGTATGTTTAATGTTTTTTGTTAAATCACTTAATTTTAATAATTCAAAATCTGCTTTTGATTAGAGCATGTTTCAGTGGAGAAGCTTTTAATGTACTTATTTTTGTTCAGTCAAACCACATATTCAATATACTGCATATGTGGCTTTAATCAAATACATGAAAGCCTTTCATTTTCTATGTTGCACAAGCAGTTTCACACAGAATCATGTATGAACATGTCCACTGTGCTTAAACAAAAAATGTTTTAATGGTTTGTTTTTTCAATTTCAATTTAAGCCTGAACCAACTGCATCATAGCAGCATAGCATAATTTACAGTGAAACAATATATTGTAGGTTTTCAGTCCTCACAGCTAGTGTACCCACAACAAAGTCTCCCTTCATACACAATGGTAAAGCTGCCCAAAAGATGAAACCCATTATGACTTCCACTCTGCTGTCTGACAACCTGAATGAAAAACTTCGTCCATCACCTCTGTTCTGGGGATATAACAACATGCTCACTCAAGCTGACAAGTTTCACACTTTCATTTTCACTAGGAAATAAATACACTCCAGAGACACGCCACAAAGGAGAAAGTAGAGATGGGGCATCTGAATGAACGTGTATCACCTATACAGACAGGAAATTAAAAGTGTGGAGATAACAGCAGATGTGTCTGCTCGCGATTGCCTCTAATTGCTGTAAAAGTCGTGAAATCAGAAGAAGCTGTGATGTGACAAGTTCAGCAGTCAATGCAACAGGCACTGCATGGGAAAAGCTAATGACTGAAGACCGTAAGACAGTGACTAATGTGTCAAACCATGTCAAATCATATTTATTCTAATTGTAGGTGATTAAATGTCCATAAATATTAGAAATGATAAAAATGTCCACCCCTCATATTCTGAAGTTTCCTTCAGAATAAAAGCACTCTAGCCATAGTCTTTGCGCCCACAAAAGACAACAGCACAGACTTCCTGTTGTAGCTCCATTGTTCAATTAGTTCACAAGGAAGCCTGCATGTTGTTGTTAATGTGTTGATTGGTAGAAACACTTCCTGCTTCACACAAAAGCTATTTTTCCACACTGAGCTGTCAAAAAGCAGGAGATAGAAAAAAGAGTGCATGGGAAAAATACATCAAGATTTTCTATAAAATGTAAGGACGAGCTTCAGGAAGGAAGTAATTTCAGCTGTAATTATTACTCACATATGTGCTACGGACTAGATTACAGGGTTCTGCAGGTAATAAAATCCCATCTCCTAACAAAGAGTAAAAACATTGCAGGTATTAAATCCCTGAGTATCACTTGGCCACCAGCCTTCCACACACTAATTCTAAACTGGAAGCCTCTTGTTGTTTGGCTACAGTTCCATATTCATAATATCTTCCTAATAAGCAGCACTAATGGAAAAAATACATTTATACAGTACTAAAAGACAAATTACACCAAAAAATGTTAAGTATATGCTTTTAAAATGATCTGTTCCTTTGAAAAACAATAGCACCAGGAATGTCTGGGAGTCTGCCCAACTACACAATTAAATGTTCAAATTTTTAGTATTTTGTTGGCCCGGTTTAACCTGTGTGAGCTACTGTAACATTTATTTCTGTCACAGAGGAAATAAATTCATGATGAGCAGAGGGATAATTGTCTGCCTTAAAAACATCTACACAACCTCTTCACACGCAACACCCAGAAAACCAAAAAAGAACTCTGAACATAGAGGAAGTAAATCACTTCTCAAACAGACAGTGGCACCCTAGTTTACATCAATCTGAAAGTGTGAAAGTCACATCAGTAGGACTTTAACTAAAGACTCTTTTAAATGTTGATTAATCCATCGGACATAATAGACTAAACGGATAATACATCATGCACACAATAAATGGCTCGTATTTAGGCAGATTTTAACGTAGCCTGAGCTAGTTTTGAACACTAATGTGCAAAACAATAAAGACGACAAAAATATGTAAATTATTCAGCTAACTTTGCTGCTTATTAGACTATTAATAATACAACAGTTAAATAATATAATAACAATAATAATAAAAAACGTGTTGGCAAAGTGATGATATTAAATTAAAGAAGTGAGCATTTTATGTCAATTTTATGTCAATTTGTTGTGTACAAACACTTTCACATGTTATATTATACTATATGAGGCAATATTTTAGTAACAGTAACAAGAAGTCAGCATCTCCACATTATCTAGTGTGAGGCATGCTCTTTCTGCAGAGGCTGCTCTGACGGGTGGATGTTCGAGGATAGCTGGATATCTAGATACAGGCTAGAACAGGCTTACAAAGACAAGCCACAGACTATATAATGGACTCAGGAGGTTAAGTCCAAATTCATACCTTTGCTCCTAGAGTTTCAGGTGATTTCAGCCGTGTTTGTGTTGCCACTGCCATTTTAAAATATTTGTTTTAGCTTCTGCTGTTACACATGTGCAACTGTCACAGATAGTAAGGAGGAAGGAAGCTGGTTCACTCCACTGCAACTCCACTAAACAATGTTTAGTTCAGCTCCACAACATGAAAAATACTCACAATGACATATGCAAGTAATGTTTGACTATTTGTTGGCAACCAATTCAGTTGTAGATTATTTATCAATTATGTGTTGCACCCTTACACAACAGAAAACCAGAGAATTACAAACAGCTTGTGAAGCCAACACATTTCAGTGCTTGCACACAGATATTATAAAACAGGCAAGGTAATCTACAATCAAACATCAACTGATAGAAGTGATGATTTTTTTTAAACTTACTGCAGCTCTCTCTCCATCTCAGCTCATTACATAAATGTCCTGTTATATGAACAAAACTGTGAGGAACATACATCTATTTTAGAGCGACAAAGTACCACCATTTTCACAGACAGATGAGGCCAGCAATGTGCAATGCCTGAGAGGGGCTTCTGTAAGTGTCAATGTAACACCTCTAAAACACTGCTTTTAATCTTTAGATGGTCCCATGCCTGCATTGTATCTGTTGGTAGTGTTTATTGTGCTCAAGGTGAGAGGCAAAACTTTTTTAAGCAGTAGGGATGCAGTTCTTACCAAAAAGACAAATCAATTATTCACAGTGCTCATCTGACTTTAAAGGTAAAATCATTTCAGAATTCTGTTTGAAGGCTAATATTTCACACCACTGATCCCTTATGTCTAGAAGCTAATACTATAAAAGCCTTTAACAAAGACACTTTATCTGCCACTAAAACTTATTTGTACACCCCAGCCATGGCCTGCCTGAACAAGGACAAGACTTTGTTAGCCGCAGGGAGAGATGAAAGTTCATCCACCTTTTTATAGCCATACTCCAACCTTCTTGTTAAATCATAAAGCTGTTTGGGCCCTAAGTGCCTCTGCTCAGCATAAATCATTCACATCAATCCTGACTAGCAGCTAATGACCACCAACACCTTCACAAGAGGATTCAAACGTCAGACTACAGCACTTTTTTCCCTTCATATCTGAGGCTTTAACATGCAACTGCATTAAAGAAATCCAATATCAAGGTAAGTGAGGGTTAAGCTGGTTTAAGGCGGATTTTAATTGAACAAGGTGAACAAGGTGAACAAGCCTCCTTTTGTTCAGCAGTTATTAACAGCAGACAGTATTGGAAGCTTTTATGTTCAAAACACATTAGCAATAAGTCTGTTATATCATTCAGAAGATACTTAAATATACCAAATATGCTCCCTGTAGTGCTTCTAAAAAGAAATATCAACAAAACAAAGAATACTAACTGTAGAAAGTGAAAGTAATTATTAAGCGCTTTACCACACTTAAGACTAGAGTTGGTTGTTTGGTAATTCAGAGGTAACTCATCCTTTGAGGGATGCAGTCTATAGTTTTTTGTAGTGTTGTAGACAGAGTGTTGTTAAATCAGAATCAGAATCATGGTGATAGACAACAAATGATTTCCTTTTGGTGTCACCATGCTCATATTGCTTAGCAACCTTATCATATACAAGTGATACTTGTATTTAACAGTGTATTTCTTTGGGTTTAAAACCAATTGCAATAATTGTGCTAAAATTAAATATATAAATATTATGTGCATATCTGATATGTCTGAACATTTAAGTAGTATTATTTTAATCACACTACATCACTCTGCCTTTCAGGTTTATTATTTATTTAAATCTGTTTGTCTCCATTTGCATCTGGTTGGACACTAAGCGGTATTTTCCTTCTGGTTCTTACCGTGTGTGCTGATAACAAAGTTGAATCTAATCTTATCCACTGTGCAGTTTGTACCACCTGCTTGGTGCCCTAGATGTGCAATGAGGCAGACAGCTGATTCATGAATACAAAGCTTTAAACTGGCAAACAAACTAAAACTGAATCAGCCCACTGTAGATTTTTTTCTCATCATTCAGGTATTCATGTGTGAATTATCCAAGTTTTACACCATGTGGAGCTTGAATTTAACTTTCCTCCTCTTCATGGTGTGCAGGAAAATAAATGACTTTTTTACCTTTACTGAAGCTTAGTATTGATTGTAACTCAAACAGCATTTGTTCTTAGGACATGCAGTGCTGCTTTATTTTAACAAAACCAGATTGTTACTTGATACAACCTGGCACTGTGGGCGTGAATTCCTCCCTGCTCAGTAGGATGAATCTCAACTGGGGAGAAGTAAGATAAAAAATAAGCAGGATGTTATTATTTGCCTGCTGTTTGCAGCCTAAATTTGGTATTGCAGTGCTGGTGTAATGGTGTTAGTGGATGAATGGTTTATGGCAGAGCGCTTGAAGAGAACAGTGATAAGAGCATCGATGTTTTCACTTTAGAAAGAAAAACAGGAGCAAATCCTGAATGATGGCAAGAACAAAACGGAGACATTCACATCACACAGTATCTTAGCAACAGATGTATGCCTATTTTGTACCAAATGCAGGAAAGTGGTAGAGCCGGGGATGAAGACTGACAGAATGGCAACTATTAAGGCAGCTCTCTAAGGACCAAGGGGGTCCCACAGAGTCCAGACATAATCAGGAAGCAGCTATACGACTTCTAGAAATGTTAAGCTGCCTCTAATGGCCAACAATATGGACAAATTGTTTTCTCTGTCAGACTGGAGAATTACATTAACAGTCAAGTCTTAGAGACTGTTCGAGGCTTTCCTCCAGCACTTACATTCGTTCATTTACTTTTAACAATACACAATATGTAGTCCAGGTACAGTAGGTGACTACTTCCTACCTCACATTGAATTTATAATTAGCAACCCTCTTTTCTTTGACATTTAAAAAGGTTTTATAGCAGGTGTGTGACGTTTCATGTGGCAGTGATGGACTGAAGATAAATGTGTTTGTAGATGTATCAAACATGCAACTAGAAAGCTGTGCATACAATTATACTGCAAATTAGGTTTAACATTTAAATATAATTTTGCTGTACTGCATCTCTCTGTACAGTTCTTCTCTCAGTTGTTAGGTACCGTCTAGATAGCAGCTGCTGGACTCACAAACCTATGGGTGACATCAGGCGTTGCTTCTTTCTTTTTTTTTATCTTGGTCTATGAATACAGACCAGGCATGGCAAGGTTGGAAACAAGTAGCATTTTCCAAAGGCAGTGAGCAGTGTGATGTGGGAGATTTAAGATGCATTTCTCAGTTTTATACTATTTTTTGGTGAATTATATTGTTTTATATTGTCAGCACCATTTTCAGAAAATAGCTGGCATGTTAATTGAAGATGAAAATAAATAAAAACATGAGTTGGACTGTGTAGTATGACATGTATTGAAGCAGATCTGAAGTTCAAGAAGCAAAAGCCAACTTAATACTGTGAAACAGAAAGAGACAGTGGGGAGTCCAAGCCAGCCAGACACAATCAAAAACTCAACACTGCTTAGTGCAAAGGTAACCTCATATGCAAGCTGAATATACTTCACAAGCAGGAAAGAGTGGAGCACAGGTTGATATGATTGGCCGGTATCTTTTTACAGATGGGCCTGAAGACCTATAACACCTGCCAATTGAAGTCCGCACTTCATTCAGAATCAAATTTACACCCCTTCCCCTTGTGTGTCAGGCTGTTTAATCAACTGCTGCTCTGCACCAATGCACACTCTGAAGGTAGGCTTCCAGAGGTTTTCAACAGGAAATAAACAACACTGTGTGGATGGTGTATTTGAGGCTCTACTCATTAGCAGCAACCAAAGGTGTCAGACCAGGTGAGAGATGGACTGAAAAGTCACAGCAGTGATGGATACTGAACCACAGCCAAAACAAAGTTTCTGAGTGAATGCGGGTTTAGAAAAACACTCCATTTTAAGGTCTGACAGTCAGAGCGAAGAGGCTGAACACTGACTTACAGACGGGGAACCAGGGTCAAAAAATAGGTACAGCTTTGTAGGTAAAAATATAGCAACTGTGGATGTTTTGTTTTTACACACAGAAGCAAACGAAAATATGCACAAAGCAATAAAATCCATACGTGTGTAGTATTATAATAATTAAATAATAATAATTAAATAAATAAAAGAGCAAAAAGATGTATTTACACAGACGACTGACCCACTTGGTCCTTATACAATTTGTTTTTTACCCAGACGTTATTATCTATTTCATGTTATGTACTATGCAAATGATTTTAATTTCTGGGAGATTTTTTGATACATGTGCCCTTAATCAATCTGTCAAAAGCTGCAGTGAACATGAATACATTTTTTACACAAATATAATTAATACATAAGCCTCACTCAGAATGTACCAAAGGCAGAAAAATGATTTGTCGTGAGAGGCTGAATCCTGGCGATCTGACAGCTCGGCCTGTTCTTCGGCATTAAGACACTCTCATATGTTCAGAACTCTTGAAATGCCTGCTGTCTGTTTGGAATTAGTCTCCATGGCAACGGACCAGACTGTCTGGCTTTAGCATAGCCGTGCTGATGAAGTGGTGTGTTATGATAATAGTTATTGGAGATCTGGAAATATGCAGTACATTTGCGAGGACCCTTAATGGACATAAAAAGCAATGCCAACTGCAATTTAAGTTAAGCATCCTTCTTATCCGCAGGTGTTTATGCAAGATGAGAAGGATCAGCAGTGAGTGCCGACAGCAGTGACACTGTGAAACTAATAATAACAAAGCATAAATGTTTGTTATAAGCATATGAGCGTCCTGTGATATTCCTGGACTGCATCTTATTCAAGAGCTCTTGGACTAGTGGCTGACATTAATCTAAACAAAAATACAGACAGAGATAAGGAGGATGCCTCACCTTGGGACACTATGACTAGCCTCACTGGATGGTGTCTGAAGTCTCTCCTCCACGCTCAGCACCTGGGGACTGAGGCTTCCTCCTGCAGCTTGTGCGGCTCCTAGCTGCTGATGCTCCTGCTGCTGTTCCTCCTCTTCATCTTCCATCTCCTCGTTACTTGGCTTTTCCTTCCCTCGACCTTCACTTTCGTTGTCACTCTCCTCGCCCAGGATGTCATCCACCTGTTTTGTTTTAAAAAAGGGTATCATAAGCTGTTTTGCATACAGACCAGCAAGAAAACATAAATCATACAAAATGCAATGTTTTGCAACAACATTCATTTTGCAAATGTATTATTAAAAGAAATTCCAGAGGAATAACATACATTAATGCACCTAATTATAGGTCAATCAAGTGCAAGTGCTTTTCAGTTTATTTAACTCGCCTAAATAATAATACTAGTAGTCTTGACCTAGGGATGCAACAGATGTGATGGCAATAAAGATGTTTGAGGTTGACAGGGTTGTACTGATTCAAAAAAAAGAAATCATAAAATAAAATGTCAGTCAATTATCTTATAATCTCTAGTGACAGTACTAAGGATACTAGAAGCTCTGCTGCTTGTTGCCGGGATGCCAGAGCATCAGCACTCGTTCCCTGTTGATTGCATTATAGTCACAACATTCAATGCCTCATAATCCAAAGCAAACAAATTCACTATGACACTTCAGTTCAATAAGAGAACAAAATGCCAAATACCTCAGCTGAATGAGATATAGACTGATAGTGACAGTCACAGTGGCACAAACACAGCTTAGCTAATGTGCTTATCCTCTCACTGCTGTTAAGTCTCTTTTATCTGCTATTCAAGGAATAATGTGGCTAGGTAAGAGTCTGTCCTAAACTGCCCACACTGAACCTTTAAGAGACTCAAAAGTAGGCAAATTTAAGTTTAAACTAAATATTGTATTTATTGAGCATAATAAAATAATATGTAAGTATAATGTTACTCATTAGCCTTCAGTGATAGTTGAGGCAATCAAGTCATCACAGTCTTCTTTGAGGAAACAGATCACGTCACAGTTAAAGTTGTTCTATCCAGAGGGACAATCCTACCAAATACTCGGGGGAGAACTGCCACCAATCAGTCTTACATTCTTAGCTCCTAATTTATAACCCCAGTGGTTAGAAAGCATTTAGAACAGGTCAATGGAAATGAATGTAGCTTCAGCAAATGTGCAGTTTTTTTGCCCATTGACTCATTAGAAACTGTAGCTGGGGGAAAACTGCGAGTAATGTGGAGGGCTGTACTCTCAGGGCTATAACCATGATCATTACTGGCATCATGCCAGGCTCATTAAAACCTTGTTGGTTATTTGGACATCCTTAGAGCACATTGCTGAAGCTAGAAGGCAACGCTGGAGGAGATATGTTGGGTCATTCATGATCATCCTCCATCTCTGTTTTACAGAGATACAAAAAAATGGGGTTTTGTTCCCGAAACTGTCGGCAATAGACAATTTAAGACTTTCCCCCCATGCTACTGCTTTTTTGTCCTGCTAAAATGTCTTTCTTTGCATGGCATTTTTCCCAGCACCATCTTCCATGAGTGCCAACACAAACAATTTATTGGGCCTCGCCTCTGTGACAGCTGCTAAGCATTTAAAAGGTTCATTCTTCTGTCATTGCAGCTGAAGAATGAAAAGAGCAGAACAAAGATGAATGAAAGGGAAACATATGTTAGCGCTCTTACACAGCAAAAGAAAATGGAAAAAAATTCTCAATTAAAATTATATTATTTACACACAAACAACAGTGGCTGATCGATCCCTGGGTCCAAGTAATATAAATTTAGGAGATAAATCACACCACTTCCTGTCTACAACTGACACATACCATAGAGGAACTGCACAGTAGAGTATACGGCCACAGACAGACAGACACACACAGGTCTGCTTCTGATGTCTACCCTTTAAAAACTAATTTACAGTTTACTGTGTCAGGAAGGGTCTTTAACTTTAAGCATTAACAATTTCCACGAATAACAAGGCAAACTTCCAACAGCCTCAACAGCCTTTTCTTAATCAAAGGCCAAGCTTGGAGCCCACCATGAAACTTTTCAAAGCACAGTGCAGTGCCCTCTCACAGCTGGTTAAGAGGCTGGCTTTTAGTCTCATCACTGTGAGCTGTGAGTAGACTTTAGTACTATTGTGACTCTGGGGCAGAAATCTATTTTAGGCCAACACTTTGTTTGCTAAACTATTGTACACTGTGATCCCTGTGATGATTTCTGTAACAACCTGGCACATGATGCCAACAATAGCTAGGGTGCTATGGGCGGCACTACAATCGTATTAACAAGCAAGTACATGCTGCCATGACAGAGTTATTCTAAACTATTCTCAGGGGGAAAAAGTATCATCTGTGACTGGTCATAATGTTTTGGCTCCTTGCTATAAAATATAAACCTTGACATAAAAATGGAAACAACCACTGCTGTCCCAGAAGAGCTATAAACATTTCACTTCTAAAATCTGGGCATTGATGTTGCAGTTCTAGTCTTCAGTGTTACAGACACACTATAAGATTTATGTTCTGCAATAGCTGGCAGTTAATTATTTTTAAATGAAAGCCAGCAATTAGGAGTAGCTACTCTGGTGAAAGTCTGTTGCTCAGAGCTATGATTTTTAGCCAAGCTGAAAGTAACTTAAAGAACATAAGGGACTACTACACAGGGTCTTGATTGAATTCCTGCTTTGACATCTTTGTACTAACTGTTTTAGACTGCTGCATGATGCAGTTTCCAATTAAACGTGAGTTCTATCCATTGCTATCTAAGTGAATTATAACCAAATTATAATAACATATCATAGGGGTGGGCGATATGGCAAAAATTTTATATCACGATTCTTTAATGATAAAATCACGATCTCGATTTTATCACGATTTGTTTTTACATTGACACTAATTTGCATGTTTCTGTGTAAATGACTTCAGGTAGCCTACTCTGTCACCTCTCAACAGTAGATTTTAAAGGCAAACAACAACTCTGATAACGTGCACTCAGTATTAGTTTTCAATAAACATGAAAATTTAAATAACTTACAGAACAAAATTAAGTTTTATTTCAAATAGGTTAAAAAGAAGACTAATGTAGTTCTGTAAAGTATTATTCAACAGTCATTTAAACAGACTGAAGTGTGCCTCCTAAGGTTAAACAGTAAATACAGTATTGAGACTTAAGTAACTCTTAAAGTTCAATGTGATTTAGAACAAATGATCAAACTTTAATGGGAATCATCTCTAAGGAAAAACGGAGCTGCTGCTGTCACCTCTGTCCACCGTTTACTAGAGTCCTCATGGAGCCTCTTCATCAAATGCCTGCGTTATTGTTTTGGTGACGTCATTAGCTGTTGCCTCTGTCTGCATCTGATGTACACACGTGGCCCACCCACACACACACACACGCACACACACACACACACACACACAGAAGAGCTGCTGACGGCAGAAACAGCAGCGAACCTGAATATAAGGAGCTGGTAATGTTCAGAGAGGAGGGCGCGTACGTGCTCGTAGCATTATAATACACGCGGCCCTTCCACTGCGACACACCTCGCGCGGACACACACAGACACGGGCTTAGAAGACGCGCCGCTGCTGCCGGCAGAAAAAGTACCGAACATAAAGGTGGAGTTGGTTTTAGGGACCAGTTGCTCCGTTCTCTTTTCGTTTTCAGCCGTAGCTTCCTAACAGGGAGGCTGTCGTTGGTTGGTCGTGTTCACATTAAGCGCACTGAGAGTTGGCCGAGTGAAAAAAAACTCATGCGTCTGCGCGAACATAGAACTGCAATTAATAGAAGGTGCTCTATGGACGATAAAACGATCTGTCCGTTCTGGTAGATCGCCGATACGTTCAAATCCTTCACGATCATTTATCGTCAAATCGCACAGCCCTAACATATCAGGATATTTATATTTACAAATTACATACATTATTTTCTAATGGCGTAGTTTGTGGGAAAATCATCACCAGATCTTTCCAAGTAGCTCACCAATTCCCTAATACCTCTGCAGTAGCTTACAATATTGTTCCTGCAAAATGTTTGTTTTACGCATCGCCCGCATATTTACAAAGGAGTAATTCAGGTGATCAAACACTGAAATCATCCTTGTAATATTCTGTAATGTTATTGGAGATTAAAGATGCTTAACTCCGGGTAAATGCTTAACTCACAGTAAACAAGTAAATGAACACAGCCTCTGAACTATGCTCTTAAGTTAGACTGCAACAAAAATAATAGAAATGAATCTGATCAGTCAATTACGATGATTGTATTTACTCATGGGAGGGGGGGTTATATAAGCTTTAAGCCAAGCCAAACTTACAGACTTCTTCTGTGAAAGGTAAAGAGTTTAGTCAGAGGTGGTAGTAAGCGAGGGAAAAAAACCTTAACTGAGGCCCTGGGGAAAGAAGTCAATGCAAATCTATATAAGTCAATGTGAAGACAGAGTGCTTTCCAGTAAATCAAGACACAAAAGAAAAATATGGAATAAAAAGCAGTGAGACCAGTAAATCTAAAGCACAATGACCTCTAACACCACTTTGCTCATCGCTGCCTTCACCTGAGTTCATTAGCTCAGGGTCGAACCCAGCTATTGAGTGAAGGGCATTCTGATGAGAACAGTCTCAACACAAATTCACATCGTCACTCCACCTCTGCCTGCTCCTCCTACATGAAGAAAAGCTTGAAGTGCTCAAATGTAGAGAATATAACAATCTTTTGAGAACACAAATTCTTAAGAGGCTGTGCAAACAGGAATATATTGGCTTCTTTACACCATCGTCTCAGAAAAGATGTGCTGCACAGCGGCTGAGGTTAGTTGAGGGGAGTTACATAAGGCTGAACTGAAAACATTATTTCAGAGACTTCATTCAGACTTCAGATTCCTGAAGGGGGGGGGGATTATATCAATGATGCACTTTTCTGAATCTGTTCAGCTCAGAAAATTTCATGACCAAATTGCTCCTGAAGGAGTGCATTCATTTTTTTAATAGCTCCAAAAGTGGACATCTTGCCACAGTCGGATGAGATATTTCTGTCAGGCAGCCAAGGGGTGGTGCAGATGGAAACTGGAGCAATGCTGTCATTGCATTACAGGTTTAGGGACAGATGATGGAACGGCTTGACTGTGAGCGGTGATTTGGTTGTTGCGCCTGACTGTGCCAGACCCTGTAGCTCTGGTCTGGTCTGATGCTTTGTAACCTGCTGCTCTGTAAACTGGAACTGTGAAACTCAATTCACTCATTTCAGCACCATGGATAGCACCATACACTTAGCTTTGGGGAAAAGTACATCTCAGTCTCCCCAAAGACAAAGCAAAGGATTAAATGCTGTCCTGAGACACCTTAGGAATGGGCAATGGCTCAGATATGTAACCAAACAACAAGAACTAATGGTCTGCATGCTATTCTATTATCTATTACAATAAAGCAAACAATCCTTAATAAGTCTCAGTTTTCTGCAGACTCATGCAGAAACTTGTTTTCCCTGGTTACTACCTAGGATTATATCTCACCAAGGGTGGAAGGGATCAATACCTGCAGGCGGAGAACAATCTGGGATCACAGTGACTGATGACTGTGCAAGATCACCTGTGATCCCAGGCTTAATGAGCCACGTCTCCAAGGGACTCTATGTCTGCACTCACATCACACCAACACTGGGTTGGGTGGGAACATCTAAAGGAGTTTACATGTTCCCACCCAAACTGATTTATAAATGAGCAAACCAACATAGTGTCAAAAAATGTATTACTCTCAACTGTTCCTTTCTTTAGGACAAAGTTTCTTGTTGTGCCTGTCAACAATATTAAAAGTGTACCCTGTAGCCACTGCCTTTGCATCTGTAGGAACATGACTACATTATGTTTAGAGGGATGTAAATGCAAAAGGCTGATTAAAAAGCTGGTTTGTGTACATGTTGACCAGTTTGAAACCATCAATTTAAGCGTATTCAACTGGTGGATCGCTATTTCCGAATTACTAAAGATGACACTAAAACAGCTAGTTTTTGGTATGAGTGATTATTAATATGTCATATTGATCTGGGTTTTATCAGGCTGTTGTTAAAGCTGGTATTACAACATACCCGTTTTGCAGAAAGAGTCTGCTGTCATAAAGTTTTCTCTCTCCTGGTTATAAACAAAGATAAGATAATATTCTTCCTCTGATTTGTGATTTTAGGTTACAGAAATCATCATCACACAGGCTACAAATTATGAATTATTCCTAACTTGTTCAGAGTCCTAGAGCAGACAGCTAATAATCTCCAACAAAGAACTGACAGTCAATAATTGCACTACTGAAAGCAGTGGACTAACAGGAATCCAGCCAGTCGCACTCATCATACATGCCAACAAGGGAACAGCAATTTCAAAGAAAGGTCACCCGGTTTGTACACTGCCGTTATTCTTTGCCGGGCAAGTCTGCACATGTTGCTCCAAGTAAACTGACACATACCACCGTGTAACTATTGGTGACATTTAAATGTGAGGCTGTCTACCTGACTCAGATGTGTACCTTGCTCCAGCCAATTAAGGCCAGTTCTTTCCCTCTGCCCCTGAAGATCCAGAGTGTTTAAGAATGTCACAGACTGCCCTTTAGCTAAGGCAGTCCAGGAAGGATGACATTTGAAATGCACTGTATGTACTAAGGATCCTTCCTTGAAGTCAATTTCTTTACTCTTCTACAGAGCAAAAGATGTCAGAAAATGATTTAGTTGTGCTTTTAAGATGTAAATTTTCCTCCTAAATTATGAAATTCCCAAGGCTTGTTGGTGGAAAGTGACTGAAATTACAAATTTAGAGAACACCTTTGCCCTACAACAGGTCATTAAAGGGTTAAAATGAACAAACTCTTACAATAAACCACAGTTGCCATTATAATTTGTTTTCTGAGGGAGTTTATACCATCATGTTTGACAAGTACATATGTAGTATTTATTGAAATTATAGAGTAAGATGATGTAGACACCATCAGGTGGTCAGCACAATCATTCCTTTATAGTAGGGTATGTACAAGCCTACTTTATTGGTGTTTGCTGATGCTTCTGTGCATTCCATATCCTGCCAACTCCTGTTTTAAGTTTCAAATTTTTAAAGGTTTAAAGAGAATGATTGATGTAGTTTTTAGTTTAGCCCAATGAGCTGAAACCTCAGACCTTTAGTGTTGAAAATATGCCTGACATTTCCTTTATGAACATATTATATATTTTGGAGCCTTCATAATGAAATAGATGAGCTTTGCCTGAGCCAACAGGGTCAGTAACCAAAAACACCATCACTGCTTTACAATGGAATTCAGTCAACATCAGTCCCTAAAACACTCTAAATGTCACATTTACACAATAAATGCAGCTGTTTTTTGGGTACAATGATCAGTGTGCGCACAAAATCTCATTAACAAACTATAGCACAACATTAGCAAGGGGATGGCCTTTATTTAAGATTGAAAATAATCGTTAGGTAGGGCTGTGCGATTTGACGATAAATGATCGTGAAGGATTTGAATGTATCGGCGATCTACCAGAATGGACAGATCGTTTTATCGTCCATAGAGCACGTTTTATTAATTGCAGTTCTATGTTCGCACAGATGCATGAGTTTTCTCACTCGTCCAACTCTCAGTGCGCTTAATGTGAACATGACCAATGACAGCCTACCTTTTAGGAAGCTACGGCTGAAAACGAAAAGAAAACGGAGGAACTGGTCCCTAAAACGAACTCCCCCTTTATGTTCGGTACTGTTTCTGCCGGCAGCAGCGGCGCGTCTTCTAAGCCTGTGTGTGTGCGCGCGACATGTGTCGCAGTGGAAGGGCCGCGTGTATTATAATCATTGACAGTAAAAACTATGGACAGAGCTTCCGTGACGTCACCCGTTTGTTTCTGAAGAGCCGTTTTGAGGCTCGGTGGGAGGTTCCGGGACGTGATGACCGCAGCCATGTTGGCAGCGTCACGTCACCAAAACTCTCAAATATGGACAAAGAGGGGGAGCACGAGCGGGGTTTAGGGGGCGGGCGATCGTGGGAGCAGGAAACTCACGCTGTGATACGGCAACTGTCTGTCACTCAAGCGGCAATGCCCATAATTATGCGTAATTTTAAGTCCGAATACAATTGAAACGAGTGGGTTGTAAAAGAATTTACCCCCCCCTACAATTGACACTAGAAGAGAACCTATCATCTGAGACCAGAGTGGTTTTTTGTACCAGGCCGTAAACATGTTAATTTCTGCTGTGAAGTCGGCCATTTTAACATGGGAGTCTATGGGAAATTACTCGCTTTTGGAGCCAACCCCCAGCTGTTGCAGCGTGAATTACAAGTTTTGATACTTCCGCATGGGCTTCCACTTTGAGCCCCGAAGGTTGCCGCTTGATTATAATGCTACGAGCACGTACGCGCCCACCTCTCTGAACAATACCAGCTCGTTATATTCAGGTTCGCTGCTGTTTTGTGCCGTCAGCATCTCTTCTACACTTGTGTGTGTGTGTGTGTGCAGTGGGAGGGCCACGTGTGTACATCAGATGCAGACAGAGGCAACAGCTAATGACGTCACCAAAACAATAACGCAGGCATTTGATGAAGAGGCTCTATATGAGGACTCTAGTAAACGGTGGACAGAGGTGATAGCAGCAGATCCGTTTGTCCTTAGATATGATTCCCATTAAAGTTTGATCATTTGTTCTAAATCACATTAAACTTTAGGAGTTACTTAAGTCTCAATACTGTATTTATTGTTTAGCCTTAGGAGGCACACTTCAGTCTGTTTAAATGACTGTTGAATAATACTTTACAGAACTACATTAGTCTTCTTTTTAACCTATTTGAAATAAAACTTAATTTTGTTCTGTAAGTTATTTAAATTTTCATGCTTATTGAAAACTAATACTGAGTGCACATTATCAGAGTTGTTGTTTGCCTTTAAAATCTACTGTTGAGAGGTGACAGAGTAGGGTACCTGAAGTCAAACACAGAAACATGCAAATTAGTGTCAATGTAAAAACAAATCGTGATAAAATTGAGATCGTGATTTTATCATTAAAGAATCGTGATATAACATTTTTGCCATATCACCCACCCCTAATGTTAGGTATATGTTGGCATGACAACGTACTAATAAATAAACATAAAAGCAGAATCCTTTGATGCTAAATAGTACTTATGGGCAAACAAATGAGAAACGAAACAGTAATTCCAGTTACTTTCTACTAAGTGATAAAAAGACAGTTGAAAGAATAAGAGTTAATAAATATTTATCACATATTGGCATCAATTTGCAACTTGTTTTGATGATTTTGTGGTAACAACTAGACTCCATGATTTCAATGTGACCAGTACATAAACAAATCCATTTGAGATCCATTATCCATAATGGAAGATGACTAGCTTTTCTTAACATATTGAACGTGTCTTATCGCCAATATAGAATCAAAGCCATCCATTTCCGTAGGTGACAACACATTTATACATTTGTATTCATGAAAATATTTTCAAATACCACATTATGTCTTTTTGAAAATAACAATAATATAATATTATCCTAGATTTTTGAAGAGAAAGCTTCCCCCCCCCCCATTCTAACCACCCTTACTCAGGCACAATCGTACAAAAGGCCTGACCGCACTGCTCACATAATGTACCATTAACAGATTAATAATAGAAACACAATTTCCAGCGTACTTCCTGCTGCTGTCGTCCTGATGTGCAATAGGCACAAACAAAGAAGTGAAATATCCTCTGCTTTCTACAACAGCAGTAAATGAAGGAGTAGCTTAGGAGTACCTGGAACACTGAGCTTCAGGATAACAGCCCTTAAAGTGCCAATACCATCAACTTTTGTACGTCACATGCCATCAATATTTTTTGGGTCAAATTCTAGTTACTTGAAGACTAACCGTGCATGGAAACATCCAAAAGAAAAGTGCAGTGAATATATTTATGTGCTTTAATATAAGCTGTAAATATAAGCAGGCTGGGCAAACTAACTTGGCACAATTTCCAAGGGCAGAGTATGACACAGTATATTATTTTGTGGAGGTAAAGTTTATGTTAAAGCATACTGGCATGCTCAGGTAGCTAGTGAGCTACAGGCAGACATGTAAAATGAAAACCCTGCCTTCACTTATTTTCAAATTAGAAAGCTTGAGATGCATAAATTCAAAACTAATCAAAGGCTACGATGTTAGAATTCGTAAAACAGAAGAAGGATGCAGCACAAGAGGAGGTTACAGTTTAGTTTTAGTTTTTACCCAGACTTTCCTTAATTTTTCTTTTCCTTAATTTTCACAGTTCACATGGACAATTGAGTGTTTTTGTCTACCATCACCTCATTCCTTCTACAGTACTGAAAACATTAAACAACCAACATGTATCTCAATCTTTGCTTGCTGCAGGGACCAGACATTCAGAACTCCAGGCATCCAGCCCATAGTGTTACCTCAGGGGACAGCATAAGCAGAATGCCAGAAGGTGGAAGTCTAGACTAAAAACAAACCCTTTAGTTGATGCTTAACAAAAACACCCGCCATTGTTGCATTTTCTATCAACAAGATTAAAACCTATGGACATTTTTTACTTTTTCAAAAATATTTGTCTTTTTAGGCAGCTCCACTTCTTCTCATTGGAAACTGAACTCAGTAGTCCATGCTGTGGAACAAAGTGATACTGTGCAATAGTGTAGACTAAACTAGTGGTGTAAAACTAATAAAATAATAGACAAAATAATAAAACTATACCAGCAATTGTTTTAGATATGAAAGGCAGCTTTCACAAAGCTATTTATCATCGAGTACGTCTCCTTTGAAATGTGAAGACATGGATTTACAATGAAAAGATAAATGTTAAATACCTGTTGCCCTTGCAGTATCCTAGGTCAGTAATATTTAGTCAATATGTGATGCAGCTCTGCATCTTCTTCAAGCACATAAGTGTCAGGGAAAAGAAGTATTTCTAGAAAGCCAAGCAGTTCTCAGACTGAGCTGTTGCCTGCAGCTACAGTTATTTAACCTCAGAATTCAACTGAGTTAATAATCAGGCAGGCTGTTTAGCAACCCAGTAACAGAACTCAATTTGTCATTTAAAGCATGACCAATCACAATGACATTCACATCATTTAATTATATTTAACTTAAAAGTACAATTTCCTTGCAGGCTTTATACCCTGTTTCAAGCTTAGGGTTTAAAGAAAGCTAATAAACAATGAAAAAAATTAACGCTTTCTTTGTAAAGGTCTGATTATTGCCGTTTCTTACTGGAATTAATTATGTGCATTATTTGTGTATGAATTCTTTACTGAGTGCCAATAAGCTTTACTGCCTTTTGAAATAAATGGAACCAATAGGATAGTTGAAATGCCCCAAGTAACCAAAGAGAAATACTTTCACCTAGTGCCATATACAAATATTGACTATTGCAGCTTTAAGGTGGATACATTACATAATCACCACTAACCACCACTTCACTTCAGACATGGCTTGTCACATGTCATGCCCCATGTGGACACACCACAAAGCTTGTCCTTCAGAATAATCAGCCAAAGAGAGAGGCTCTCTGCAGAACTCAAGGATCTGTTTTGTACATTTTCTCCCACTGAAGCATTAGTAGAATTCAGACTCAATTAAAGAATATTATCCAAGCAGGAGGTACAGGGCTCTCAGACATTAGTAATCACTTCACCTGTCTAAAAGGGCAAAAATATATAAAAGGAAGTAGACAGATATGAAATGGACGGATTTGAACATCAGAATAGATGTCAAGCCGGAAATGTAAGAGAAAAATGGCGTGTAGGCATTGCTCTGCTTTAAAAGGCTCATACTTATGATTTTCAGTCATTTACAATGCATGAGGATATCTACTGGTGAAGGCTGCATAATAAAGCACATTTAAATTACAATTTAACTTGCAACATCTCATTGATACAGGACAAAAGGAATAAAAGGAGAAATAATGTGGCAACCAATGCACTCATAACAAATATCAACAAAACCAGATTAGTTAACACAAAAGATATTTCAAAAGCACATGTTCTAACATACTATTGCTGGCCTTTATGCTTCCTTCAAAAAAAAAAACTTTAAGTACTTTAGGCTTAGGTTTTCCTGTGGCATGTTATCAGACATGACATGGCTTGCAATGGTTACATGTTATCAATAGTAAAGATAACAATGATTGTTTTCCCTCATCCTTACCTCTTTGTCCATGCTCTCTAGATCCTCTTTGCAGAGTGTATACAGAGGCATCGTTTCTGACATGCTGGGCTGTCGTTTCCGACGAGACGGTCCAGGCTGCTCGTCGTCCTGGATGGACCCTGCCGCCTCGTCTTGCTGACCCTGTGTAGTAGTTCCCCTGAAATACAGAAAAAATGCTTATTACTTAAGCCCAGGAACATGATATGAAGCTTGTTTTACAAATATATGCTGTATGCATTTACACCATTATCATTATTCAAAACACATCACCATGACTGAAACTCTATGAGAACCTTTGCATGCTGCTTAACTACATCAGTTAAATTTGATTAAGCTGCCATTAATTACCTTCATGTATCTCTGAAAATGAATCATCTTCTTTTACTCTGCAGTCAAACTTTTTTCTAACTTTATTTTTTGGTGTTTTTGTGTTACAGTTACCTTTTAGATAAATTGCCAAGGAGCTGAATTCATTTGCAAACACTATACATAATCAGCATATAGTTCACAACTACAAAAGCATGAAGGTTAAGGCTGGAGACCAATAATAAGAAGTGCACAAGCGTTCTCTCTGTAACAAGGGCCCAGCAGTTGCAGTGTGGGGATGGGAAGGGAATGTCTCCACACTTCCTTTTGGCAGTGCTTAATTGAATATATTGTCTTTGATGATCATATACGAGTTTATGCAATTCCTTAACTCCACAGTGTCTCTATCCATGAATAAAATAAGCCAATTTTCTGCATGAGATTATAATTAGTATTAAATATTAGCACTGCTATATTGAATTTAAAAACATTTTAACTCCACAGTTATGTAAAACTGATACACATACAGAGGACAGACTCCACCTTCGCATTTTGCGACTAACAGATGAATGACAAACAGCCAAAAGGATCACAGAAGTGACTTGGAGGAACTGAAGCCTTCCCTGCATTTGCTACATCATCAATTGGTGGCTGCAAAACAAAGCAACACCACCACTGGAAAATGAAATAGGTAGATGAGGAAAATGGTCACTTTAAGGGTTTTTAATGCATACTGCAATTGTAATACTGTAATTGTCTCAATGAACCGACTCATAATCACTCTTTTTTTTTTTTTTTACAATGCACATAAGGTTACATAAGGGGTAATGGCACATGACTTATTTAAAAGGTAGGTAAGGTAATAGCTTGAAGCCAAAAACAGTGTCATTCCCAGCACTCTGTGTGTTATTAAAAAAAAGCCTGCATGAACATGAACTCTCAGTACCTGAGACCAGACTGTTCCCTGGGATCAGAGAGCCCCAAAGATCGCTGTGACACCTGATGGCCCCTGCGGATCAGCTTCCCTGTGACAGGGTCATAGGTCCGAATCTCTGGAGCTGGAGGTGGAGGTCTTGGGTGGATAGGAGCTGGGTGGAAAATAGGTTTCTGCAGGGAGCCCTGATTGTCAGGAAAAGTTGCTGGACTGTTGCTCCTTTAAGCAGACAAGAAAACGGAATATCAGAGTGAGAATTATCACAAGTACATTACAAGTGATCACCAGTCTGTGACTGCTTTACCGTGGTGTCTTAGAGTAATCTTCCTTCAGCGGGTACAGCATTTCCTCCACTCTCTCCCAGCGCTCCAGGCAGCTCCACAACCAGTCAGGGTTAACAACGTGCAGGTGCTTGCAGCCTTGTGCCTGACGAACCTTTTCAGTGCCTGATTGACAGGGATGTAAGCGATCAGGTTTTACAATCAAAAGTTATTATCAAACCCAAATACTCAATTACCATAAGCACCATCCATAATCTGACTGACTGACTCCTAAAAGGAGAAAATAAGTACCTGTTCAATATTAGAAACATAATGATTGGTTTTTGTTATTGAATTTAGTGTTTCAATTTCATTCAGAATCTTTAGTTTTCCCAGTTGTGCGTTTGCCACAGAGATAACTGTTACTGCATGAATAACACTATTGATGTTTAAAACTAAGACGTTGTGTGTGTGTGTAGAAGGTCATTAACCCAAGGTTATTTTAGACTCACAAAGCTAAAAATCAAATGCTTGTTCCAATATTGACTTTTGGATACATCTGCTGTGTTTACAGTCTCATGATGCAGCCATAACATCAACTACTTCTGATAACTTTAGAGTGCTTTAACTAAAACAAATTTCACACCAGTGGCCCTCAGAATCTGCCCACAATTTTTTTACCGTTTTAAAATTCGTTTTCAGATAAGCTTAACTGAAAAAAGACAAAAAGTACAGTAAAGTTAAAGAAAATAAAATACTTTTAATATTCTAAATTCTTATTTTCAGTTTTCCCTCCCACCAAACCTCTAAAATCAAGGTGAAGAGCACAAAGGTAGCATAATACATATGAGCGACAATAGCCACATTAATGGAATTTTAATGAGTTGGGTTTATACATAAAGAATCACATTTTATGTGTGTGTCGGTCATGCAGGACAAAGAGGCCTGATGGACTAGTTCAATGGAAGGGCACAGGGGAGGTACAAGGTTTACAGCTGTGCTCCATGTAGGGAGGTGGTAATGGATGTTAAAAGCTACAATTAAACCACAACTCTGAATGTATGCCAAATTTGTGGTTCAAGCAACACAACAAGCATTTTTCAGCAGTTATTTCCAGACTACATAACCTACCACTAATACTGCCCTGATTTCATCTTTAGCCGATTTTTTCCTGCTGTTGAACAGGGTGAGTGATTGCAAAATGCTGCTCTCAGTGGGGCTAGCTCCAAAGGCAACAGCGCCACTTCCCGTGGATGTTTTCACATGGGAAAAACTGGACTGGTGAAACAGAGATAAATGCTCTACATAGAGAGTATTATTTTCTCATGCAGGGTAAAAAACAATCCCAAGAGTCCGTTAGTCATCATTAGTTAGTTATGACAGCCCTATAAGTGAAAATATATAGATCTGATTAAAGAAGCTTACAGCAGTTGCATTTTAACCATGATGGTGGGGTCTAATTACAGGAATGAAAATGTCTCAAGGAACTAATTGGAACTTCAAAAGAAGCAACCAGCTGTGTTTTCTTCCAGAGTAACTATGAAAAAAGCCACAATATCTACCGTCGTTGTTCAAATATTGACAAAGCCATTTAATTACTGCATTACCGTTCAGTAATTAACTCAATGTTGGCAAGTCTACTTACCAGCTCTTGCTGCAATAAGATGTGTTGTCCGATTGGGGTCTTGAGAGCTGAGAACAAGATTCTTGCCGATCTTGGCCCCCAGTGCTTTAGTGTGGTAGTACTCGCGGGTCCTCTCCATGGGGTAGTTGGTGGGGTACAGACCACTGAACACTATCATTGTGTCCTCCAGGGTCTTGCTCTTCAGTTCAGGGACAATCTTGCGAATGTCCGGCATTTCAGATGCCTCCTTCCTCAGATAGGACTCATAGCGGGCGTAGTACTCTGCGTGGATCCTTTCCAGCACTTCCTCCAGGTAAATCAGGTGATCATCCTGGTCATTATCTGCTTCTTCCTCTTCTTCCTCCTCATCTTCCATACTCTGGTCCAACAGCTCCTCACCCATGGTGACCCCTGATTGTTCACTGTTCTGGGACTCTGTTTCTGGCTCTCTCCTATCTGGGCAGCCATTTCCCAGCTCAGGGTCGGGAAGAAAAACTCCTGAAGGTTCTGTTGTGTCAGAGTCATTTTCGCATTCACCCTGACCCATGTTGGAAGGCTCCTGCGTTACTTTTTCCTGTCCAGTTTCCTTTGTCTGACGACACCTGCCCTCACTATCACTGTCTGATAAAGGAGGTTTTTCTGTCATGGAGTCATTGTCACTGTCACTAGAAAGATCAAAGTCTAAGTTATTGGACTCGTGGCCCGCTGCTGAATTTGCACCTTGCTGTGACTCTCGTGTCCTGCTGGGGCCATCTTCCTTAATATTCGTTTTGTCATCCACCTGAGTTTCCTTTGATTCCACTGTGGAATTTGCCTCAGTCTCTGACACTTTGATCTGTACAAATTCATCCTCCACAACCCCTGTGGAAAGTGTCCGTTCATTTGTTGTTACTCCCTGAGAACACTGAGGTGTTGCCAACTCTTCCTTTCCGGAAGCATTGTGGTCCTTTGGCCGTTTTTTGAGGCCGTTGTTTTGTTCGTCGGTACCAGACGTTCCGTGTTGTTGTTCAGTGCTGTCTGACGGCCGACTTGAGGGGCCTCCTGCAAGAAAAAAATAAAGTGAAGTCAAGGTCTACTCAAGAACACATCAGAATAAAGTAGTGATTCTACAGTACTGATTTTATAGCCGACTTTTATAGCAGAGCATGATCATGGATCTAGCTGACCATTTTTACACCAATCATTTCCCTTACACTGCTCACATAATAGCGAGATGGGAGCTTTCATGTAGTTCCAGAGCTTAGGGTCAAAGGTGTGCAACATCAGTGGAGTAATTGAGAGGGCTGTGTAAGGCTGCAGTTTACAGCTAAGCAGCACTAGCCATATAACCTAGCTACACCGCTGAAGCCACTGCATCGAATATTTGTCAACCCTATGCCAAAACTAAAGGCTTAATAGAGGCTAAAGTTTTTTAAAAGTTTTTACATTCACATTAGGTTTTAATTATGCTTCAATTTACAGTTTGACACCAAAGTCTCATTAGAACTGAAGGCTATGGCCCATTTCCCTGTGTACTTTCCACATGCACTTTATAATATCAGTTGCCTTGTAATTAAAAACCAATTAGTTTAAGCCCTCATAATATTTCACAGTAGTACCTGCTACACAGGGGACAACACAGATTTTAGCTCAGGAAGAGATCCTCTGGCTGCCTCTGTTGGCAAACAGTTTTTGGAGCAGGATCTTCCTCTAAGTATCTCTAAGCGTGAAATAAACCTTTAAGTGAACTCTCAACAATTAAAAAAAACTTTGCATTTTGCATAGCTAACTTTAGATTTATGTTTGACACTGACTATTAAAAACAGCAAGAAGTTGTATCTAACATGATAGATTGAGATAAGCAAGGCCCTGGGAAGATTGTGTTTTATTTGCATGACAAATTCCCTGTGCTTGATGAACCATGTATGGGCCATAACTAAGACTGCAGTTGTAGCATTGTCATATCAATTAGTTGATAACTAATTGATGAGACAACCTGAGCGTGGGTGCAAATAAGAGGGAGAGATCCCACAACAAGACCCCAAGGAGACACAGTGGCTGGCTTCAAAAAGCTTGTTTCCTGCTATAATCATGAGAGCACTACGGTCATTGACAGGACTATGAGAGGCTTACCCAGGAGTTCAATACCTAAGGACAAACAAGGTGAACGTATTGCAAAATCTGAAGGCAGTCAACCCTTGTTTATCGACATGCACTTGTGATTCAAAAGACAGAGACGTGTTGCCTAATTATGTGTACCCAGGAGAACG
The DNA here is from genome assembly GCF_900634625.1 of Parambassis ranga. Taxonomy (NCBI): domain Eukaryota; kingdom Metazoa; phylum Chordata; class Actinopteri; family Ambassidae; genus Parambassis; species Parambassis ranga. The sequence goes on from NC_041023.1 coordinate 15,124,922, forward strand.
GTTTAACATAAATGAGTATTATTGTCTAATTATGTTAGTATGTTTTGATGTAGGCACATATAAAAACAAATACAACAACAAAAAACATGAAATGCCTCTGGCTGCGCCACTAAAGAGGCATAGCAATGCCTGCATGAAATGCTGCATGTGATACCATATTGCTTGCACTAACAGAGTTATTTCTATTGAACACTATACCTTTTTTGGCCATCTGAGCCTCCCGTGACCCGGGGGGAGCGTTGATATCTCCTGTGCCCTGGAAGTAAATGTATTTCTTCACAGTGATAAGATTTGGTGCAAACTTCCAAACGTCTTCTCGGTCATCGATTATACACACCATCGAGTCCCCACAAGGGAAAAGGTTCCTGTCAGGGAAAATGATACACAAAATGCTGATAAGACCCGTTCATGACACATGCTCAAAAAAAGTCATTATTCATCAGTCCGATTGTTGTTTTGTTTCAGTGACAGACATGTAAGAAGCGTTTCAATTGATATCAATCTTTCTTCTTTTTGTGAGGAGAGTCACTGACAAGTGAAGTGACAGAGTAATAACAATAAATTCCATTTGTGCTCATATCTTAACAAAGGCAAATTGCCTATGATAGAAATGGTTATAGATGCTTTGTTTTTTCTAATTTAATCGCTGTGGATCATAGGATCCAGTAACCTTTTTGTTTTGACAGAGGACAAGTGCAGATCACCACACACTGAACTGCCACAATTGATTTTATTGTCAGATTTGGCAAAGAGAGTGTAAAACCCACCTAAGATTCCCTGTCTTTGAGAATGGATCAATGCATTCATCTCTAGAAAGGATCCGATGAGAGAAAAGCTTCTTTTCAGGATCCAGAAAGCCTAAAAAAAGAAGAGAAAAAGATGCATATTTTAGTGGCAGTTCAGCTGTAACACAGTCTCCAAGTTTAAGGTGAATGTGACAGCTGTATAGAAAGTTGTCACAAAAACCCTCCTATAAAAAAAATTATACTTTCTTTGGTTGGTTACTATGTTTGAAAAGTAATGAAACCTTGAATAAAGCTCTACCATGGCTCATGCAGGCTGCTATAAGCGCAACAGAGCCTATCAATAGTGGGGGCAATGCTTTGAAACATGCCGAGCTCTCTGCATCAAGGTCAGAGGTAAATTCCAATTCAAAATTCATTCATTCATTAAACATTCATCATATTGGAAGCAGAACAGTACCGGACCACAGCTGCCCCCATTATACAGTATTATGAAATATTGCAACCTGAATACAAAAACACACACCTCAATATACCTCAGCTTTGATTCACGATTTTTATATTAAGTATTTCTATATGGATGCAAAGCACTGAGCGGCTTAGTTCCCAAGTGGCTTGGGCAACACATTAGATGCACAACTCTGAAACAGCTGAAGCACAAAGCATGTGCAAACACTTCCCTCTTATGGACACAAACAGACAATACAAGAGTGTCCAAACTGTCAATTTCAATCCTTATTAAAGTGCTTTTATACTGAATCTGTGCTTGTAATACCACATGCATTTTATAACAGAAAGGTACTGTAAAACACAGAAACATAATTTATTACCAGCAATGGTGTGAGCATATAGGCGGCTCCCAAATGTGAAGACATGCAACTCATAGAGTTTGGCAATTTTCTCCAGGAACTCCTTGCAGTGTGGGCGTAGTCGTGTGTGGAGCATGGGCTCTCCTCGCCCAAGCTGGAAGTGGAAAATCCCCTGAAGGAAATAATGGTGTTAATGTGTTAATAACACCATCACACAGAAAGCACAGATGTGGGGCAAAATATCTGTTCTTAAAGCACAATGTAGTGATAAAGAATGTTTCTGTGGCCACAGCGGTGTGAAAAATAAAAACATAAGGGGCTGCTACCTTATTGGACATACGCAGGCAGTGCTGTTCAGTGGTGTGGATCAATGTCTGGTCCAGATCCACCATCAGGACCAGCTTTTTGTTTCGTTGGAGTCTCTGCTGGTCTTCTCTGCCTAGCTGTTCTGCTCGCTTTTGGAGTAACAGTACAGGATAAGAAAATCTGAAGAACCAACAACCAATACTTCATCATAACAGTTTATGACTAATTATTGCTTTCCCCTTATATTTTCTTAGTTTATTTACATTTGCTAGAATGCGTCATCCATATCGGTTATATTCAACAATTTGGCCAAATCTCACACGGTCTTTTAGTCTTTTAAGACTATGTATCATCATTTATTCCTCCATTGTGTGTTAAAAATCTGGTTCGAAAGACTGTAAGCTGCTGAATAAAACGTGCATCTTGAAAACATGTAATAAAGGGTGGAGGGAACACTATGCATCAAGCTCTCACACAGAGGTCTTACAGTGAAAGTGCATCTGAGCTATATGTGCCCTGCTAGCCCAGTCTTCCAGATATCTCCATCATGTGACTCACCTCAGAGCTGACCATCAGCTCGGGGACACTGTGCACCATGGAGACTGTTGCTGTGGAGATGGGATTTTGCTGGTTCCCATTTGTGCTCTGGAGCCTGAAAAGGAAATAGAAAGAGTGGGAGTCATGCTTTTTTGTGTTTTGTGTGTTTTTCATATCCTTTAACACATCGGTGCTAACGAGAAAAGCATCTTTCACAGACATGCAAATTCCCATTAGTTTGACTTGGCAGCAGTTATTTTGGATGTTAGCATAGAGAATACATTATTAAGAGTAATTTGGCTGATTGTTTTTTTGTTCTGAGCTACATGTTAGTGTTTAAAGTATTACATGTGCTTTAGGATTCCTGGGCCACCACTGTGGGGTTTTGATTGTCAATAAATGCATAATCTAAATCTATAGATTTACGCAGCAATAATTGGTTCTGATACAAACTGTATATTTAACAAATGACATAGCAGAAAATGTGAACAGTTGTTTGGTGACCTGAGCTGAACTCAGCCCAGTCTATGATCTCTGGTGCCACCTGATGGCTTTCATCAAAACAAGAGTTCAACACAGACACATTCAGTGACTGCAGGAGAGCAACATCCGCAGAATGATGCAGGTTCTTGTCAGATGACACTGCAACACTGTCATCAACAACTCATATCTTCTTTTAGTAAAAATGTTTTAATCTGGGTGAACAGTGAGGGCTAAAACATTTGAGTTGAAGTGTCCTAACCTGAACAGGAAAATGAAAAGTAAGAAACTTTAAAGGGTAATAAAGTGAGGGTTTGCGTTTCCTTACTGTGTTAGATCCTGGCCGCATTCAGCACACAGACCCTTCATGACTATGGGATGGCTGCATTCTTCTATTCTGATGACAACACCCCTGAAAAACAAAGAAAAGACACATGAGTAAATATAGTTTTAAAGAACTGGTACAGCGCGTTTAGGTCTAGCTTCTCTGTATATGAATTTGCTTTGATGTTGGGGAGTGCACGACTAAGAAGATGTTGCCTATATTGACATCTACATCCAACAGACAAGCTATGTAATGCAGATTTGCTTTGACTGAAAGGCAAATTGTTAGTTAATACAAATGTGATATTATTCTACTCATAGATCATTTTAAAATATGAGTGGAAGAATTTCATCAACTGACAAAATCTGTATTTACAGTCAGGAAAAATACTTTGCTTTATCCACACTGTGTTTTGATTTGTGTTCGGGTCACAAATGTTTCTATTACTGTTGCTGATAACAGTTGAATTCATTTTCAGCTAATGTGCAGCAGTTAGGGAAAATCATATCTCAGGGTGACAGCTGCTTACAAACATGGCATTCATTTGCAGTAAGAGGTGTATAAAACAGTACAAGTAACAAAAATGGTACTGTGCTGTAACTCTTCCCTCTCAGATTTCTCTCCAGCCCAGGTGGCATCTCCAAAATATGGAGTAAGAGCACAAGAAGGCAGCAAGGTGGCTGTTTGTTTACTACGTAGTTTAAAAGTAAAATGTAATGTAAAAAATACATTTGCCACATTTTCGCCAGCCTCCGCATACCCCTCTAGCCCTCTACCTAACAACCTGCACCGCTTGTACACACCATACACGCGAGGGACGTCGGCGTCAAGACAAACAATACGTGACAACCCTCCACGTGCTTGCACCTTCAAAATAAAAGTGACAAATATTTCCCCTGAATGCAACCTCGCATGTTTTTTTCAGTTGGCGATACAACAAACTACGTTAAGTTATAATTTCAAATGCGTCTGCCTCTGCTATAACTACAACACATTAACAAGTTCATAAACATATGATTTTAAATGGTGCACTTTTATTTTGGAACGTCTGAATTAAATTCTGGTTGTTTATTTTGACTGACTTGACACAGCGAATGCTGAATGTGTTGGCGTCCGTATGGCTAGCCTACAAGCTAACCTTAACTTAGCAATGTTAGCTTGTTAGCTAGTTAACGTCCAGTTGAAGTCAATAACGGCAGCAACAGTCCCAAAACTGAGTTAACAGACTCCTTTAGCCTTTCCAAGCAGGGGACAGGTCAGCTAACATTAGCTAGCTAAAGCAAGCGGAGTGACTCACCCAGGCGGTATGACTTGACCAAGTTGACAGCATAGCTCCTTCACTATTCCAGCACGGTCCGATTTCACCTTCTTTTCTGGCAGCTTGGCACCCTCTGCCCCCTTTTCCTGGGGTATGGGAGCACATAGTGCTAGCACGGAGTCGACATTGACAAGAGTCCCGGGTTTGACTTTCCATTCTAGTAGCCGGAGAGGGAGAGCTCCTGCCGGCCAGCAGATATCCGCCACCTGCACCGCGGGGCCCTCTGCTGCTGCACCGCCGTCACCACCGCCAGAATCTGCAGGAGGATCATCCATCTGCTCCACACTCTCCAAAAACCCTTTATAGTTTTCAGTACCTATCCACCTAAAACGTGCCCGCAAGTCCTCGAAATGCCCCGTGTATCATTAAAACGTGAAAACTATTAGGAGCAAGGAGAGTTAAAACAAATGCGCTGCCTGTTTAAACGCAGTATGTCCCACAGTCAGCTATGTTCGCTCTTCCCGCCCGTAAACAGGAAAGCGCAACACTGCAGCGACACGGGTCGTTACAGCATCCGGCACATGAGCGCTACAGCTACATGAAAAACACACGCTTGCTACTCTGCTTTCAAAATAAAATTCTCCGAAAATATTAGCGCCATACGCTTCAATGTAAACTGTAATTCCACCACATACAATATCTAACAGTACAATTGATTACTTTGGATGCTTATTTTTGTCAGTGTTATCTGAATAAACATTGTTTTTGCGTCAGCGAATATGTTTACGACTTTTATTTTGAAGGCCGCTTTATTTTTCCGTTTTTGCCCTTTGCTTATTTTTTCTGATTTGAAAGGACGATTCTTTCTCGGCACTTTTATACGGCACAGGTTGTTCTGATGCGTTATCAGCTCACATATGCAAAATCCCCCCCAAAACTATTACACAATCCTTTAGGAATATCCTGTGATTTTCCTGTTTTTGTCTTTGCTACATCTTTCCGCAAAGCTTGAGTTGCATGGAAAATGGAACCCGCAGAGACATTACCTGATGTAATATGATGTAACAAATGAACAATGCCACACTACTGTGTCATTCGTAATCTTTAAAATTACAGAACTGTCATTAGATGTGTACTTTACCTTAGGTCATTAGTCCCGGGTGTGCTATTTATGTATTAACTTATTTTTAATGTATGTATTTTACCAAAAAAAGATTAAAAGAGTGAAGCTGGGATGTAAAGTTCAATAAACATGACGCCTGAATAATTATATACACCAAAAATAAACTGGTTTGAGCAACAACAACAACAACAAAAAAAGAAAAAGGAAAAACAAAGAAACTTGTTTTTACACATTAAGAGGCGCTGCCGGGCACAGTTAGTCTCAATTTATACATTAATTTAAGCAATTATAACAAATTATCATGCTCCACAATGTTGTTTAACCAAGACCCCGCAAGCAGAACCGGAAGTAGATGGGAGTGCGCCTCCTCCGTACCTTTGTACTCTTCGGTAAAACTACAGCACTCATGCTAGTAGTCGATTCTACTGTCGGCCACTTTCTGAACAGGAAGGACACTTGGGACATTTAGTCGTCGTTTTTACCAATAAGCCAGGAAACATGGCAGCGGAGACATCTAGAATGGTAAATAAATGACATGTCTATGTTCTGCTCGGTTAGGAAGGACAGCTGGGTAAAGTTAGCTTGTTGACCACAACTTAGCTAACTGTAATTCGCCGGTCGTTATAGCGACTGGTGGTGTAAAGAATGATTTGGGACTATCAGTTTATAAATTAATTGTACTTAACAGTTGCATACAAAGCGAGTCAGCTCTTCACTTGGGGCTGTTTAAGAACATTTGTGTAAACAGCAGCTAACTATTACTGTTCTGTGACAGTGTAGAGACAAGAAGCAGTCGTAAGGCTTGTTCTCCTCGGGACAGTGTTTGATATTTCAGTGCTCGGGTCCCTGACATCCCAGCTATCTGTAAATCAATTTGTCAGCTGTGGAGACACTTTGTCCCTCAGATGCAGACAGCTAACTAAAACAACAAAGCTGGTCAAACTGGCCTTGATCCAGACCACCACCTTCTTCTCACCATGTTCTCATGTTACTAATCAAAACACACCGGCTCTGAATGTGTGTAAATCCAACTGGAGAAAAGTCAGATGTTCAGTAAAATGTACCTGCAATGACCAGAGTCCACTGTACTAAACCCAGGACATCATTAGGTAACAGTCAGGTTAGATAGACCTATTCCAGGCAATAATTGATGTGTTCTTTTCCTCACCTGTGACCCTGCGTTTCTTTTCCACAGGCAAGATTATGCTTGACTGTGCTCCGAAGATGTTCACATCCTGGCCAATCATGTCAGACAACCAGGTCCTTCAGTTCACTCAGGTTTGACATAGCAGCCAAGCCACAGATCAGCTTCTCTCCATGATAATGTCTTGGCTCTAACACCATCTTTGCTCCTTCCAGGGAAGGTAAGCGCAGAGGGCTGTTATGGAAGACACTGGCTGGCCTGTCTGTAGGTGTGCCTGCTGTGGTGGCTGTCCAGTATGCAGTGTCAGAACCTAGAGAGAGGAGGAAGATGAGGATTGTGATGGAAGGATTTGGTCGTTTCTGCAGGTTTGTCCCAGAAACAACAGACACACAATCAGGGAGAGGCAGATTACATGAAACACTTATTCCAATAGTGAGTGTTCAGCTATATAATTCAATTCCAAGCTCTAAAAAGCTTCAGAAGTCACAGTGAAAATCTTATCTGTCTGTCCTCAGATCTCTCTCAGTGGGAATCTTTATCTCTGCGGATTACTGGTGGACCACCAATGTGGCTCTTCGTGGAATGGATGAGGTAAGTTCCATGTAACCACTGAGGGTCAGTGCACATTATGGACTCTTGCTGTCCTGGGAGTAAAGGCTGAGGCTTAATTTGTATATTCACATACTATTTTCACAAGATTAGATTCCCTCCTGGTTTTAGCTGAGTGTTTATACTGTGTTGTGTCCTACATGTGTCCTTCCCTGCTAGAGCAGCCCATGCTACTTGAGCGGGATGTCAGCATGCCACCAGAGGGCAGCAGAGTGCATGGTTGAAGGAGCCATAAAGAATGGAGGACTATACATTAAACTTGGCCAAGGCCTGTGCTCTTTTAACCACCTGCTGCCCCCAGAGTACATCCACACCCTGCAAATACTGGAAGACAAGGCCTTGAACAGGAGGTACAAAGAGGTGAAGAACTGCGACACAAAAAGAAAGCTCCGTGAGAGCACAGAATGAAATTTCTCAGGAATGTGTTTGTGTCTGCAACAGGTGGATGCTCTCTTTCAAGAGGACTTTGACAAAACCCCAGAGCAGCTTTTTAAAACATTTGACTATGAACCTATTGCAGCTGCTAGCTTGGCTCAGGTTCATAAAGCTGAGCTGTTTGATGGGACTCCTGTTGCTGTGAAGGTAAGCACTGGATCCCAAAGTCAATATTTTATCTTTAACAGCCTTGCAGTGCTGCCCCATATATGTCTTATGTCCCTAATTAAAAGGAAGGTCTAATCATAAATAAAATTTCACAGTATATGGACAGTCTAAATTGTGGCCATTTTGCCCCCACAGATGCAGTACATTGACCTGAGGGATCGGTTTGATGGTGATATCAGAACATTAGAGATCCTGCTGGATATTGTTAAGTTTATGCATCCCAGTTTTGGATTTCGATGGGTCCTTAAGGTCAGGAAATAGTCCCTTATTTACTTACTATTACTTTAGAGACAAACCTTCTCCTTACTATTTTTTATCCCTACTTGTAAAGGACTTAAAGGGGACACTGGCTCAGGAGTTGGACTTTGAGAATGAGGCTAAGAATTCTGAGAGGTGTGCAGAGGAGCTGAAACATTTTAAATTCATTGTTGTACCCAAAGTTTTCTGGGAACAAACTTCTAAGGTAAAGTATGTTGTTTCCTGTGCTACAAGATACCTGCATTTTGATACAGTCCACCTCTTCATGTGTGCCACCTTTCCTTCCATCCAATTCAAAGAGAGTGTTGACAGCAGAGTTTTGTGATGGCTGCAAAATCAACAATGTGGAAGAAATGAAACGGCAAGGAATAAGTTTGAAAGATGTAAGTGAATGTCATATCTGAGCATCATCAAATACATGCTGTCTGCAATACCTCATCTGAGCATTGTTTTTCAGACTGCAGATAAACTGATCAAAACATTTGCAGAGCAGATATTTTACACTGGTTTTATCCATGCTGACCCTCATCCTGGCAATAGTAGGTACACCCTTTAAACACCATGTATGATGAAAAATGTAATGAGAATCATCTACTACTAGCTTAGGCCACAAACCTATCAATCATCGATTCACGTGATGTTTTTCTTTTCAGTTCTTGTCAGACGAGGTTCAGACAACAAGGCAGAATTGGTGCTGTTGGACCACGGCTTGTACGAATACCTCAGCCAACAGTAAGAGCTAGATAATATCTTCTCCAATTTGTTCAAACTTCATAAAGATAAATGTTATTTTGCTGTGACTTTAGTGACAGAGAGTCCCTGTGCAAACTGTGGAGATCCATAGTTCTCAGAGATGAGTTAGGAATGAAGGAGCACTCCCAAGCTCTAGGAGTCAAAGGTGAGGGAGCCTAAAAGCATCCTTAGCTGTGTTGTGAAAGTAAATGTTGAACTGCTGTAGGGAAACTGTTACTGTTTTCGTCTGATGCTCTGTGCAGAGTACTTCCTCTTCTGTGAGATGCTGCTGCAGCGTCCGATCAATATGCACAGGTTGGGTCTGTCCAACATCCTTAGCAGAGAGGAGACGGTGTACATGCGCCAAATGGCCATCCAGCGCTTTGACAGCATCATGCAGGTGCTGAAATCGATGCCTCGGCCCATGCTGCTGGTCTTTAGGAACATCAACACAGTGCGGAGCATCAACATCACACTGGGAGCACCAACAGACCGCTACTTTGTCATGGCTAAGAGGTTAGTGCAGATGGTGTGTGAAGACAGACTGTCAGCAGGGTAAACAAAATGGGCAGAAAATCTGCTTAGAACTCAGGAAAGATCCTTTACTCACTGCAGAATCACACTTTAGTTTCCATCCCAGTGAAGTGTGTTTTTTTTTGATATAATATAACACCTAAGAGTTGTGAGGTGTTAAATCCATAGTTCTGTGACAAAAGCTGATTATATTTTATTTAGGTGCTAGTAATAGACAATACGTAAACCCCTGCACATAGACTGCTTTGTCTGCCACAATGGTAAAAGTACATTGCTTTTGACTCAAGTTAACAAGCGTGCTTCACCATTCTTTTGCTATATGTTTTTAGTGCGGTGCGAGGCTGGGGGAGGATACAGGCAAAGAAGTCTGGGATCCTATCTGGGCTCTGGGTCTTTAGCTGGGGGAGGACAACATGGGAAAGCATCAAGTTTGAAGTGGCTTTGAGGTCAACATTTATTTAGCTATTTTGCAAATACCATTATTGAGAGAAGCCACCAAAACTCTAATGTTCAAACTTCTCCTACAGGTCAGAGATGGCAATGATGAGTGTGATGCGTGCGTTCCTGAGGCTGCTGGATTACTTTGGTCTCATATCTCTGGATGCTGACCTGTACGAGTACCTGAGATAGTACACAGATATCTTACTCTCAAGGAAACCCTGAAGAATAAGTACTTGTGAATGCCGCTCAACATCAGGGGGCCTTTCACTGCTGCGGCAGCTCAGAGAGCTGCTGGTTATGGTGCTGCTTGACTGTGCAACAGTCACCATTAGACAACCATAGTGACAATCAGCGTCACTATGGGCAACAATTGACTTGGATACAGGACATTAAACAGTAGACACTTAGGGACCTAAACCTGACAGCCATTTGTAAAGATTTTAATTAATTTAATATTTGTTCTTTCAATTTGTTTGACTGTAATCTTTGAAATCCCCTTAATATTTAAATTTATGATATTTTAAGCTGTGGTTTTGTTTTTAAAGAGACTAATGCGATATTAACGGATGGCATCATCCTGTATGCTACATGAATGTTAAGTTTAGTCACATGTGTGCAGGTTGACACAACCCCATCTACCTGAATGTTTCTAAGTTATTAATAAAATACTCTACCTCCTCTTTACAATTACAACTCAATGGAAACAAAATTAAAAGGAAACACATCAGCCATATTTTTTTTTATACAAAATAGTCTAAGAAAACATTACAGGATTCTTTTGGACTAACGAGAAATAACAAAGGGTCATGAGAAAATCCTCCACTCACTACAAAACAGCGTTGAGTTGAAAAACACATGGGAATGTTGTGTTTAGAAATGAGCTGTTACTCTGTCAATTTCCAGGAGATCATCCAGAATCTGGTGAGAGGACAACAATAAAAAAAAATTAAAGGAGTGAGTAAACCAAACTTTACCTCTGAGGATGTTCTGTGTACTCACAATGTCCTGAGTGGTCCCAATCTTCTTGGCTAACTCACTGCGCTCCATTGTGCTGAGGTACAGGTACTTATTGAGTAACTCCCCATCCAGGATGTTCCTCACTGGGTTCTGCAGGCTTCGTCTGTCGCTGTGTAGCATTCTGAATGCAAGAAACATGAAGGTCAGTGATATCAAACACATTAGCACATAGTAAAAGCACTGTGTGCAGAGGCACACCTGAAAGCCTTTGGGTTTAGACCAGCGTGATGGGGCAGCATGGTGTTAAGAGCATTTTGCAACATCAGCAGACGGCGATATGTCTTCTCCTGCATGGGGAGGAGCAAACCAATCCCTCCGTCTAGAGTTGCTGTGGAAACACAAAGTTTAGAAAACCTACAGCCACCAAATCCTAAAAAGTTACCTGCTATGACATGTTTTGACTACCTACCAAACCATGTGATATGCTTGTTGTCCCAGGTCAGAGATTTTTTGCTGCCAGCGTCTAGTGCACCTCTGCATGGCATCCGCCAGAAGGTGTTAACGTGAGCTCCAACATTGAAGTCAGCCCTCCTCAGCAAGCGCATTCCTCCAAAGCTCTCTTTAGCTGCAAGCACAGACCACTTATTACATGACTGTATGTGCATTATTAATGAGTTTACTTATGATACCAGGGTCAACATACCTTCAGGTAAATACATGTAGACATAGAGGTTCTTGTCTCGATCAGATACTAAGAGGAGGTGATATTAACGTGTTAATAACAAAAGATTTGTGACTTAAGTAATATTTCTTCCAAAGATAATGCCAAACCTCACCCAAGAATCCAAGTTGGTTGTTATCCACCATGAATTCGATGCTATACACCTCTAAAGGCTTTGCATCCTGTTGCCAAAACAATAAAAACAAAGGTAAATCCCAACAAAGGCTGCTACAGTCCCTGAATAAGCTGCTGCTAGAGCCACTCTGAATCCAAAAGCCCACGGGAGACATCAATATTCACTTGTACATCAATACACCACTGTGTGCTGGGGCCTGAACATTACAGTTATCTACTCAAACACACTGCTTAAATCCAAGGCTGCGAGAGTGGAAAATTAAACTCTTCAAACCTCATAATATACATTCATCTCTGATCAAAGGAGAATGCAGAGCATTAGTGGTGTTACTTCCTCACCCTGCTGACAAGAGAGAGTGTCTTGCTCTCCTGCTGATAACGAAGCAGTGAGACACTTTTCATCAGGTCAGCTGCCAGAATAAAATTCTTGATGCTGAACATCTGGTGGATGTAGAGCTGCGTGTCAATGAAGGCCATGCCAGTCAAATCGTTGTCCTTCAGGACCCACAGAAAGATCTGTAGGAACATAAAAGAAGTTATTTGCATGCATATGCAAGATTAACTGTCCATGGTTTTTGTAGCTCATGTAGTTGTCATGGGAAAATGTGATAGAGACCTTTTGTCCGATGGCTGACACCAGGTATCCACTACAGTGACACAGAGCTGTCACTGGTCCTTTTTGTTCTTTCTCATACAGCACTTTAAACTTGTTCTTCGTGAGGGGCTGGCCTGGTTCTGGCACCACTTCAATCACATCCAGGATCAAAATCTGGACACACGCAGCAAACATTTAGGTGAAAGGATAGAAACAGACCTAAGAGGCAGAAAAAGTTTCTAGCCAAACATCCACTCACCCGGCCCCTGCAGGTGACCTCCTCCCCCTGCATCAGGCACGTCCCTGCTGCGATGTAGCCCTTCAGACCAGACACTGTCTCCTGACTCTTCAGGGCCACTGTCTTCATACAGGTCACATGTTCCCACTCCTCCAGGTCGATCCTTCAAGAAACAGGTCAGAGCAAAGTCAAGACAAATTCACACCGCCTCTTATCTTTTATTCAAATGTTAGAATGGATTTCAGTGAGTTTTCATTCAGATAATGGAAAGGCAAGGTTGCCCCAGCTTTAAGTCAGTAAAGTAGGTCTGCCATCCATTAAAACAAATCTAAATATAGTGATACATTTTGACAGCCATGTGTTAAAAGTCCTGCCGCTTATATTGAAGCACTCACGGCAGTAGTTGACCATGGACTGAGACAAATGATTCTTGCTACCATCTGACCCTGATTAAAATGAAAGTAAGCAGCCGTGTGAGACTAAATTAATTGTCTACAGCTTGGATAAGTGACCCACGATTTTTAATTAAACATTACTGCCTGAAAGCTGTACAAAGCCTCTAGTGAGCTGACCTGGTGCAGAGAAAATGGATAACAACCCTTTGTGTAGACTACTTTGTTCATGGCTGCCTGATGTCTACTGAACAAAGCACTTCCATTGATGTTTGTTCTTTCAAAGAGTCTTGATATATAAAGAAAACAGCTGTTACCGTGTGTTGGGAATGGCCTCCCAGCTCACTGGAGAAATGAGCTGAATGGAAAACTTCTCCTGTTGGGGGTTAATGTAACGTTCGTCTGCAGGGAGAGGATAAACAGCAGTAATATAACAATATCAGGAACAAAATAAACTGCACAATAAGATTATTAATTTGTGTAATTCTGAGCATTTTTGTGCAATAAAAATAAATAACTTGATAGTGACTAATAATGGCCACTTTCTTGCTGCCAAGACATGTGCAACACAGCAGGGGACATTATTGAAGTGACACTTGAATTCATCTAAAGATGCAAAACTAATAATGTTGTCTTACCTCGTTCTATAATTTCATACTCCTTCTCCTCTCCAGTCATTCTGGGAATGCGAGTACAGGGCTCTTTCACACTGGTACACACAGCGTACACCTGAGAGGGTAAAAACACACAGAAAACCTAATCATCAAAGACTAAGCCTTTCAAAGTCACCATCATTGATTTTTTTCTTATCTGCAGCAAGAAAACTTCCAGAGGTCTTTCATCTCGAACTTTTCAAAGCAGTCCAATCAATATGCTTTTATTCTGCATCGTGTTATGCAAGTTAAGTTGTGCTGGGAGTGTGCTTTGGGTTAATTCTACAATATATATCAGGTCAGTGCTGTGGTACATCTGGTGCTGTGTGGGCTTAGTAAAAGGAACCTTACCTTGGACTCAACATGGTAGGAGACATAATGGATGGTGCACCTCAGGGGGATCTTTCTGACTGGCCATGGGGCATCGTAGGACAGATAAGTGGGCAGGACGCTGATCCTTAGCTCACCCTGTGTTAGAACACAGACAAGGCAAAATAGCTGAAAAATAAAGTGAATGAAGCAGTGGTGTACACTGGTGTTTTATTATTGGGGGGGGGTTACTGCCATAGATTGCCGTTTCCAAGAGTTTAAATCTTGAAAAGATAAAAAAAAAGCAAGACAGGAAATCAGAAATCAGAGAGATTTGACCTTGAGATAATTCAAACTGCATTTTCTGGAGTAAATAAAAATACCCACATGCCTGGAGCGAGCATTTCTACATTTGTATGTAACACAGCTTCTTTTGACATATAAATGCCTACTAATGGATATCAACAAGGAAAACGTCTTGTGTGGAATATCAGCAAATATTAATTTAATAATAATCAGCTCTTTATGAGCAGAGTACCGAGGTAAAACAAGAACAAGTGTGCACCTGTTTGTTGAAGTAGAGGAAGCCTTTGGGGCAGTTGATATTATGGAAAGGTGAGAAAGACTCGATGGTGCCATCAATGGTCATGGGGTGAAGCCTCATTGCTCCCCGGGAGGTGACCAGCATCCAGTGAGGGGACGGCCCACAGATAAACACCTGCCGAAAAAAAGAATGAGATGTGGCGGGTCATTTTTAATCCTAGAGTTACATGGCTGAATGTAAAACAGTAACAACAGCAAAGGTTGTGGTAATTCTAAAATATAAAAAAATAGCTTCTTTACCCCCGAGTATCCTGAGATGTCCTCAAAGTATCTGAACCTGGCGATCCGACTCTTCACAGCTGAATTATCCTCAGTGGCAGAGCTCTCTGCCCTTTTATCTTTCTTAAGCTTTGATTTCTTTTCTCTGAAGTTGATGTTATGTGGCACCTGCGCAGAGTAAAAGGACACCGTTAGGGCTGATTTAATCTGAAGCCGACTTGATGGGCTCCATTTTGATCTGTCTTTGCTCTCACTTTTTTGAAGCGGACTTTCAGGTTGTTTTGTGGCTGCTGTTGATCATACGGGAACGCTTCATAGATCAGAAGCTCTTGTTCCACATGAACCTAGAAAATGAGAAATCCGTTTGTCTAACCTTTTTTTTGTTCCTTTTATAAAGGCTCCAATCATGAAAAACACAAATGAAAACTCACCAACAAATACGGTCTGCTACGATTGTTCCCGAGTGCCACCAAAGTCACCTCTTTGACTAGTGGGATCTCTCCTTGACGAGTGACTTCTTCTTTTTTGCTCTCTCCCTGCGTTGCTGATTGGCCAGAGGAGCTGTCCACCAGCACTCTTTGACCCACCGGGAAGTTCTTTACTAGAAACACCAGCTTCCAGTCTGGCAGCTGATAAATCTGTTCAAACACAAAGAGACAGTGAAATCCATGAGCAGGAAGTGACCACATCGGGTTCTTGTAATCACATTAATCAATTATACTTGTAATGCTAAAGGAATGCCTATGTTGATCTATCACAACTATGACAGAAATTTCTGACACTACAGCAAGTGCAAAGTAAATACTGTACCTCCATTACACCATTCTCCCTGATTATCACACACCAGTGGGTGGGCTCTGCTTTGATCGTGCCCCCCTCACTTCCTGAAGTCATTGGCGCCGCAGTGCTCCGGCTGATTTCCTCTCTAACAGTGGCTGCGCTCGATTCACCGTACAGCATTTCCTCCTCATCATCCACCGTGTTGCTGCACACATCATAGTCAATAAGAGGTGGTGCTGGAAGTGGTTGAATGTGTTGCAGAGGTAAAGTGAATTCTTACCTGAGGTCCTGGATGATTGTCTCTGTCTCAGATTGACTTCTGAAAACAGTGTCCTCTTTCATTGAGCAGCTCACTTTGTTTTCAGTGGTAAACATCCCACTTACATCTCTGTATGCACACAGTGTGATTACACGGGATTGCTGTTGAATAAGAGAATACTTGAGTAAAAATACTATTACAAGCTATTCAAGTAAAAAAGATTTCTTGAAGAGCCTGAGTTTGGCCAGCAGAAGGCAAGTTTGTCCAATAAAAATTGTCTAGGTGACAAGTGTGGATGATTTACTCACAGTGCTAATCTGCGGTTTCTGCAAGGCCAGGCGGTGTGTTTTCCCCATGTATGTGTCAGTCTTCAGCACAAACATGGTGACCACTCCCTCGGCTGTCATGATAACCACGAAAGGGTCAGCCACAGAGCAATGCACTATGGGAGACCCCAGGTCCACCGGGATAAAGTGGAGCTGTTTCACTGAAAGAAATAAGATTTTTTTAGGCATGTTACAAGGAAAACAAAACAGCTACTGTTAGTTACACCAACATCATAAAATCTGCTTTCATTAATGTTTTACCTCCTTCCAGGAGACGAAGGCCCATGGGGGAGACCTGGATGATGTACTTATTATCACCAATGTTCCCAGCAAACACAGTAGGCCCCTGAGTGGCAAAACCACTGGTGTCCAACTCCATGATCTCCTGACCTGTCTGCAAGATCTACAAAGAAATGTATAGAGAAATTAAAAAAAAAGCTTGCAAAGAAAATCCAAGCTGTATCAAAATGTTTTTACCATTGTTGAATCCTCTCTGCTTAGAATGAGAAAGCCGTGCTTCTTTGCATCATCCTCCAGAGGAGGCTCTGTCTTCTTTTTCTCCTCCTCATTATCCTCTTCTTTCTCTTTCTCTGTTTCCTCCTTTTCCTTCTGTCCCTCTTCACCATCCTCACCAGTCTCAGTCTCACCTCCATCCTCTGACTCATCACTTTTTGCAGCCTGGAAAATGGGAAAAAGAACAATTTACTGTCAAAAAATGTCAACAATAACAGAACGATTGTGAGAGAACCTGAAGCGGTTACGCAGTAAGGCACAGTACTTTTTTGTCTTCCTGGACTTCACTTGAGATGACAGTCCACATGTCGTGGCAACCTGGCAACTCAAATGTAGTGACAACCTGAGGTCGAATGCTTCTCTGAGAACAGAATGAAAACATGTTACAAAATAAAAGAAAAGGGAAACAAACAGTGACTCACATAAGCATTCACTGTGTGAGGTTTGTTCCTGGGGTGTTTACAGGCTACTCCGTCGATCTCTGAGGCAGCCCTGGTAGACCCAGACTACACTTTAGCACCGTCACTGGACCTGAGGCAGACGGCCCTCGCGACCACAGGTTTTAGGACGGTGCAATAAAAATGATCATGCATACATGCATTAAAAAAAAACGACTGACTCAGCAGGGAGGGTTTACCTGAAGTACAGACAGCGCACCATTTTTGCTGTTGCCAGAGCACACCACAACCTCCAGGTCAGGCTCAGGGTTGCTCTGAAACTGTTGATGCACAAAAAAAAACAATTAAATGACATTTATTTGGATTAAATCCAAAAGGATGTAGAAATATCAAAAGTCTGTACCTCTTCAGACAAGAAAGCAGGTTCACCCATTGAGGCATTAGCACAAGGTCCAATGTTGAGTATGCTATCACACACCTATAAGAAAACAAGTAGACAATCTATAGTCGCTTAGAGTACATCCACCTAAAACACTAAAAAGCAAAAGCTATTTTACCTCAAAGGAGTAGGTGGCCAGCTGAGTGCCTGACTGGGCCTCACTTCCATATACTTCTATTTCATCCACCTCGTCTGAAAAAATAAAAATAAGTATTCAGGTGTACTGCAGTCTGGCGGATCAGAGAATGTTCTGTCAAGTCAAACTAATAATGGACATACCAGTCCAGTTGGCAGAAGACTCTACCCGCTTCTTTTTATTGGGTGGTTCCTCCTGAAAGTTGAAAACAATGATTTAAAAGACAGTTTTGATAACAACCTTTCAAACACATGCAAAATGTGCAAGATGTACAAAGACTGACAATGTAAAATGACCCCAGACACTTTAATTTGGCAATACTTTCATAAACCTGCCTGCTTATCTTTCTCCTTCTCTTTGTCTTGCTTTTCTTTGCCTTCCTCGGCCGGCGTCTCTTGAAGCTTCTCTGTGTACTTCAGGAGCAGAGAATTGCCGAGGCGGGAACCCAGAAAAAGGTAGCCGGGCTCCATGGTCACCATCTGAAGTAGGAAAGCAAAGAGTGCAAAAGTGATCAGTTTGCTGACTTTCCTTCTTTCAGTCTGTGTTTGAGATTTGGTGTATCATCGGTTTAAAGGCAAAACTTACACAGGTGGTCAGGACACTGGCAGCAGCTTTGTCAAAGTGAAAAGCCCGCACACTTCTCATGCCATCAGTTATGAGGGTCAACACATAACTGTGAGGAAAGAACCAGGGGTAAATCATAAACTGCCAAAAATGTTCAAACACACATTGGTAGTGCTGACAATAACTCACATTTCTCCTCCTTTCAGTGAGATGACCATCTTGTCATGAGCAATAAAGTCAGACTGAGAACAGTCAAGCATGATCTTCACTTCATCTTGTATACCTGCATAACCAATACACAGTATCCAGAACAGCCCAAAATATCAAACAGTACAGAAAGTAACCGAAAGTAGATGTCAAAGATAAAAACGTATGTAGTGCAGAACGCTTACGCAGAGGGAAGGCTGTAGTTCCAGTTGTCTGAGAGTTGAGAGAAACTCCATACGGTGGCACACTCTGGTTCAGATACAGCAATGAATTCACAGCAAACACCACAACACCACCTACAAAGATTTGATGCATGATTATCAATCACAGGGGTTACACCTTGCGCAAAATACTTAGTGCAACTTTGTATGGGACACCCAATGTCAAATTTTTTTACAAATATGTTTTATATATATATATATATATTTTTTTTTTACAAATGAGCTCACCAATAGGTTTGGGAACGGCCATTACTTGTGTACAGTCGAAAGGCAGATTACTGAGAGACCAGATGACGGGATGAACCTTCTGCATGATGTTGAGGGAGATGGCAACAATGCTACAGGTATCCTGACGCACAGCCACACGTCTGCAGCAGAAAGATTATGCAAACCAGTTAAACTTCAAATAAAAACGTGTTGTTGCTACAGATGATGGTGTGATGGACTGACCCTGGCCATGTCTGGTTAGGCTCAAACAGAATAAGTAACGTGGGCTCGTAGTAGCCATGGAGGAACTTCATATCAATGATGTTCAGCAGCTTCTCATCCAGCTCCCGAACATCAATAATGTAGCTGGGAAGGAAGCTGGATTTAGGCCTGTAGATAAAAAAAAAACACAGACAGTGTTTAATGTAGCATCAAACTGTACTAGGCTCTAAATGGAATACGGTTTAGCACCAGGGACACAAGTGTCCACCAGATACTAAAAGACAAAGCATAATTTTAGTGGATTGAGAGCATACCCTTCTCCAACCCCACTCTCCTGTTCGTCAGTTAGCGTGTCCTTCCGGAAAGGCAGCACCACAAGCTTGGTGCCATAAACTAGCATTACAGCACAGCGATTCTCTGGATCTACACGGACAATGGGAATATGAACATTCTGCACAAAGCCATCCTGAAAAATGCAAACAAAACAAATAAATATTAGATTAAAATGAATTCCCTTGCATCACAGAGATGTACTCCATTTTTGCTTCTACATACTCTGAGCTCAGGCTCCTCAAAGTAATGAAGAGACAGTGTCTTGAGGTCATGTGTTCCAGGGTCATACTCCACTACAGACAACTGGTGAGACAAACCAACCAAGTTAGTGGAAAAACCATTCAAGGTACCTAAAACATTAGTAAAGCTTCCACAATGATACCTTTGCATCTTTGAAACTGAGAAGTAGAGCATCTCTGCTGGCTCCTACAAGCTGCACACTGGCCATGGACATAACATTGCCAAAGAGTGAAAAAGAAGCAACCTGCTCCAGCTTCTCCTTGCGAGATTTGGTATCTGTATGAGAAAAGTCAAGACTTAGCACAAGTAAAGAATTTTTATTTTATCAGCATTATTTATGTATTTAAGTGAGGTGCCTCTACATACCTGATGCCTTGTCGGTCTTTGATGTACTCTGAAATAATGTAAATGTTAAAAAACGTCACAAAACGTCTTTGAAAATCTTGCACACAGAAAATAAACCAACCAGAGTTGGACACTTACCTCCACATCGTGAATGATCCTGTAGACAAACAGCTGAGATGTTCCAGCAACGACCAAGTTCTTCTCCTTACTGGATATAAAGTTGCAGTAGACAGAAAACTCCACTGCAGTGGGTGTGTGGGCTTGCCTGTACACAGCATACATACTGGAAGGCTGCCTTCAGCATCTGACTGGTAAGGACATTTATGTTAAGTCTTTCCTTCATGCTTTGCCACTGTTTAGGTTGGCTTCATGCAATAAAAACGATCACATTTTCTGCAACATGGTTAAATTTGTCAACCGCAGTGTTGAATACACATATATTAAACATTTTGCTATGTGTTTAACTGTAACTATTTATTGCAGCAGATTTCAGCACCAATAACCAAAAACATGCTCCGATGATACATGAAAGCAATCTACAGTATAGTTCATACACGTAAATGCAGCCTTACTATTAATATACCAAGTTAAACTATTAACTTTACATTTAGTACTAGTTATCTACTCACGTAGTTACAACCGGTCTGACACTCGGGTAACAGCTAGCTTCAGAATGTATGAGAAGCTGTTAATTTTGCAGCGCGCTAATGCTAGTTGCAGCTAGCATAATAGCTAGCATCGTACTTTTTTAGCATGCTTGTACAAACCATGAATTAAACTTGATAACTTACTTATGTGAAAAACGTGATCTGTGTTTTTAGCCGTACTGTCTCGTCTTCTCTCTACATTTAGGGCGTCATATTTTGTGTGGTACTCATTTAGGACAGCTAACAGGTAACAAGCATGTTAGCAAGTAGCTGTCGTTATGTTGTGGTTGTATCTGCGCCGGTGCTCTTCTTCTGTTCTTCTTTTTCTGGCAGACCAGATATTCTGGTGTACTGCTGCCCCCTTGCGCTGTATCATGGAGCCCACTTTTGTTTACGTACTGGGGAAAAATAGTATGTTGTTTAATTCTAATAAAAAGTGACCTTTGATCTACACCCTTTACTGTTCTATGTAGAAACCCAAACATTCTTATAAAATAGGCAAAAAAGGTAAATTGTTGCGCACAGGTTTATCTAGAAACTTTGTTATTTTAAAGTTCCAGTTGATGTCATTTAGAGCTTTCTCTGAAAGATTGTGATGCTACATCATGTTTTCTGAAAAAAAATGAGACAAAATACTTTCATAATAACATCTGTAATTAAATCAAAGGTCTATAGTCAACACACAACAGTCACAGACTTCTTTACAGTTATGGGATCAGAGCAAGTTTCAATCAGAAGCTCTGTAAATTCTGTGCAACCGGTAAAGAACTGCTGAAAGATAACATCTGAGTATCACATGTCTTACAAAGCACAGGCTATTTTGTTCCATTATGCTAGAAGTGTGTTATAGTTGTGATGGATGTGGCAGGCTTAATATTTACTAAACATAGATGCAGTAGCTTAATATATAATTAGGTGTAGTTTATGTTTACATTAATGCATCCTGCCTAAACACTGCGCTGATACTTCGGGGCAACCCTTGAACCATAAACAAACAGCTCATATTGGTCATATTGTGCTTTTTTGTATTAAACTCCTACTGGTAGAAAAAAAGTCCCAATCAAAACAGACATTAACCAATCTGTTACAGGTGATTTTTAAATCATAGGGTGGGAAAAGCACATTTTGGATACTTGCCAATTAAATTTTATTAAAGTGTGTAATGCCTAGAAGTTCGAAATTGTGAAACCTCTAGCACAAACTGCAGCACACACCCCTAAATAGACAAGGCACAAAAAGCTGTACTCTGCTGAATAAGCATATTTAAAGAACTATTTTTTTAATCTCCAGGCTCAGCTGTTAGATTAATGACACTTGAGTAAACTGAAGGAGTCCAAGTGGAAAAACAGTTTGTGACAAAACAACTGTTCACCAACAGTGTAGCCCTTTATAAATCAAAAGCACTTTAAAAAATCAAGGTAAACATAAAAACACGAGCAGTCTCCTTTCCACGTATTGTTTGTCAAGTGACTGATTTATTCCCTTAGCGATGGATTCTCTGACAGGTGATGAGATACTCTGGAAAGGCTTGTGTGTCATTGAAGATGACAAACATCGACGGCTTGGTAATGTCATCAGTCACGCTGTCGTATCTTAGGGGGATGTCGTCGGTCTCCTTCAGTGGAGCCGTCTTCATTGAATGGCAGCCTTTAGTGTAGTCTCCTGTCAGAACCTTTGACACAAAAACAAACTTGTATCCTTCTGTGTTCGGGGGTGAATACTGATCCTGGACAGAGAGGGCAGAGTTGACGGCAAAATACACCCCCTGTCCATAGACGGTGGCTGTTGGGAGAAATTACAGCCTTAGAAATAAGACAGCTGAGAGGTCAACAAAAAAAGTGGTTATTAAACATACCATTCTTTCCACAGAAGCTTCTGTTGAATCCATGAAGGCATATCTCTTTCACACTCGACTCACTCGTGCCGTGGTAGAGAGTCCGTTCAATTTCCGGGTATGTAGCACGCTGCAACACACTCGCCTTCTTCAACTTATACTGATTGTACAGCAGTCGATTCATCAACTTCTCCACCTGAGAACAAAAAAATGTTATATAACACAAATCACAATAATTTCTTGCAATTATGTATCTGATCGCTTCACCTGTATGATTCTGATTTTGCTGTGGTATTCCTGTATGGTCTCATAGAAACTCTTCACCACATTCTGAAACTCATCAGATTCTTCATCGACTTTGCATGCTTCAGGCATGTTTGAGAGCAAAGAGTACTCCTCGTCTGTAAACAAAATCAATTTGTTTAATCAGTCACATTATTTAGTAACATGAATGGGTAAAGGCAGTCCAAGATTTTTACATGCCTCAAAAATGGATTCTTAATCAAACTAGCAAGGGGAGGGGTATGCAATGTGTAACCTCACTTCTAGATGCAACTGGATTCCACACAGTGGTTCTTATACATGACATATGAGAGAAAAAAAGCCAACTCCACACACAGGAGTGGCTTTCTGCAGTGCAAAGTATTCCTTTACCTGCCACATCCTGACTCACATCCCCTAATTCCAGCAACTTCCTGGAGATTTTCACAGTTTTCCCAGAAGCTTTGTTGATTTCTTGCATCTTCTCAAAGTTGATAATGTGGGGCTGATTGTCCAGCAATATATTGACCTTCTCCACCCTCCTCCTATAAGCGTTCTCTATAAAGACTATAGTATCGGCAGAGTAAGGAGTCATGTCTGAGGAGACGGGGTCATGCTGCACCCACTGGATAGTTTTCAGGATTTCCTGGTCAGATACAGAGTTGGAGATTTTCTCCAACAGTAACTTCAAATCGCACATTCCTCCATGTACAAAGTCCTTAAATCCAGAAACAGTGATGATGGTGCCCTGAACCTCAATCTCAACTGCGTGCTTCCTCTTGATCATGTTCAGGCACATCCTGTGGTACTCTGAGAAGTTCTTTACACACCTGTGCTCCACTTTCTCCTCGACCTGCCTCTGACTGACCTTCTTACCGAAGGCTATATCTACACGAATCAAGTCGCAGCTGTATCCTGCAAATACATCTAATTGGATGGTGTTGGCTGCCTTGATTGCATCCTGTAATGGCATACTCATATGGCGCTTCTGCAGCTGGTCCACCTTGGGGCTTTGGACGGTCTTACTAGGAGGGTTTTCATCCTGGATCATTTTCTTGGACAACTCCAAGGCTTTTTGCAGCTGTTCCTCCTCATCTTTGAAAGACCAATGGCTTGACTCCATAGAGTATTGGATAGCCAAAGACAACTGAGCCTCTTCTTCCAGATTGCTAGAAAGTCTTAGAACATCACTGAGCGTGGCGTTCTGAACCTCTGAGGGCTGGGGATCATCGACAATTATCACATCCTGGTCTGTCAGGCTCTTTGGTTCCTCTGCTGTGTACATGTCCACGTTATTCAAGTCATCAAGGAGGTCTGAAGTCGACACACCATCCTCCATTGTTGTATCAATAGCTGAGACAATTTTCTTTGCCTCCTCCAGCAGGCCTACATAGACATAAAACAGACAGTTTGAAACCGCACAGATATACGAGAAGTCATTGAACAGGGAAGATCCTACCGCTGCCTGAAGCTCCATTATCAGTCTGCATTGAATCAGATTTCATCCCCTGTCCAGAGTTATCCACAGATGATTTCTGGAAGTTTTTATGGGCCAATACGTTCCATGCCGTTTCAAAAATATCCTGAAAAAAAATAATAAAAAAGACCATTAATGCAAACATTAGGGTCATCACAATTTCATGTAACTTAGCAGATTCCAACTTAATGTCAGAACAAACTTAAGAGTCTCTAAAAGGATTAGCAGCACTTTACCCTTTAGGAAATAAGGATATGAACAACAGGAAATGAATTTGGAAAAACTAAATGAAATTACATTGAAAAACTATTAAACAGGGCTCTAGAGTGCGACCAAATTGGTCGCACTCTATGCGACCTCATTTCTCAATGGTGCAACCAAAAAATATCGGAGCTCACAACTCCTCATATGACCCTTCTACTGCAGTGCGCAGCACACAAACACGCAGACAGGTATTAAAGATGTTTCGCTGATGAACAGCAGAATCCGCAGTTTAAGTGAACATACAGCGGAAGAGCAGGATTTGTTGCTACTATGCGGGTTTTGCTAATTTGCTGTTGACCTGAATGAGTGACGATAACGAGCCGGTCATGTTCAGGGAGGGGGCGTGACATGCTCGCAGCATTATAACAGACTGAACAACAGGTCTGAGGACAGTGTTATCTGACCTGCGTGGTTCATCCATGAAGGCTGATTCACTCTGACTGACAGCAGTCAGCTGGTTTTAAGAAGTTATAGTACATGGTTACATGACGAACGCTCATTTAAAAAGTATTGTTATTATCCTGCTATAGTGGACCATTGTCTGCCAGTATGATGTCTGCATACAGCTAAAACTCATATGTACAAAATGTACCAATGCGTACAAAAATATATGGATTAAATGTGATGCGGTGCACCTAAATTTTGTGCTGGTGCACCTAAGAAAAAAAGTTAGGCACACCAGTGCAACCAGTGCAAAAAGTTAGTCTAGAGCCCTGTTAAACTGGGAAAAAAAATGCATAGAAAAACAGTCAACAGAGTGTTGCACTCCTGCCATGCTGTGCTAAAAACTAAGCCTCAGGCTATATTGCATCAGCCATGAATTGACTGTGACAGCAAATCAAGATAAATGACAACTGGTATGACCAGCTATGAACCATTTAATTAGTACTCCCCCTATAAATTCATTCAGTCATTATTTCCCAAATATTTCCCATGTTGTGTTTTATAGAGCACATTTTTACATAATTTAACCTTGAAACAAATTTATTTCCAACACTAGCTCATTTTTTACAAAAACAAAGAAAGACAGGCTTTGAGGGGCTAATAATGTTGACCCTGGTAGTTTTTGATTTGTATGAAAAATGAAAATCTGTTACTCTGCACAAATTAAAGTAATTTAAGCTTTGTGTAGAAAATTAATATGGTAAAACAAAATTGCTTTGCTCTAATTAATTGTACTTGAGGAATATTTTTAAAAAAGAGACTTTTCAATAATTTTGTCTCCAAATGTATATTGTAGCACTACAAGCCCAGGAAGCACAGGCACAGAGGATTAACAGAACGTCTTTGTTCATACTGTTACCTGGTGTGGCAGGGGCTCCCAGGGCACATACTTTGGGTTGATGTAGACCTGGAACTTTGATTCCATCTCATTTAGAATGCTCTTACACTCTGTATCATCTAAAAAGCGTGACACTCCCGGAGCATTCACTGTGATGGTTCTGGTGCAGATGGAGGAGACCACACCTTGAAGCACCTCTTCTGCCATTTGGCAAGCGACAGCATGACCATGGATCTACCAGGTACATTAACAAATATAAAAAAACACATTGATTAAATAAAGGAACAAAACATCACTCTCTGCTTTGACGTGTGATACTAAAGCATCACATACCTTTAACCCACAAATATCTTCAGCCTCTAGTGGAAAAATAGACACTTGGTCCATGTCAGCAAGGAGCTGATGGCAGTGGATTTGGATGTATTTCAGCATGCCGGGGTCCATAGAAATGACGGTCTCCCTTTCAATAGGTGTAGTCAGAAACTCCAGAATGGCACTCTGCTTCTCATCCTCCATCCCTTTCAGAGTCAAAACATCAATACTCCTTTGTTCTGACACCCTAGCAGAGGTGAAACCCAGATTTTGCAGGAATTCAGACCACTCTCTGATGCACAACATGCCCTCATACTCCCTGTCCATAGATAAGCTGAAATGACACACTTGGGATTTTAAAAAGCTACATGCCTGGTTGGCTGAGTCCTGCGTCAGAGATGCTACCATAACATTAGAGTCTGATACAGTGTAGACTGTGGACGAGCCTGTTTTATTAAGGCTTTCAAGAAGCCTTTCTTTTACATCTTTTCTTGCAAGGAACTGAGCCTTTTCTGGCTCTAGGGTAAAAGAAATCTCTGCCATGCTGCCAAGAAAGTCCACAACAGTGTTTTTTAGTTGCTCCACTTGTAGTCTGTCGGGTCCTACAATGTGCACACCATCATCTTTACTTTGAATAGTGAAATTTGGGTTATTTTTCTGAATTTCCTGCAGAAAAGTGCTCCACTGAAACAATGTCTGTTTTACTGGGTCTGTGATCGCAATATGGCTTGATAGTGCATCTGTTTCCTCAGTTTGGTGCTCCATTACTTCCTCTGACAGTTCTACTGCTGCATCGACAACAAGCAGCTCCTCGGTCTGAGATGAGGTGGGACTGCTGCAATTAACCACTGTGGGAGGACTGGTCTGCATCTGAGTGTCATTCAGAGCATCAGAGTTTGTCCCAGTGATATCTTGGCTCTCAGTATCAGAGCTCTGTGACGGTACACTTTCTGCAGGCTGAAGAAACTCAAAGTAGGGATTCAATATTAGATCAGCATCCTCCAGTTTGTGAGGGTGATCGAGGACAAGGTCCACAGCTGTCGAAAGAGACACAAACAATGTCTTAATGAAGAAAAGTTGTAAGAGTATATGGAGTTTTAAAGGATGTACAGTTCAACACTTACATTCACAGTTATCAAACGACACTTTTGCTATACTCTCTGACAGCATGGTGACATTCTTCACTTTGTGATTTCCACCACGGCTGCTCTCAAAGTACAAAGTAAGAAGATCTGGAGTGGTGCCAGGGTGCAGGTTCTTCACTAAGACAGAATCAGTTTGCTCAATCTGTTCGAGAGCTACTTTAGCCCCATCAAGAAGCCTCCTGGACAGTTTTGCGCTCAGATTTTGGAAATCTGTAAGAAGAGGATATGACATATGGAGTGAAAAAATGACAACCCAAACGCACCAGCAGCATGTGAGGCTGCATCCAAAAACATTTTATGTATACTGGAAGTAATGCATATATGTGTTTTTTTCATTCATGCTAAATGTAGGTGATCCACACGTCACAAAACCTATATCTACTTTTTGTCCTATACCATGGCCTTAGTATATATCATCAGTAAACAGTGGAAATAATGTGCTTAATTTATCAAGAGAGGCATGCCTAAAAAGTCCACTAAGGTGTCATGTTCATGTGAATGTCGATCATATATGAGCATAAATCCTGCAACTAGTGCAGAGTCAAAAACCCCAACTCTAAATAAAAATCATGCCGCAAATATAACACTCGAAGCATCAGGTCAGGTGCAACACCAAACTGTGACAAGTTGTAATTATCACAAACAACAACAGAAATGCTTCTAAACAACCCTGAGAGGTGAGTTTGTCTAATAATTTTAACTGGTATGCTAATAATTATCAAAAAGCAAAGGAACAATGTGCTTAAGATGTTTTAAACAAATGCAAACTAATTTATCAGCAGAGTTCCCTCACCACTGACAAGCAACAGACTTTATTCACTTAAAAGTAACAAAACACAAAAACAACAAGAATGCCCCAGCAGCATCACTGTTCACAGTCCCTTAAAGCCTTTCTGTTTTAGTCTGTTCTTCTTACATCGAGTTTCTTTGTTTGTTGTGTTTGCAGTGCATGTGTTGTCAAACTCAATGTTCCTGTGCATTATAGAGTTAAGCTGATGAGATGACTTGGATATAGATTCACTAATTATATAAATTATTAGTAAATATATAAACAATGACATTTTGTTTGTTGTGTACCTTTTGACAAGGGCTGTTTGAGATTAATGAGGATCAAATCTCTCCCAGGTGAGGGATGCAGGGTGTAGTCAGTGTCATTTAGCCCCAGCATGTTTTCCACATAGAGTTCTATCATCTCTTGGCTTGTGCTGGGGTTGACCCCACGCAGCAGCACCCTGCATCGGTCCTGCGATGGTGGTTTTCGAACATTCAGCTCACTATTGTACAGAACATGATGTCCCTTAGACAGCACTCGGGCAGCAGCTTTAAAAGAAAAATAAGAATTAACATACATCACCTATGACACATTAAAGCCCATACTTTTACATCATTTTAACAATTACATCATTATACATACTTTTACATCATTTTAACATTTACATCATCATTTTACATCATTATCTTTTTGAACATAGCAATGCTTCGTTTCTACTTCCATGTTTCTAAGCACAGGCAGACACAAGTGAAGTGAAAGCTGTGTACTTTGTGTTCACAGCTGTATAAATGTATGCAAGATACTATAGGACAAGTGACTGTTCAAGTGTGTTACTGTTGCAGTTTGTGATTTTCTGTTCCTTCAGTTATTACTGTGACTTGCCTTCTGCCTCCTCAAACACCAGTAGGGCCCGATTACCCTTCTTTTCCACAGATGTAAGTGAACCTCCCCCTGACCGCCGCTTATTCTCGAAGTAGAGACACAGCAGCTCCTCATCCACTTTTTCAGACAGCCCCACCACCTCCACTGTCCTCTCCTCCAAATTTTCCCCAGGCATCCTTTTAAAAAGTGTATACAGTCAAATCACATATCATAATATCAAAAATGTTTGAAATGTGAAATAAATATTTCCAGACATTTAATAAATGAAACAATTGGCCGATATAAACATAAATAGCTCAACCACAAATGATGTCAAAACTGCACTGTGCTTCAGTTCCATACTTGTTGACAGATGATTTATGCCAGTAAACGTTCATATAACCTGTTCATCTCCATGGCGGTCAGCATAGAAAATTCTGTTAAACACATTATATCAGCTCTAGCTTGGTTCACTGCGGCAGAATACTTTTAAAAGTGTAACTGTTTTAATGCGAGTTCATTTCTTATCTGTCACGGCCTACTAAACAACAGAAGTATTCACAGCTACCTTACAGGAAGTCAGGCCTCATTTTCACGCACACTGTTGTTTTGGAGCAAAAACACCACGCTGCTGTGTTAGTTTTGCTTCAAAACAACAGACACAGCGGGCAATGCCCCCAGCATTCCCAGCATCGTCGTTTTTATTTACTGCGTACTTTATCTGAAGTCTATTTGTTCCTCGTCTCTGCGCTGACATTTTACCAAACTAGAAAGTGAAACCAGCAGCTATTAGTTGCCATGTTTATGCACTGAAGCTAAAGTCCGTCGCAGAAACTTTATGTATGTCGGATAAGCAGAAGATATTTTCACAATAATTTCCATCACATTTCTTACCTGTGTTAGACAGAAAACATTTGCTGACAGCCGCATACGGACGGTCTGAACTCTTCACTTCCTTGTGCTGCGTTTTGACGTCAGACTGCTGCGCACATTAAAGCGGAACTGCCTGTTTTAAACACACGAAGAAGAAACTAACAAAATTAAGATTAAGAAAGATTAAGAATCCGTTGACAACATGTGACAACATGTGTTTTAACTCTGTGGTGGAGCTCAAATGCTTAAAGCAGCATATATTATATAATTAAACACACGTAAAGGGACCTGCCTTGAAGGTCCTGTGTCAGGTGTGTCGTACGTGCTAAAACAGGCCAAAATCATCCCACAATCTGCAGGTAGCCCTGATAATAAAGGAGGATGCATTATTTAGCAGGACTGATTTTGGACCTGCCGAAACTTGCAAACATACAGCACTCTGAACCAAACATGTTGGATTTTGACCAAAATTATCCCAAATATTTAATATCAATGTAATAATTATTTAGTAATATTATTACTATGCTATTCTCTGGAGTTTGAGTGTGAGCTTAAGGTGAGTTGATCGCATAGATGCTGAAAGTTAGCCTTGTTGATCAGGATGGGAGGCTGAGCCTTTGGCCATCAGGCAGCTCTGCTTGGGTTAAAACAGTGGTGGAATGTAACTAAGTATTTGTACTTTGTTACTGTACTTAAGTAAATAATTATGTACTTTACTTAAGTAAAAATTATAGTGCATACAGTATACTTTTATACCATTACATTTTGCAGCTATTATCTGTACTTCTACAAATTTTAAAATGTCTGTAGTTATAAGTACATTTATGAATACAGTTGTGTTCATACATCTGTGCTGGACCGTACTGCTGGACTGATGTGAGGTCAGACTCTGCATGGAGGTGGTGTCACGCTGCCAGCTGTGTTTCTATAATGAGCCTCAGTCATGGAGCCAGTGCTCTGGCTCAGTTAGCTAACTAGTTAGCCACTGTCTGCTAACACAAATCCACACATCCATTAATGTCTGATTAACATTAATCATAATTCATAACATAAAACTACAGCAGGAAGACTTACACAGTAAAATAGTGAATGCCTGTTTTTTATTAGCAGCCTCTCTGTCCACTTGATGCCCACAGCCTGTCTCATGACACACAGACCTGTCCATAGCTGATTCTGTACTGAAAATGTAAATTGTCCATTTTAATTTTTAAGGTAGGGCAGGAGATTTCATTCTGATGCACTTTTTGTTCAATTAGTGTAACTTGTCTTTACAATCTGAAAGCAACCAATTAGTTCGGCAGTTTCGCTTTAAAACAAAGAATATTAATCATTCAAGCTATGAAACGCTAAAAACATCAGCCAATCCTCCGGGTGGACCCTGCATGGAGTATTGGCTGGTTGTCACTCTTCCTGCTCTGCGCACACCAGAGGTACGTGCATGATGGCCGAAGTCACAGACCGCAGCTCGTCTTCAAGTAATGCGCGTCCATGTGGAGGTGGGAAAGAACCGTGGAGGGAGGCGTGGCTTCGGGGTGAGCTCCGGGAGAAGGGGGCGTGTGTTTACTTTGGAAATCTGGACTCTCACTGAGTTTTCAAAATCTCCTACCTATGATTTCTTTGATTATTTTAACCTGTTCAGATATCCTTTGCAATGGAAATCAATAATATATATTCGGTGCATGAGTACTTTTACTTTTAATACTTTAAGTACATTTAAAAGTAAGTACTTAAGACTTTTACTTAAGTAGGATTGTTGATGTAGCACTTCTACTTTTACTTGAGTATATATTTTGCTGGTTATTTGTACTTTTACTTAAGTACCAAGCACCAGTACTTCCACCTCCATCACTGGTTAAAAATGCAGCAACTCTTCACAGCACTGAAATAAACACTCAGACATTTAGAGAAAGACAGATCACCAAAACCATCACAGTGTTTGGATTTAATCTGATGTAGAAGGAGGTTGGACCCCAATGCAAACCACACAAAAAGTACTTAACAAATAAAAACTAAGCTTTATTAACACAAAGCTCATGTTATCCAAAAACAGAAAAAGCACACAAATAAACAAGGACAAATGATAATATACACAAACTGCTCAACAACTAAGCTGCTATCAATCAAAAACAAAAAATGTGTATATATAATCATACACTTTTTGTGATTTTCTTGTGTAGATCATGTAGATATGTGTGTAGATAATGTGGCAATCAGTTCACATGTCAACCGTCATTAGAGCACACACGTATATCCATGGGCACCTGAAGTCCCATGTTTTTTGACTGTTCTTACCCACAACTGAGGTACTGAGGAACATACAAACATACATACATTATAGAGCTGCAAACAAAGAACATACACACACACACACCCTATACTTACCCTCAAGGTTTCACCTTAACAGAAAAAAATCAAACTAACAAACATACAAGACAATAAATAAATTAAATAATAAATAATCAAATATAATAAATACAAATTAAGTACTTACCCCTTCTCCTCTTACCAGGTCTGATATCACTGATTTAAGTGTGTTCAGTCTAAATGTGTCCATTATAGAAGATGGACACATTCTAACAGGCCAGCTCCTAAATGAAACATAAATAATGGTATTATAAGAGTGAAAAAAAATGTATTAAAAGACAAAAAGTTCAGCACTTCCTTCTGAAATGCTGGTGAGTCTGGACTTTAGGTGTTCTAGCTGACGGAGATACATATTATATAGCTATGTGTATATTTATTTCTCATTGCAGTCACATAGAAGAAGCAAATATATAGATAATAATAAATCTAAATAGTTCTGAATAAAGATTGGAGGGAATTGAATTTTATGACTCATAAAAAAAGTTGTAATTTTGAATATGGTGACACATTTTAAACAGCACTGTGTAAAGTCAGAATGATTTACTGCAGCAGCATTTCCTTTTTATTATCAGCCTAGTAGACTGCCATGCACTATAACTGGTGACATATATTATGAGCCTGTACTGTTTATACAGATCTATTCCATATTACCTAAACAGATTGTGGAATATAAATCATGAAACAGATTGAAAGTGGTGATTTCACAGACCAGTAATCCTGCTTTCATTAATGTCATTTACTTTGTACGGCACTCTGCAGGAGGAGAGGATGAGGGGCAGGATTCAGAGGTATGACATGCAACACGCTTCCTCAGCTGGAATCCAACCATGTGCCACCGATCCAGTTATGTGGTACGCACCTTAATCAGCAGGTTTCTTGGAGAGCTTCCCAGAGTTCAGTCTGTCACAGGGTCTTCTTGTCTACTCGGGTAATCCCAGACTAACTCTGCATTGCTGAGATCAAGGCTCTGTGGGGGCCAAACCATCTGCTGCAGGTCTCATTGTTTATTCTGATGCTGCTTCATGGACCTGTTGTCCTGCTGCAGACTGGATTTGGCATCAGAAGACGTTGCTAAGCAGACTGCACATAGTTCACTGGGTTCTTTCTCTCATTTACCTTTCTAGGTCATTATTATGAGCTTATACATAGATAATCATGGGGGCCAGACTCAGCACTGTCAAATTGTGACATGTGACATGCACAATGCATAAAGGCTGAGCTATAAATACAATTGGAGTGAATGGGTCTACATACTCACCCGTCTGTTATTCTTCTTCTTAAAGAGGTTTAGATGCAAAAACAATGACTGTTTAGGCTATTAAACATTTCAAGAGTAATGTGATTGATGAATACGGATTCAGACTCATCTGCTGTTCAGTGTGACTGAGATGCTGGGTTGCATCATTAAGTAAGAAAAAAACTGCTTCAGCGCATGCTGGGACAATAAAGCATACATAATTATTATCTTTATATCAAAGTGTACATCGTGCCTTTATTCTCACATTTTTTATTACAAGACTATTAGCTGTATAATGTGTATAATGTTGGGGGGAAAAACAAAACTATTACTGACAATCACATAAAAAAGGGCACTCCACTTTATATTCCCTCGGTAATTCCCTCATAAATTAAGGCTGAATAATGACAGTTTCTGATTTTGATGGAGAGTAAGGGGAAAAAAAAGCTATGAGGTATACAACCTGTGATGCTCTTTAAATGTGTCTAACACTGTTGTATTTGGTTGTTTTGTGTGAAAAACTGTCCACACACAAGCCACAAATCTAAAATGCCCCCAGCCTGTTCAGTTTGTGAAATGTATTATTTATAAATAATTAACCTTTGTGTCCTTTTCAGGCATTTTAGCAGAAAATAAAGCTACAGTTGGATTTTACCGGATTGTGGGAGCTCACAGATCGCTGTGTAACTGAATAATTCAATTTTTTATTATCCATCTCTCCCACACAAGTCAGTGTCCGTGACCTGAAATATAACTTTTTCATACCAGGAAAAATAAACTGTTAATATATATGTGTTTTTTTTCTTTCCTGCAAGTGCTTCTTCAACAGAGTTTATGGTATAAGTGTCCAGCTGAAAAGAAAACAAATGCAGGTATATGTAGCTGGCTGTCTAATTAAAATGAAGTCTTAAGATGGACAAATGAACTAACACTAATGCACACACGTTCTTGTCCACAAGGTGGCAGTAGTCCCTGTGGAACAAATGTGCACCACTGCTGGCAATTTCATGTATACCAAGTGTCAGACAAAGAGAGGACACAGATCATGAAGACACAAAAGGTCCCTGTTACGTCTCAAGGCACTCGGAGCAAATCCAGCTAAACTCCTGACCAAAGTCTCGCAGCGTCTCTTTTAGCTCAGTCATCTGTAGGTGAGCATGAGAGCAGGGTAAGAGCTTCTTTCCACGTCTAAAACAAGTTCAGCAGCTAGCAATGTGAAGCCTGGATGAAAACATGTCTCAGCATACTGAAAATGGCTGTGCTGACTGAAGCATGCACATGATTCTTCTCAAATTTACACTTATAACAATAACATAAACAGTGATGATAATTAAGAGTACAATTTTATGGTAAAAGTCTTAAAAACTCCCATTGAAGGCACTTCACATCTACTTTTCATTATAAATGTATGTCACGATGTCTAGTACATGAAAAATGTACAGTACGTCATTGATTTGAATGATAAGGCACCCCTGTATAGGCTGTGTCACCATAAAGAATCTGATGTTTGTGTCTGGCATTAAAAACTTTTCTGTCAATTTTTCATCACACTGAAAGATGAATATCTCATTGACTGCTCAGCTGTAACACAGCTCCTAATCCATGGGCTGCAGCAGGTCTCCGGTGCAGTCTTTCAGGCCCAATGGATTTTTTTTGGTGGGAAAATGAACCCCCAGCACGCCAAAAAGGAGTGATGGGAATAAAAATGTAGGTTTCTTTTTGTTGAGCTGTAATACCAGGACCAAGGCAATCAGGGCTGCAGTGAGGGTAAAAAGTGGTACATCCTCTGCAGACTGCCTCTAATGGAATTTTATAGATGATTTATTCAATTCATGACATAATTGCAGCCTCATGAGGCACAGTGGTTAAGTGTTAAAAAGATGATGCTAACAGGGGTAGCATAGCAACTGGTTACTATGTTCAGCATCTTAGAATAGAAGTACTGTATTCACCCCAAGGTGGGAAATTCTACTGTTACAGCAGCAAGAAACAGGCACTCAGCATACTAAACATAGGTCTCTAAAGGTAAAGATCTTAGTAATAGCCTGCTGATATTTACCAATTAGCCATAAACATAAAGACCTATACATCTATCCATCAGCCAAACCCGCTTTGTCCTGCAGTCACAGGTAACAGGGGGCTGGATCCTATCCCAGCTAAACCTAAACATGTCTTTCCAGTATGTTTGTGTCACATTTACTGTGTGTATTTGATTCAGATTTCACTGTTATCAGCCCATTGAATGGCCATTATCAATTGTTATTAGCAGCCAGGAAACTCTTCGCCCACCAGTAGGCCAGAAGGCATTAGCATTAGCATATTCTGATGGGGATACATGGAAATGAAAGGAGTTTGAATAAGTGTGAGCTGCTAACACAGAAAACTTAGCACGATGGATTGTAACGTGAACCCTTCCTTAACCAAACCTACCAGCACAAAATGAATGGAAACAGAAAGCTAAAACTACAGTGATGAATGCTTACCTGGTGACTATAGTGTTTCTTTTTATCACTAATGAGTAATAACTGATAACAGTCATTTATTGGGATAATAATGTTTAAATGTAATGCCTTTTTTCAGTGTTTTTTGCACTGTTTTTAAAAGTAATTGCCTTTTTGGTCAACAAAATTGAACTTCTGTGTTTAGTACTCTGACGCTGAATTTAACAGTGAGGGATTAAATTTAGAAGAAACATACGAATCAACAAATTAAAAACATAATTTTCTCTGTGATAAAACTTAAACTTTCTAAGTGGTGATGGAAATGTGTTGGGAGACTTGAGCTCATGACTGCAGCATTTCTTAAAAAAAAAAAAAAAGCCTCCGGCCCTGTGGGTATTCTATAAATGTCACATTGTAGTAAAATATGTTCTTTGAGGCTGATTTTGGGTTTGTCCCCTAAGCCTCAGTAAACTGTGTATTACTGCTGCAATCGGACAAACAGGCTGCAAGCGGCTCTGCACTGCAGCTACTTTATGTTCAAATCATTCAGTGTGATGAAAAAACAGGCGAATCTCTCTCACATCTGCCAGTATGATAATGTGAAACACCTTCACTGCCACAGTGCGGGGATTTATAAATGATATTTACAGTGCAATCAATATGGTTTGGTTCTCACATGCTTTCATGTCTGTCAGTGGTTAATTTGGATTTAACAGGCTGCTCCTGCATAATATATCACCTCTCTGTGTCCATTTATCAGGACTGTAATTATGGCACTTTGTCTGCTGTCGGCAGGGATTATTTTGTGTCCATTAATACACACAAGTGTCAGGTGGCCATAATGGTAAAGAAAAAGAACAATGGAGTTTACAATTATAAGCTGAAGCTGTTTAAGTAAAAAGTCCTTCCAGACACAGTATAATTGGGATTAGAAGTGGCAGTGGTGATTTTGATCTGTCCTGGCCTGTCTGGACCCACATATAGACAAAGGCTCATCAATAGGGATGACAGCAGCTTAAGCCAACAATAGGAAACTGGATAAACCAGACTAGTTTGTGTGAAAATGTCTTTGAAAAAAAAAAAGTGTTAACCCTGCTGCTCATACACGCTCTGTATCATCTGCCTTTAAACATTCGAATTTTGTGCTTGTCTGCCAGCAGCAGGGTGACGTTATATTCGTAATCTCCGTCATGGACTCCCGTGTGACGGAAAGCTCCGGCCAGATTGTTCTCTTCCCAGTAGTGGTGCCAGTTTCCGTACTGGTCTGCGCCGAATCCAAACACATTGACCTGCATCAGAAACAGCATATTCAGCTGTTTTTTTAACATTGCATCAGAAACATCTGACATTATTAGATTTAAAAATAGGCACTCTTTTTTAGCTTTTTTTTTACCTCATCACATATGTGGACAGCAAACAGCAAGCTGAGGAAGCCAGTCGATGGATACCGACCATGACCGTCCAGCCAGGACTCATAGACGTATTTGAAAAAAGTCGGACTGTAAATCAACACCTGAAAGAGTAAACTTAATTAAACTTCCATAAAAAACATCTCTGCATTAATAGACACACAATAGAAAGCTATTTTATAGCTCAGGAAAAAAAAGTTTAGTGTCAAGTCATTTCATGGACAATTAAAATCAAATCATCATACTTTGTATGGTGCAAAAGAAAAAAATCATTTCCTCTTTTTAAATTCACCTTGGTCACACAGTTTTAGTGTGTCTCCTTCACGTACTGGAAAACTCACTTCAATGGCCAAAGGATAAATGTCTGCTCTTCATTTAAACAGCAACATAAAACCAAGGCTCAGGGCCGTGCAGAGACCTTTGGAGGGGCGAGGTGCTCAAAGTGAAGGGGCACATGGAGCACCAAATTGAAAACCATACAGAAACACACCTTACAATATAAAAAAATGGCTGAATCGTAGCAACCCGTATTCATACATAATGTAACATGGAATCAAAATACACACACACAGAGGGACATTTCATACCTTTTTAAAAAAATTGTTATAAACAAGTACAGATATGTTTAAATGATAGGTTAAGGAAATCTAAATGCTAGCTACAGGGCTTAGCAAGCACAGTAACCATGACAATGGTCTGTCTTCTCCAGCTGTTTGTCTTCAAGTGACATGTTAAACCGTTTATACCCATACAAGTTAAAAATACATTATGATTTTTTTTTAAATATAAACATTTATTCTCTCTAACCATGCCTGTATTGACACATTCCTTCCTTGTGAACTTTATGAATCCACTAGATAGCTGCAGACCCCAGATGACATCTTTTTCCAACATGGCAGAGCCTGTAAGAAAGACATTTTGGCCTCGACTTTCTACAACAGAGAGAGGTGGAGCTGTGTCATCCATTTTTATATACAGTTTATAGCTACACTTTAAAGTGGCACACACTTTCTTCTTGCCTGAATGTCAAATTCCCTGAACATTTGCTTGTTTTTATATTCTTTTAAAGAAGCTGACCTCCTCACTCAGACTCTCCTAAGAGACGGTAGTTGGTTTTTTTGTGGTATACGTGCAGCTTGTGCTCATGCAACAAGCATCCTTATGGACACGTAAAAAATCATTGGGTACAAGCACACCAGCGCAGAAGGTCAAGTTCACCCTCTAGTGACACAATTTGTCATGTGCACACTTGCAGATGTGTGTTAGCTTCAGGTTTGCCCAGTCTCTGTGTGAAAGGGACTTCTACTTTGGTCAGGCATGCATCACAGCACAAACAAACAACAAAAAAACAGATATACACAATGGAACACAACAATAAACTGAACTTTTTTGTTGAGCACAGTGTGTGTTCTGACAGTTACTCTGGGATTTGACCTTCAACCAAAGAACACAGCCAGCATTTAAATTCATGCATAATCATGTATAAATTGGGATGTTTTAAGTGTTTCTCGTCTATGCATATATGAATAATAATAATAATCGCTTCATGGTCCTATTAGCAAACAGAAAAATATGGCATTTAACACATCAGCTGCCTACAGTGTACAGTTATCTTCTAGTATAACATTACAGCGCACAGTGCGTACTTTACAGGCCTCACAGTGGTGAAAGCAGCACTTGTCCATATGGTGTGTCATTTATGTGCCATAATCAGTGCTGCAGTGCTAATGTGGAACTCAGCCTCAGTGGGCTCTTTTTAACACATCTACGGTCATGCCCACAAATAACAGCATCTACCAGGAAATGCATGCAGTGTGTGTAGTTGTGATTGTGATACCGTCATCACATGAGATTTTACAGAATTCCTGTCACCAGGAAGGAGAAAGTGTATTTTATAATGAAAGCGCCACGCTGACAATGGCCTGTCAATCAAAAGTTAAGCACCGAGGTGACAACAAATGAGCAACACAAGTGTTAAAGTGAACTCAAGTTACCTGCAGGTAAGTCTTTTCCTATAAGTTTAACAGCACTTGCAGGACTGTACCAAAACAAAAAAATACATCCTGTCACCTTAGTCACCCATTGGCCTGCATGAAAAGCAATCAAAAAGAAGCAAGAAAATAACAAGCACAGTTTCCTGCTTCATATAAAAAGACATGATGGCTCTGAGCACAATTGGTGTTCAGGAAATTGATCGAAGCATGTGACAGCAGGTTCAAACTCCCTGCTAGAAAACCTCTTTTAAAACCTGCAGGTTTGCAGCCAGCAGCTTACTGTTATTTTTTCATTTTGTAGGCATATTTTTTAATATTGGCTGTAAGGTATAGTGCTGGTCAAGTGTTAACCATGATTCCAGTTAATCTTATTTATTTTTTAATTAGTGGTTTTAAGCCTTTATTTTGCATTCTTCTGTTATTTTGGTTGCCTTCCATATCTTTGTCAATGGTTTCCTGTTTTATTTTGAAATATCTGTTCTCTTGTGTTCTACTTCCAGTTAAGTGTCAGTTTCCTTGTGTTTTAAGGCTCCTTTTTGCACTTCCTGTTTTACTTTGGAAGTCCTTGCATTGTGATTACCTGCCCCTCCCTCACAGGTCTGATCCCAGTGTTCCTTGTCAGTGTTGTATTTGCCATTCAGTGCTTTGCTGTCCGTGACAGTATCATCTGCTCTTACTGCTACTCACAGAAAAAATAAAACAAATCATCATCATTATCTATACCCTTCTAATCAAACCTATAAACTTACCTTATCTTTGTTTGCCCTTATCCTGGACATCACAGGCAGGTATGTGCTATAAAAAAAACAAAAACAAAAAACAACACTAGCTTTAATTTTCCATCTACAGCCAATACATGACGAGAAATTTAGAATCACGTATATATACCACCATCACATTACAGGTGTTTGTGTGCAGGTGCATGCGGCACCAGTGCGATGTTTGCATATGGAAAGTGTCTTCACCATGACATACAATATGCACGTTCTATTTTTCTGGCCGACTAAAACAAGTCAGTGTCTAGGTAAACTACATTGTGTCAACATAAATAGATGGCACGCAATAATGGAAATAAAAAGTAATCACAAACCAGGTAGCC
This sequence comes from Parambassis ranga, assembly GCF_900634625.1. Classification (NCBI taxonomy): domain Eukaryota; kingdom Metazoa; phylum Chordata; class Actinopteri; family Ambassidae; genus Parambassis; species Parambassis ranga. The sequence goes on from NC_041023.1 coordinate 15,165,108, forward strand.
TTTCTGATAAAGTGTATATAAGTGCTTATATTATATTATATTAATTCATCTGTCCATTCATACTGCTCTGTCCTTAGAGTCCTATTTTATTTAACAAGACTAGAAAATGTGAGAAAATAATTCACAGCACTCAGTTAACATCTAATGACTGTTGGGCTAATGCTGACATTACTGCCAATAAAGTGAAATTTAATGATGCAGAATGATTGCTTTGGCAGAGTTGGAAGACAAGTGCACATTTGTAGTCAACATTCGTTTGGATATTTCCACCATCTAATATGATGGCGCAATTGAGTTATTGGCAGTGGCATTAATTGGCAATAGCTTGATTTTTTCCCCCCTCTTTTCTACATGTCCAGTAATCAAGCTAATGATCACGGGTCCGTGAGAGTGAAGCAGATGAAGGTGAAATTTACTGGAAGATTAAAAGTGAGTGATTATCCTTGTTATGGCAACGTGACAAATGGAAGAAGTGAGTGAGTGTGATTGTTATGACAATCTGGTATTTGAAGAGTGTAAGTGATTCGAAGTGCGACACATGCAGCATGCACAGCAGTGCATTCTAAGCTTTTTACATTTCTGGGATGGTGAAAGTTTCTGAGCTCTGAGTTTGCTGACAAACGGAGCGGTAAATGAAGCAGATCTGCTCCTCACATCACAATGAGCAGAGAAGATAATCTGCTTTTTAATTTTAACCAATGATGACATTCTGAAGGAAAGTGGTGAAAAATAGATTACACAGAGTCATGTCTGGAATGTGGAGTTTGTATTTAATACATCTTTAGTTAAATATTTCTTACTGAACACTTAAAAACAAGATGTATTTCTATACATGTGCTTACAGGCCACAGTTCACCTGTTCAGCTGCCCATTAACGCAAAATCTAATCAGCCAATCAGGAGGCAGCAACTTAGTGCATTTAATCATGTAGACATGGTGAGCATGACTTGCACCAGTAAGTGGAAGAAACGGGACTGAAGTAACTTTAAACGTGGTCTGAGTGTTTCACACACACCCATCTCCAGTGTTTACAGAGGATGGAAAATATCCAGTGAGCAGCACTGACACGGGTCAGAGGAGAATGGTCAGACTGGTTGGAACAGATAGAAAGACAACAGGAACTCAAATAAACACTGGTTCCAGCCCTTTCTGCTGCCACATGCACATGGTCGGCTCAGAACAACATGAATTGCATGAACATGCATTGAACCAGCAGTTTAGGCTGCTGCTGCTGCTGTAATGGTGTAGGGGAGATTTCCTTGGCACATTTTGGGCCCTTATATTAATACCAACCTGGTTTAAATACCACAGCATACCTGAGTATTGTTGCTGACCATGTATCAGAAGATGGTACACTGTGCACATAAAGGGATGGCCCTTTATGAGCACAGTGTACCATCTTCTGATCAATACTTCCAGCAGGATAATACAACATATCACCAAGCACATGCCATCTTAAATATGACAATGAGTTCACTGCACTCAGATGGCCTCTACTCTCAGCAGACCTCTATCGATTAGGGCACCTTTCAGATGTGGGGTTCAGCCATCATGTCAAAAATGAGCAAAATCTCTGATAAACCTTTTTGCCCCATTTCTGGACCCGATGAATTTAAGACCAGTAATAGGTCCAAATTTAGCTTGGGTTTGACCTCTACCCTCTTTTTAGAAAAATATATGTCTCTGTGTCTTTTCTAATGACCCACACACAACTACATGTTAACCAAAGAGGAAGATAAGATGTGCACAGCTGAGGAGAAGTGTCATTATTCTCTCATGATCAGCACTGAGAGCAGCATATTCACATCCCCATTTGATCCACACTGAATATAAAATGATTGATTAGTGAGGCTTTAATGCTGAACACGTCTACACTTACTGTTCAATAGTGCCAGTGGTCAGAGCACTAATGATCCACTGCAGGTCAAGAGTCTTGAAAGGGATCAGAACCAGGCTGGTGGTATTGTCCAGGTCTCTGGCACTCTCTGGATACATAACATGATGAGTGGTTTTGGTGCCCACATCTTCCTCAAAGCCTGCAGTGGGAGCCTGGTTCATTCTGCAGACAGAAAAAGATTCAGTTATTTCTTTCATATTCTCCTTTTTCTTGGACAGCTTAAATAAAGTTTTCTTTCACCCACATGTTACAAAGACACACACAGCATTCGGCTTTTGTTATACTAATCCTCCTAATCTACAAAGGGCCTGCAGTAATAGACCATGTGTTTAATTTTCAAGTTTCCCCCCAAGTCAGCCAAACCACACAGCAGTGAGACATGCAAAGAGCAGCTATGATCACTATTTCAAGAGAAGTAAACTATATGAGAAAAACAACAAACATAATTTGTCCTGCTGCACCGTGTTTTTGGACATCCAAACAGCAATTCAGAACCATTCAACGTCCATTTACAGCTCAACAATTACTGCTTGGCAAGTGAGGCAGAGGCATCCCTATTATTATGTCCAACAATGCTCTCTCTAAAACTGGAGCAGTAATTGGTGGGAAGATAGTTTGACAGTGGCAGTTAGTTTTGGTCATCGGTAGAAAGTGACACCGAGAAAAAAAATCATGTAGCTGACCTCCTGTGTGACTATAGCATCACCTTCCTGAGCGCTCCGGTCGGAGCAATATCAGCTTCCTCATTACTGACTCTGAGATGACAGCTACATAACAACTTGACATTTTCAGCCTGAGCCTGTCAGGTCTCAAAATGACCTCATGGAAGTTTTTTTTTTTTGCTTTTAAATGCTGCAACTTGGCCATACCATGACCTTTTAACAAACACCAATAATACATTCTTGTGCATGCATAAAATAAATGAAGCATAAACAGATGTGCTTATCAGAATTTCCAGGTCACCACCCAGAGTGTTTGTGTGTCACAAGTTGATGAAAGCTTTTGAGCTCTATGCTGATGCTAAAAAAACGGGGCAAATGATAAACAAACATTTTGGTAACTAGGAAATAAAACAAGCTGTAAACACAACACCAACACACAGTATTAGTTTCTTACATGGTACTCACATCCTCACTCTCTTATTTTGGCTCTGCTTTAGTCTTAAAGGAGGGGATTTTTGTATCTCTTGGGCAAAAATACAACACTGTGTCCACTAGCTGTTCAGTTGTCTGCTGTTTGATGCTGTCAGAATGTTTTTGTAAGAAACATGTTATGTCTGGAATCAAAACTTCAAGCCAAAATTTTGGCCAAAAAACATCAACTATGAGCTGAAAACAGATGGAAACTGGAAAGTCAGTCTTATTAGGTTACAAAAATATATTCTGATGTTATAATAAATATAATGAGGTATGGAAGGATGGTTGTCTCCAGGGGACCAGAGGGCATGGCATGTGCCAATGATTGGGGCATCATACTCTTCTGCCTTTATTGTAAATGCTGTAATGGGGTACTGGTATGAAGGATGGAAGTGCTAGAGCGAGGAGGAGCAATGTGGATCTAGGAAGAGCGATGTGGATCTGAGCCACACTGGACTAACTTTTACCTCTCACAGATATCTGAGGGGATTGGCAGACCAGCCTGGATGTGTTTTGTGCGCCTGGAGAAGGTTACAGAGGGATGTTGTGGGAAGTGATTCTGGGGTATAGGGTGCCAAGGCCACTTTTCCAGGCCACAAGTGAGTTGTGTGTGCACGCTTGTCATTAAGTCAGACCGGGTGGCGGTGGACTCTGTCAGGGTCACTTTGCCTCTAGTCCTGTGATTTTCACAGTAAGGTGCAGCCATGTTGGGGGATGACATTCAACTTGGCGACTGAGACACTATACATCTTTTGCACTCTGACTGCATTGTGCCTTCATTATGTGCCTTGTATTTTGTGTGTGCCTCATTGTAGGTACATTTTTTACACTTTATATTTATCTTTAGTTTTTAGTTACATGTTATATGTTGCGGAGTGAAGAGTAACGCAATTTCGATTCTCTGTATGTTCAGCACATATAGCAGAGTTGACAATAAAGCTGACTTGACTTGACTTGACTTGACTTGAGAGGTCAGACTCTGTTTTTTGCAAATGTCATGTGGGCACTTGATGGGCCACAGTAGTGAAGAGAGAGCTGAGGCACAACATTACCAGTATGTTTATGTCACATCATAAAATCTGGGAAATGGCTACATATACAAGCCCCAGAAGCTCTCTAAAGTAGGCTGAGATGTTCAAAAACCTGGGAGAGGCTCTGCCATAATGAGAGGAGCCAGTTAAGGTGGTCTGGATGCCCCATGGGTGCCTCTCTTTAGAGGTGTAACAGGCATGGCCTGAGAAGGAGCCAGGGCCAATGGCTGGGGGAGTTACACCTTCTGACTGCTGTGGGACAGAGATCTGTTAGTAACCTTCACAAAAAGCACAAACTTCTCTTATTGGTCAGCTCCAACAGACTGAACAGGCACTGGCCATTCTGCATTAGCTGATGTTTTTGCAACCAAGGTTGCTAGCCATTAGTTCAATGTGCAGTCATTAGGAAAACCTACTCTGTGTTGCAGAGAACACCCTGCTACCACAAATGACTAATGTAGATTTTCCTCATAAGATTCGGACTTCTGGTTAAGGTGGGACTTACAACTTAGCTGTATATTTTCCCCATAAATTTAACAACACAGCAAACCTGGATGCCACATACTTACAAAATACCTTGTTTGTTACTGCTGGATGAGGTGTAAAGATGACATAGTGGCATATAAAATATAATTAAATCATCTGATTTGATTTATGAGTGTCTTTAAGCAAAGACAAAATGCTGATCGTTTTTAGTTGCCCTTCTGTTGTAATCTAATACAGCGTAATGAACCATCACGGCAGAGATGTTATTGAGTTAACAGGTAAAACTAAATTAAACACCAAAATTAAAACCATATATTAAATCAGCTTATGAAAATGTAGACATGAACCACAGCTGTGGTTATTATAACACTATATATAGGAAGGGTAGTAACTGTCACTGGTGATAAAACAGCTGCACCTGATGTGACTCTGATTATTGTTAACACTGCTCCATTATTAAGATGAAGTATTTTGGTTAAAATAGCCAGTACTGCACTTTAAGTGAACACAACCACGGATCCATACTGTTTCTTCAAGGTTTGTTATGTGTTCCTTTGTTACTTTGACGAGGCTGGCTAAACCACAGCAGCTCATGGCTCTGACTGAGCTCAAACTGCATTATATGGAAGTTGAGAAACATTGGTGAGAGGTTTTATGGTGCCATAAGTCAATAGAACGAAAGCTGTTTTTGACAGGACTACGGTGGAGGATTTCTTCCTTAATGGTAACTGTAGCATCTGGGGATTTTGAAACTGCTCGACAAATGGATTCTTATTGTCAAACGCAGATGAAAGAGTGTGGCAATGAGGCCTGAGGATATATCAGATGGTGTAATATGAAGAATTCATCAGTCATGTGGTGGATTCAGAGCTATAGTCTTCAGCTGCACCTCATTACTTTGTGTTAAAGGTAACACTGGCTTTTCTTAGCTTATAATTAACACCTCAAGTGTAGGTGTATGAGAGGTAGCAGAAACCAAGATAAGACTTTAGTAGAAAGTGTTGCAGCTATCTAATTTTCTTTTCAATTCACACAGAAGATGAAAACAACAATAGACTGTCTTATCTTCTTCTTCTACTTCCCCAAAATTCCCAAAACTACATTTAACTTCTTTCACAACAGCTAAAAAGCCACCATCAAGGCACTTTCCTATCATTTTCTCTCTCTCTCTCTCGCACAAAATTGTTATTGATTCTGAATGAAAGCATGTTGATGTCTGTGACATCTCTTGTTGCATTCATCCTGAGATTTGTTTAAAACTGCCTACATATTGTCGTTCCCCACTTCAAGTGTCAATGCTACAATACTAAATATCTGTGAGCGTGCGGAGGAAGTTAACTTCAGCGGATTCTGTGGACTGCCTGTTCACTTTATCTCTCTGGGGGCGTGTGTTGTCAACAGCTCTAAGGAGGTAAATATTTCAGATTGGTCTAATCAATATTCAGGTACTTATGCTCTAACTTTCCCTGTGCCACTGAAAATGTGAACCAGATGAAATAAACTAAAGCAGATGTATCGCTGGCTTGTCAGGACGGTCAGCTCACGCACAGGAAACCAAGGCTTTTTACCTGAATACAGCAATAAGAAATAAAGGATATTTAAAGATTTTTTTTGTGCCTACATCAAACACTAGCTCGTGTAAAGAGTCTGATGTGACTCTGGTGAATCATAAACTAAACCAGGACAGATGACTCACTCTCAGCAGAGGTGAAATTCAACGTCTTTTTTCACTGTCAGGCAACTTGACCTGAGATTAATAGCAGAACTATAAGGAGGTCTATATGAAAGTATGAAGTGTCCCAGCATCAGCCTCACTCGACTTAAGTGACTCTTCAAAGCTCAAATAAACCAGTGCACATATCAACAGCATTCTTGTTTTTATCCTCCAGATGGTTTTTCAGAGTAGGAGCGTTTTCATTGCAGAAGCCCTGTTTGATGTTCTAAGTGTTTATTAGAATGTATGATTGCTCTGTGTAATATCATTACAGGCTGGCATGGATCTAATTTGCAGCACACCTGACAGTGCGGATGATCAGCTTCTCTGTGATCATCTATTCATTATGACTCAGTATTTTGCAGCGAATATGAAAACATATTACATAATTTACATTAAACTAAAATCTGACGGTAGATTTTCTCTTTAAAAAGTGTTAACTATTTGTATTTTTAATTTGTGAGTCATCCTACCTGATGGTTTTCATATAGTGAGGGAAACATGAACTGAGGAGGTGACGCTAAGAAAGTTTAAAGGAACAAGTCCATACAGGGAAAAGGGGTGTTAGTGTGGTCCTGTCTTAAGTAGACAGCAGTGATCAAACTGTGTTTACGAAGCTAGGTCTGCTAAGACAGAAAAGCTTGTTGTAACTGGAGGAGGTGGGATAAGTAAGATGTGTATGACATTTTGGATGGGTCTGGTAATCATCAGTGTTACCAATTTTACACTGAAGGATGTTTGGCTTTGATGCAAACACTTACTTTGATCTTTAACAATATATCTTTGCCTGAGTGATGCTGCTCAGGTTCCTTATTGACATTGGCTTTGTGGCTATAAAAGCATAGATGATACCAACATCCACCACACAGTAGCGCCTGCTAGGTGTCACACAGGATGGCGAGATTATTTAAGAGAGCATCATCTGATTATAATGCTACTTATTGCATCTATATTAATACAGTAGGTCTATCGTGACAGTGAAAAGCACTGTTTGGCACATTAATGAGATCAGATGGATTTGGGCCAAACAGTCTGCAGTCAGACTGGGACTGAAATCTCTGCAGAGCATCTCTGAGTCTCATTTTGAAAAGAGACAATGAGATGGTGATGTGGATAAATGATTAATGACATTTTTAATGTCAAGGCTGTTTGCCTACCAGCAGGTTGTTGGACATTACTTGCCTAATTATTATTCATTTGTACTCAAAATGCTCAAAGCCAAGAACTCTAGTATTCCATAGCGCAGCCCCATTGCTTCAGGGGGCAGCCGGATCATGCGGCATGTAATAGCCAACTAACACTTTAAAGGTCAGTGGTATTTCTGTTCTGTCTCCACATGCTCGCCAGTTTGCTGCTGTTAGTGCTGCCTTCCTTTGTGCAAAATGTTTCAAGATACCTGTGCGGCTCCAGCTGAGCAATAGTCATGATGAGGAGGGAGCACTGGGGGAGGGAGTATGACATGAGCCCAGCGACATGTGAGGCGATGGAATAATGTGGTTTTAAAGCCCGAGGCTCAGTAATTAACAGGATGAATATTAAAAAGTGCACTCAAGGTTGCTCTGAGAACTGTGAAGTTCCAACGTTACCCACCTACTTTCTAAGAGCAGTCTGATGAAACACCAGGACTCCCTGAGCTTTGTAGGAAAGAAGCAGGATGTTGCAATCGATTCTTCATCTAACAGCTGCCCTGTGAGAAGCTGGAAGAGTGGGCCCGCTGCTGGCTCATCAAACTTAAATGTTTTGCTATTTGCCAGATAACCAAGTAGAAGAGCCAAGAGCAATAAATGACCTTTACTCAACACAATTAAACACACTTGTACACCTTACCTTATCTCATGCCCTTTTCATGCAAACACATAATGAGCACTCACACTTGTTAAGGAAGAACTGTGCTCCTTCATCCTCTATATCACTCTGGTTTACTAACTAACAAAAGGTGAGTGTGTTTACACAGCTATATATGGCCCCCATCATTAACTTCAATGTTGGACTCGTCACTGTCCATAGAGTTGGTGGTTCGACCCCTAGTTCTGGCTTCCATGCTGTTGTATTCCTGTGTATGTGTGAATGTGTGTATACTAGTGTGCACAAAATGGTATGTGAAATAGTGTGAGGTGCTTTGAGTACCTTTGAGTAGGTAGAAAAGCACTATACAATACAGGCCATTTACCATTTACTGTGAAAGCTGGGGAAATGTCCGAGAAGCTTGAGATGACCGCTTCGTCTGTTTAATGGAGTAAAGGAATCCTACTGTCGCTAACGCAATATCATGATAGGTGATAAGGTTTTACTGCAGACAAGTGAGCCATCAAGCCAGCAGAGATTTTAGAGGCTCGTCTATACAAGTTGTCACAGTATGGGTGCCCAGGGTGGACAAAAAGCCTGAAGAATGGTCAGGATTTTAGTGATCATTTACAAGTTTTGATTAAACCCATCCCATGCATCCCAAAAATCCTTAAACATTAATTTTCCATGAACTGCTATTTCTGATTATGCTGACTATTAATGTAATTAACGTTTTTTTGGGCATATTTTTAATGTGACAGGTCTATTTTTGGACCGTGGTATTTCTAAAATCCTTTCTGCAGCCACACCCTCATTTGTGATCTATTACTGTACTACTAAAATGCTTTATTTGTTTATGCATGAGGTTATGTTGACAGGATAGGTGCTTCAAAAAACAAAACAAAAAAAACATCATCCCCATAATTGTAAGAACAACAGAAAAAAGGGGAAGAGGCTTGATTATGTAGCACACTTAAGGTTCAAACCTCCTCTTTTCTACACCTGTATTACAGTAACAAATAAAATGCAAATTCAAATGGTATGAAAGTGTAAATGATGTCACAAATGGACACTTTTTGATTCCCTGGTGTTCCCATGTGTATTATGTGCAGCCCGAGTAGCAGTCAAATCCCTGCTCTTCATTGTTTTTTGTGTCGCAATAACAAGCATGTCACCTGGGCAAAAGAAAGGACCAATTGCAAAATGGATTAGGGGCCTGTGAATATGAAGTCCAATTTCGACTGATGAATTTAGGAAAACCCTACACTTGTGTTACAATATCAACAACAATTAGGTGGTGGAGGATTGAAGTGAAAACAAGCTGTCATTACTGACACAACGTCCACAGACCGAGGTTGTCGATTGGTAAGAGGCAAGATGCATTCTGGTCACTCGTTTCCCCCTCTAGGTACGTATAATTATTTTAATAACACTCTCAGTCAGAATGGGGAAAAAACTTTATTTTCTGAGTCTTATAAACAAGTTTAAAGAGCATCATTACTAGGTGAGAGGCAGACTCAGAAGACAGAGAGCTCACGCATTACTGTGAAAATCCCAATTTTAAAGCCAATTTTCAGAGACGGGATTTTGAGCCACAAATGTGATGTGCCTACCTATTACATTGACTGGCTTTAACATCCATCTTAATGAAGTTATTTGCAAGGGCTTACATCATCATGTAGAATATAAGCTTGACTGATCCTCAATTCAGCAGAGTAAATATAAATGATGAGACAATCATACATCCACGACAGGCTACTTCTTTTCAAATGAAATATGCGCGAGTGCTCACGGAGCATACAGATGTGCCGAGAGAGGATGTAACCGCAGTGAATCTCTGCCTCTGAGAAATACGAATCATGCATGCATTTTGGGGAGGGTGTTTTCATGGTCTGGTCAGTGTTGTCCTCCAGCATGTTGTCCACACATAAAGGTGTTACATGGCTTGGAGTTATGGTGACCTTTTTGGCTCAGCATCTCTTTTCCTTCCATCACCATCACATGCTGGATTTCCTTCTACATTTGTTATTCACAAAAGTATTTGTTTGCAATTATAGTTCATCGCCCTTATGTTGCACTTTCCATTTACACATAATTGATCATTATTTCAGACAGGCATTCACCAGGCCAGTGTTATGTTTGTTGTTTGGTTCAAATTGTTCTTCCTTATCTCTGGCTGTGCCGGAGCTACAGGAGAGATGAAGTGTGATTCCATTATCTCTGTCTTTAACTCTATAAAATTGGGTGTATTTTCACATTTACCTGATAAAAAAGCATTGGCTTTGTGTCTAAAATGTGCTTATTATCTGCATTTAGATACAATCTAGAAGTGTACAGTTTGTACTAAGATAAGATGTTTTACAAAATGTGTTTCTGGGAAATTCCTGAGGGTAAATACTCACTGGGGAGCTCCTTTTTTTAAACCTGCATTCACACTGCCAAAATGAGCACAGAAATAAGGCAAAGGCCAGAGAGTGGTGTCGGTCGAGAAATCTCACACAATTCTGTATGTGGTGGTTGTGGCCTTGGGCTGAGGAAGAGGAGTTTTAATTTCTCATTACATGCATGTGTAGTTCAGCTTTTTTTTTGATGTCAGAAACTTTTGTGGAATTTCTCTTATGGTTAAATAAATATTTCAAGTGAACTCGTCCAACATCAACCCAATTCACCTGATTTGGCACCCTCAAACCACTGCAAGATAAATACAAAAGGAGCACACTGGATGCCTATTTGACCAACTACATGCTTCATTACAAAAGAAAAGGACATATATGAAGGACAAGGTTGTAAAAATGTCTATTTCTGCTCCCACTTCAACATGGGTATCAATGGAGACACAATTATTCTGTCTGTAACAGCAGCTATGAAAAAGTTCATAGTCCAAAGGTGCATAGTCAACTGCATTTTAGTTATGCTGTAGAAGAACAAAAATAAAATTTAAATCTAATTTTAACAACTAGGCTGACTTGTTGGTGCTTTAAAAACGTCCGTTCTAAAATGTAATTATTGAAAGCCACGGAGCTTATTGCTGTCTGTCAAAGGCAGTCACGTCTTTTATGACTCAAATCTGTTTCTCCTCTGCAATCTGCTGAGAAAACAAGGGGCTTTAGCCTATAGGCCACTGCTGCTCAATATTCAGAACAGTCTATAACACAGGCTTTATAGAATGGGGTGAGTGGCATTGTTTGTCTCTCACTCTGTACTAATATCGGATCTCTGTCAACGTCAGTGGTTTAAATCAGATCAAAAATGAGCCTCAACATCTGTTTGAGTGTCTTTCACAGTTGTGGAAATTATCTGTGAAATAGTCAATTTTAGTGTAGAATTAGTGACATTTGTTGTTCAGTTGTTGAATAATAATGTGAGAACAACCACCTCGCTCTCTAGGAATGCAGCCTTCAGCTCAATCTGGTTGATATTTTGAGTCTTATCCACACCTCACTGTTACACTGCTTCTTCTAGAATATCTTGTGTGACCTCTCCCCCTCAGCACCACAGCTCTCAACCAGGCGTGACTCCAAATGTGGAGCTCAGGCTGGAGTAAATAAAAGGATTTCCATCGCATGCTCCTATAGAAAACTATTCTGCTAATAGCAAAGTAATAAGTCTTGTCTTGGTGCTGTCCCTGCCATTGGATAATTGAATTGGTAGACAATATCCTGCTGCTGTCACAGTGGGTGCTGGCAAAGAAGATAAGTGCAGTAATGTGGCTTTATGCCGAGGCAGCGTGTCACAGCGGGCTGACAAAGCCGTGCTGTGATGTATTAAAAGCCACGCAAGAATACTGCGTGAAATTTACTTTTGAATATTTAGGTCGGCGACCTGGGTGCTCTCCTGATGGGATTTTCGTGTCAGCCTCGTCAATGCTATCAATCTTAGGATAGTGCTGGCCTTAGTCTGAAAATCTTCGTCTTATAAACTTTACTGCATCACTGATTGTGCTGTAATTTTACTCTCACTGCTAAAAAAGGTGACGAATACCCTGCTCTGAAAATAAGTACATGCTCTATAGAGGCCCTACAAACTACTCTGAGCATGGTAACCAGAAACTCCTTCAAAATGCTAAACAGTGAAGCTTTTTAGTCCTTTTTACATCCTGTTCCCATAGTAACAGATTATTTGCTTTGAAACAGTAGGCTGTTTTGCATCTTCGTCACAGGTATGAGAAAAGGCTTTTGCCATTTGTGGCCCCCTCCCTCTCTCTGAGTGACAGTGACAAACTTCTTTTATTTCCAGCAGGCTTCACTACTGCAATTCTCTCCTATCTGGTTTACCAAAAAGTAATCATCATCAACTACAGCTGCTATACAGAACTCTGCCATCTGAGTGATAACTAGGACCAGAGAGAGAGAGACCTAACACTTTCTTTAAAGTCTCTGCATTGGCATCCTCTTAGTTTCAAGGTTGATTTCAAAGTTTTTTAAGCTCTTCACAATCCTGCACCAAATGTACTTGACTCAGATGTTAGGCTTTACAAACCAACATGGATTCTCAGGTCCTCAGACTTGAGCCTTTTGGCTGTCCAGAGGGTCAGACAAACAGTCAGCTTTCAGCTGTTATGCTTCCACTCTGCAGAACAGTGTGGAGTCTGAGGACCTGGGAGCAGCTGGAGATGTAAAAATATAATGTACACTCACAACACACCCCTGTAACCTCGCCTTTGCTTTTCTTTTTTAAATATGATCACCTCGTTTTATATTATCTTAATGTATTTTTGTCACAATAACCCCAGGCTTTTACTTATATTATACATTTCCTTTGTTTTAGCACAGCTTGAACTGAGTGTATTTTATTTATTCACTTTTATTTCTGCTTTATTTTAACATTTCTTTCTATTAATATGCATTTTTTTTTAGGATTAAGCTGTTATATTTTCGACTGTTCGACTCTAAATCCCATTATCACAATTGGCCAATCATCTGGGGACCATTTTGAACTGCACAAAAAGTGACATACAAACAAACAAACTCCTAAAGAATCATCTACAATGACCTTAAAACCTTAAAAGTTCTGACTGTTCATTGCCATATTGATTTAAAAAATTGATGCTTTGCTATAAAAAATGAATGCCCACCCACTGGGAACGAGAAGTTATAGCTTCTGTACTTCATGGATCTACTTGGCTATCATAAATTGAAACAACATGAGTTGTCCAGTCCAGTTATGTGGTCATAGGAAGTGATTCTTGCACTACATTCAATAAGTGAAACCCCTGGACTGATGTGCTCCAAGGTGTGAGGGTACCGTCGATGCTGCCTGCTGCTTTAATTGATCATACCAGGCCTGCTATGTGTGCTTCAAATAGTTCTCATGTATCTCTGCAAAGTGTGACTCCACTGTCTCTGTATATGCACATTTAAGATTAGCTGAGTGTACGATGTATAGAGATCATATTCATTGGATAATCAGCGATTACTGAAAACCCCCTTTCCAAAATATCAATATTAAAAACTACTGCTGTCTGTTAAAGCAGATGCAAAGTCTTCTGTTATGACTCAAATCTATTTTTCTACTCCAATCTGCAGAGCAAACAATAGGCTTTAGCCCATAGGCCAGTATCGTTCAATATTCATAATAGTCTATAAAGGAGGCTTTAGAGGATCTGGCTGAATGGCATTGTACAGATTTGAGAAGCATTGTTTTCCATTCTGCTCACTCTCTGTGTGTGCTCATATCCTTTCTCAGTCAACATCCTGCTATCCTGTCAGTGGTTCAGAAATGATTCTCAACTGCTTTAAGATGCTGATTTTACTATTAAGGAGCAGATTTTTAAAAATTTGTTCTGATAATAATAGATTCCAGCTTACATCCTTTTTCTAAACACATCCTGCCACTGCAGCCAAGAGTCAGAGCTGCACGTCATCCAGCCTGCAGATACTGGGACAACAAAGTCCAAGGGAAAGTGTTTGTCCAGCATGACACCGAAATCAGCTAAAACCAGCAGTTTTGCAACAAAAAAAACACACCATCCATCTCTCTGTGGACATTTTGTTCAATTTTTTTTCCCACCTTCTCCAACTGAATCTGTGTCATCCTGTAATTTATGTGACAGATGACAGAGATCAACACATCTGTCCACTTTTAGTAGCCAACATGACCTCGTGACAGTCCTGCCTTAATTACGTATCCATTCTCACATTGCAGACTGAAGTGGTAACTGACCTTATGATGAGATCACTGGAGTCGATGAGGCCGCCATACTGGGAGCCCTTCAGGTTCCCGGAGTTTCCCACCACAGCGCAGGTCCTGCAGCGCTCCGGGCCGGCGTCCATGTAAAGCACCTCATCAGGGATGACTTGGAACAGCTCCTCCACCACTTCACTGAAGTTGGCTGGCTGCCGCTCTGACTGCAACCACTGGTGACACAGCAAAGAGAGGCCTCAGAGAGAGAGAGTCGCAGCTCTAGGGCCACTTTAAGCAGAAGTGATTGAACAAGGGCAGCGGAGCTCGAGACACCGAGCACATTTCTGAAATAACCTCGGGGACGGCTTAGCTCTGTCTGCAGGGGCTCTTTTGGCTTGGGCTTCTTCTGGTGGCTTTGAACTCAAAGAGACAGCAAATAAGTGCAGAATTGTGTGTGTGTGCTGTATACTATTACATATTGTGTTAGCTTGAAATGGAATGAATGCAGAACAGAATGGTCTCACAGCTACTTTCCTTGGTTTAAATATTATGAAGGAGACTTTTCCACCATTGAATATACACTATAGCTGTATTTAATACAACCGCTCTACACATATCATGACATCTAACAAAAACCTCTCCTTTCCAGAAATTACATTTGGCTGTGTTACATGAAGCTTTGACAGCTCATTGGAAGGAAGAGCCTGGGTACACCTGGAGGTTGTGCCCTTGTCTTGCAGCAGTGCAGTCCGAACCATCTGGCTTGGCTATCGTTGATATGTGACACCTCCCTCATCTAGCTCTCTGTGAGAAGCTTTCCCTGAAATGAGTAGTGACAGGGGGCAACCTTGCAGTAATTTTTCTATTCTTGCCTCTAATTGGACATGGTGTGAGGTGAATGTGGGAATACCTACGGCAGTGGATGCCTTCCAGACTAAGGTAGGATAATTGTATGACATAAATTTTGTGAATAGACTTTTCTAATTTAGAGAGCTGTACTCTAATAATGAGGGGTGTAGAAAGTACAGTATATATTGGTTTGACAGAATTAAATTAAGGTAGGTAATTAGTTATAAAGCTGATGTGAATTCTAATGTACAAGAAGGTGGATTTAAACAAGAAATCCCCATAAAACACTGTAACAGCTATTTCACCTAACAACTCACTTGTTATGGTTTGGTGTGTTTTATGAATCCTGCAGATGACTGGCCAAATGTAGGTGTTAAATCCATTAAGATATTTCCTGAACTGAGTTTAATAGCAGCCAATAACAGAAATAATTATACTTCTCATTCATTGAATCTTCTTGAGAGAGAGAGGCCTTCTCTCTCAAGCAGCCATTTAACTTTGGCAATCACACAGGTGACAAAACCCATCTCAGAAGAGCTGGAGATAAGAGTCTCCACCAACAGCACTGTCAGCAAGTTGTGTCTGAGCAAGAACTAAGTTTAAAGTAATACTGTGTACTTGCCAGTTGTGGTGCTGCAAAGACTTAATATGACTTCAAATAGTGTCATGGTGAGAAAATATGTAACTCTCAGATCACTCAAAAACAAACAGCATCACCACTGATAAGGTGATGACTGAAGCATAATCCATATGAACAGATTTCTCTCAGTTGCCCTTTTACTTTCAAGCTAGGATAGCTTAGCTCTGATCCCACAGGCTGAATTGCACAGAGGCCTGATGTCACACTATATTCTTAACCTTCAAACACACATGTTGACAATGTTTGTGTAAGCACTCCCACTCACAGGGGAGACAGAAATGCTGCACTGTACCTTTAAATAAATTTGCCTTAAGTTTCCTGTGTTTTTTTTTAGGTAAGCTAGATACAAATGACCGTGATTGTCATATCACCGTGTTTTTCTGTCAGTCAAATAAGAACCCTGGAGACAGATGATTGGAGGTTTGTGTTCAGGTTCTGATGGAAAAATATATCTATTGTGAGGTTTAGAAGAGAAAACAATTTTCATATCCTCCATCTCACTTTGAAATGCGAACAAATTGTGCGTGGGAGTTTGCTTCACAACTTGATCCTGGTAAAGATCTCTTGGATTTGAGACAATCAATGTGGTGAAAACAAACACTCCTCGGGAGCTTTACAGCAGTGTGTGATCTCCTGTTCTTTATTCATGATCTTTTCTTTTCAGCACCTTGTCTACTGTCAGAAGCTTTTTTTTTTTCTCCTCTGAATGTTAGCATCTTAAATCCCACAAACGTCCCCTGAATCTTACCTGCCACCACTTGAAGGTGTCATCTGAGAGGACGCTGTTCTCCCTGGTCATCAGGGGGTGGATGGACTGGTTGAAGCGCTCGGCAAACCACGGGTCATCCTCCAGCTCTGCTATGCACTGACGGCAGGCACACAGCCCTTTGGAGAACAAGTTGTCTGACAGCCGGAATGCGTACTTGAAGAAGTAGACTGAGGGATCCCGGAAAGTGTAACTGAACAGGAATGTTGTGAATGTAATGATGCAAAACAGCAGAGCTAAAGTCCTGATTCTCCTCTGCTTGGGCAGAGACATGTTGTCACAGGCAAATCAGTTGGTGGGAAAGTTTGAGTGCGCGACGGACAAAAATAGCATCATGATAAATCTGGAGTCCCGAAGGTGTGAGAAAAAAGCAGCCCCACTGACCACATGGTGCAAGTGGCTCAGATATATCATGGCTGTCCGAAGAGCTGTTCCCGGTTGTTCTTACTTTCCCGACGACTCAGGATCTGGTTCATAGACGTCCTTAATGAAACCCATCCAATGTTTCCCTGCAGATTCACTTAAAGGAAGAGAAATCCACTGTAGGCTCCTGTAGGCTCCTGCTAATCAGATCTGCTCAGTTCACTGACTGCTTAGATGTTGATTCTGTGAGGTCAGTGACTGAGGTCCCCTCCATTCTTTAATGATCCACCTAGAAGGCAAATAAAAGGACATTTTATTGACACACATACTAACCAAAACAGTATGCCTTCTGTTCAGCGTTCTTGTAATTTCACATAACTGATCATTCCAGGATTACTTTGCAACACTTTGTTTATTTGACTGCCAAATTAAACAGGATGCATCAAACCAACAGTGACGCACATGCAAAAAACCCAACAACCATAATCACCCTTTCACCCCACTGTTAGGAATATGTCAATAACAGGAAGCAGCTGTTGTTAAAGGAGATAAAATTACTGTCCAAACACAGAAATTATCGACCAGCTGGAGAAATGCAAAATGAGCCATTGATCCAGTGTCACACGCAGTACAGACTGCTTAAATTGAGAAAGTGCACATCAGGGAAATCTTTGATGGTGTTCGCCAATATGTCACTTTGAACGCATCTAATTAAAAAGTCTGGATCTTGGTTTACACATCAACTGAGAAAACTAATGAGCAAAAATACGTACAAAAAAAAAGTACAACTACAAACAAGAAGTCAAAATACCAAGAGTAACAAAGCAGATACAACGATCTTTACTGTGTGTCATTGCAATACATACACTCGTCGGCTCTTGTGTGGGGAACAATATGATGGATTTATACTTTACAAAGAATTCATTTATACCTTTGTGAGCAGATTAAATGACTGATGTATACATTACAGTAAGAGCTTTTAGAGTTTAATTAGAACCAACCCACTGGGAACTAATCATTAATATTCTGTTTGAAATCTGTTCAACATTCATACATGCACACAGCACATACTGTCTCCGAAAGAGCCCACCTGATGTAGACAAAAAGTGTAGGAAAGTTCTACCCATAACCTCTAGTTAGAAACATGCTGCTGAAAAAAATCAGCAGTATATATATATATATATATATATATATATATATATATATATATATATATAAACTGAACAGTGAGAGATTTTTTTTCCAGACTTTGGCTGTTCACGTCTGACAAAGCAGTCAGACCTCCTGGGGTTTCATTTTCAACATGAAAAGGGCACCTCTGCCTTTATACAGGGCCCAGATTTCATTCTGATGTGCAGTTGTGTTTAGGATTCCACAACTACTTCTATATTTAGGAAACAGTGGATCCACACTGGAGATAAAAATGCTATCATCACTGTACAAGGGTGAAAAACATATCTGAAAAATGAAACCAGGAAAAAACATGCTACCTGGCCTTTGCTCCGAACTATTTCTGAGTGAGACCTCTATATAGAAGATTTGTGGGGAAACTCCATTGTGACGGGAGAGAGGCTGTGAGTCTTTCCTGATTAGAAATTGATCAGGTCATTCAAATTCCACCCTGGAGGGAAGCAAAAGAGGATTGGGTTTAAGACTGGCTGAGAAATACTACCCGACGACACAGCTTGCCTGTTGATTTCTTGCTATCGGAGCAGAAAAACAAAGTGTAGCGCTGTTTATCAGCTGCACTGACACAGGCTGGTGCACAGGAAGAAGCAATCCTGTTTGGGGCTCTGTAACTCACAGCAGACTGCAGATTTGCATACGGCCCAAGGTTTCTTATTGTCTCAGGCAGCAGGTTTGACAAGGATACCTGGGGACACATATAATAGACACATCAATGGCTTGACCAGCTTCTACAGCAGCCTGTTGACTCCACTCAGTTTGAGGCCCTTTTGGCTTTAGGAATGCAGGTATGTGTAAGAGTGAGCGGAATATATTCTCAAACAGGTGGCGACTCCCCACTTTTGACAACGCGCCGACCATCATCTTGTTCCTCTGACCTTGTCCGACTGAAGGCTGGCTAACCCCCCCTGCGCTGATCAAAGATTGCCAAGCTGAGACAGCAAAGCGTCTGTTCACACTTCAGAGACTGTAGGGAGGAGGCTGGGAGCAGAGAGAGAGAGAGAGAGGGGGTGGCAAGCAGCTGCAGGAAAAAAAAAGTGCGCGAGTTGTGATTTTCAACCTAATCTTTAGTTCTGAGAAGTCATCAGCTTTGCAGGGTGCAGTTACAGTAGAGTGTTTTCTCTTCTGTGGAAATTGTTTCTGTTCACACTTTAGCCTCTGCTGCTTGTGAGCAATTGCAGAAATCAAAATTCTGCAGTTTTGAAGACTCCTGCGCTTTATATACTTGAGGATGGCATCTCTGTCGAGCTGAGAGAGTGCACTTGCTGGGTTGAACCAAGCCTCTCAGCGGGAGCTTACTCTCTCAGAGGTAAGATGACAGCAGGATAACAGGGCAGCATCACATCTGGATAGACACAGTCACTGTTACATAAAACAACCATCTCCTGAGGTCACATCTGTATGTAGTATTTACAGCAGCAAAATTACACAAAGATACACTCAGCCCAATAAAAATCATGCAGGGAAAAAGTCTATATTTTTTACACTGAAGTGCACTTTTGAAGCAAAATGTTCTCTCCAAATGAAAAGTGAATTGCATGAGCAGCAGAGAACGGTGAAAATAGGGAACACAGTGGTCACAGTACTGTTTTGTTAGCCTGGAGAAAATGTTCAAAAGTTTCTAGGTCTCTACACTATTATGGAACACAAACTTTCGTCTTGCCATATTCCCTTCACACATGTGGACACATGTATTCTTTTGAAGGTGAATTTCACCCGCACGGGCATGTGGTTACAAACGCGTAACCACATGAACATGATAAAGCCGGTGGATCCAAACAGCATTGTGTGCTCACTTCCATTTCCAGCTACTAAACTGAGGGGGATGCTAACGGACAACAGCTGATCTTTTACCTGTTGACATCCAAAATTTATTTTTTATTTCCTTTCAAATATAATAAAGAGGAAAAGTTTGTGCTGAACACATGTAAATTTAATGTTGACAACCTAACTACCTCATAATTGGGTGACCTCCCTCTCCCCAGCCACCTCCGGCGACTGTGAAGATGCCAAAGCTTTCCCAGGTCAGCTGAAAGATGAAATCCTTCCAGCACGTCCTGGGTCTGCCCTGGTGCCTCCTGCCAGATGGAGATCCTTGGAACAACTAACCAGGGAGGGCACCTGGGGTGGATCCAAACCAGGTGCCCAAACTACCTCACCTGGCCCCTATCAGTGTAAACAAGCAGCAACTCTACTCCAAGCATGATGTCATCCTTTCGCTCACTAAAGAAAGCCTTTAAAACAGTTTGGATGTTGAACGGTTAATAACAGTTTACTGTCTGTTATTAGCTCCAAAGACAATATAATCCATTCAGGAAATGTGTATATGCCATTTTTTGTTTGACACAGCTCAAGGCTTCAGCAGCAGATATAAATTCTGGGATTGTTGATGCAATGAATGCTGTCAGAAGAAAAAAACAGACAATGCAAGTCTTTTCTTTTTTAAATAGGTTTGTCACTACACAGTGGTTCATAATGACACTGTGACAGCTATCATGCTGTTAATTATTTCACTGTGTCTTTGTGTCACAGTGTATTTTATCTGTTCAGAACAACCACACAAACAGAGTTCACATTAGAAACACAGCACCTCTCCAGCTGACGGCAGAGAAAGGTTAAACTTTTTCTGCTGACTGATGCAGCGCTCTGCGTCAGTCTGTGTTGGTGTCCCCACTGTGTAACCAGAGTGGCCTCTTTCAAATGAGTGATGGGGCTGTTTTTTCACGTGGGGATGAAGCTGGTCTAAACACAGCCTACAGAGGGAAACATTTACATAATGGAATCCTCTGTCCGAATGACAGAAAGCCTTTACTCGCACAGACAGATAGATGTTGCACATTGTTTTAACACGGTCTAATAAAGCGGTCTCAATATGAAGAAGATTCTGCCAAACTTAAACAAAATCTGAATCTCTGCTCTCATCAACATTCAATATCTGAAAACGCAGCAGACAGGATGAATAAGAAGAGATGTTAAAGGCAAGTGAGACGAAATCCAGGGGGATTTTCTCTGAAATCTCTGCTTATAACTAATAATATCACTCGGAGAATAAAATATGAAAAGGCTCCAGATTTTACATTTGATGGCATCACATCTGAGTCTTCATGCGCTGGTCTCATGCCTTTGGTGGAGAGTATTTCATTTTCGCAGATATTGACTTTCAGCTCAATGCTTTATTTTAATAAAAAGGTTGATTACGTTTCCTACTCAAGCACGTAAGGAGGATTCTACAGGCACCCGGGGACAGAAAGGTGTGGGCTGTAAAAGGGTTGTGGAAATACTGTAGTATTCGTAT
Organism: Parambassis ranga; assembly: GCF_900634625.1. NCBI lineage: Eukaryota > Metazoa > Chordata > Actinopteri > Ambassidae > Parambassis > Parambassis ranga. The sequence continues at coordinate 15,186,378 of NC_041023.1, forward strand.
ATACACTGTATTCTTATTTGACAGATAAGACTTGATATTATTCATGTATGTACGGTCAGGGTTCTGGCTCTGAGGCAAGATGATGCACCAAAGACTCATTTCCTGTACCTGTGTCACATGACCTGCTCCACTGGCCCAGCTGTTTGTGAGATTCTTCTTTTTATGGTAGGCACAGAGCTAAAAAAGATGTCTCCCACATCCTCTGAGCCTTCTGGTACACACTTCCACACATTCATACCACCTCATAATCCAAGTGCAGCCTCTAATGTTATCTTTGCTGATACGAGCAGCTTAGCACAAAAGATAGAAAAGGCTTTCAAGTTTTTAAGTATGCTAACATAAAGTGCATGTTTATAGGCAAGAAGCTCCATTGATTCTGACAAGACCGTTCTAATTCACATGTGGACATTTTAGGATCACATCATGATGTTTGATTAGAATCAACACAGATGATCTTATTTTTACATTCATAGTCTTGAACTTGAATTCTAGAGTCTTGAACAAATAAGAATTGAGTCACATTGTGGAAAAAAAAGACCTGACTTGCATCAGCTTGGTAGCTTGGTAGTATACAGCCTGAGAGTTCTGCAAATGTCGACAAGATCGTCCCAAGATTTAATACACACAGCTGGACACATCCACAAATATGTGGAATAGGAATGAAAATAGGACTAATGAAAAGTTTCTGGCAATAACAATTTCCTGCATTGAGGCCAGTGGGTTAAAATGACCTTTGTTTGTGGAGGCGGAATCCTGTTGATAAGAAAAAAAAGTCTCTCCATAGACCTCCTGGTTGTCTGTTTGTTCTGGCCAACTGCAGCACAACATGGCAGGTTCAGTGGAAGAGGAATATATTCATGACCACTCAGGTTATAGCCACAGTGCAGCTGAGCCCGTTGTTGGTCACATCCCAGGATTTGTCTCATTATTTTGGTCGACAGTCTACAGATATCAGGTCAATAACGCTTTCAATGATTTCAGAAACCAGGTCTGCCTTCATTAAGTCCTCTGGCCTTCACAGAAACACAACTTTTAATAAGCTACATTATTGTCTGAGAGTGGAGCTCTGGTATTACTTTTCTTTGATTTTCAGGATGTGTTTGTGTAGAATTTGTAAACTGGATTTTGCTGTAGAACATCCTGAGCCCCCCTGAGGGCATACCACATCATTTCAATACGTGCAATCTGGGATTTATTTAAATACATCTGACTGCATGGAAGCATCTGAGGTCAGAAATGTGCCTGTTTTCCCACAGAATTTGGTTTGTGTACATGAATGTTTTCCTATTACAAAACAGCACACATTTTTCTTATTCACATCCCACCTGCTTCATCGATGTCCTTGTAGATGTTTGGAGTACTCTTAGCATAGCTCTAATAAACCTTTACTCGTTTGCCCTGCCGCTGCAGCTGATTATGTATCTAATGCTATCATTGCCAAATTAGATTATCCACTCACTTAGACATTCTCAAACTGCGTTTCCACTGATTACTGCAGACTCTCATTCGTCACGTCCTTCACACCCCCTCCATGTACCTGCGGTTGCCTAAAGCAATAAAGTTGCTCTGGTGTGTTAACTCCCCACGAGGCTGCCTTATTCACTTCAGGCTGGTGTCACTGAGTACAAAACACAGAGCAGTGCAGTTTGAGATGAAACTTCCCACTGTGTTTCCCAGCCATTCCCCCACAGCCTAAAGGCTTTCCATTTTAAATGCCTTAACATACATTTTAATGTAGCGGATAAACCATCACAGGGCTCAATATTTGACAGAATAATATATTCTCTTACTTATTTGAGCTCCAACTATATGATGTTTGCGCAGCAAAATCATCATCATCAAAATTATAAAGTCTGAGCAAGGAGGTAGGTCGGGGGTGATTGGGGTAGATGCGACAGGGTGGACTTTCACTCAGGAGTCTGAGGTTTGTGTCCCCCTGACACAAGGAGCTGTTTTGTTTTGGTGGGCTATGGAGTTTCGTTTTCAGCTGAGGTTAACTTAAATATTGTTAGGGTATGTTAAGGTTAGACATTAAAAACTGGTAAGGGGTTAGGTAAAAATTATCCTAAATCCCACGAATTTCTAACATTAAACATGATTTACTAGGAAAATCCTTCCCATCACACAATCACCATTGTCGGCTCCCTCCTATGAACACGCTGTAACCCTCATGTCATTTTTTCCTAGTGAGGGCGGGCTGTATTCAGAAATAGCAGTGGCAGATGGTAAGAACATCTTGCCCTTTAAAATGTGTTTAATGATATGAATGCATATGTTCTAAGGCAAACTGTTTTTTTTTCCTACGCCTAACCCTATTTTAATGCCTAACCATAAAGAGTAGTTTTTTTCATATCTAACTGTAACTGTGAGTGAAAAGGGAAACAGAAGTGACTTTTGCAGCATTTATGAAGCACACTTAAGACTTCAGGGAGATGGTCTGCGGCAAGAATAGAGCCACCACCCATGTAATGCAGATTTTCTTAGCTGTATCACCTGTGGTGAGATGGTGTCAAGCCATATAGTGAGAAGTGAGGTTCTAGCCATCCAGCCTAAATGTAACTCTCTATCATACTGAATGTGTATTATTTGTGTTGTTCATTATTTAATTGTGTATCATGATTGCAGGCCAAATGATAACAAATTAGTAGATTTGAATAGCTGTGTCTGAAAAGCGAGAGAGTGTTTGTGACACAGGAAGACCAAACATCAAAATGAAACAGAAGTGTGTTACCTGTACATGATCTGAGGTACAGTTTGTCCAAGTCTAGTGCTCTTTCCTGTCTCACTAACAGCCAGCCGATGACTTTCAGATCGAAAAGCTCCTCGTAGCGGCAAACCAAACTCAGTTAGAGATAGCTGCAGCTACAGCCTCCTTCTCTCAAATGGAAAATATCCAACCATTTTGCATGCAGTCAAATTTTTTTTCCCATTTTTTTCCCCCTGCATTTCTACCGATAGCAAGGTGGATGAAATGTAAAGCAGCTACGGTTATTGATGTGAGCACCTACTGTGTCCAAAATGAGACGTCTGTCCCATTAATCATTAACAAAACGGAAGATGTCTCAGATGAAATGAAATGGGTAGTCTATTTGTATGTTTGCCAACACGTAATACACCCTCACATGATGGGGTTTTATTCCCCAGTTTCCTTTGTTTTTATCTGTATTTCTGATGAGGCCGTTCTGCATGCAGACAAACGTTTTTTTCCTGCGCCTCCACTGATAGCTGGATGAAGCCAGGAAGAGAATGTAAAACAGGCTTCAGTATTAATGTGTTTTGTCAAGGAAGTTCTCCATCCAAAAGGCAATGTCTGTCTCATTAATCATGAGTGCTGCAGAAGGTGTGGGAAGCCTCGGATGAAATAAACAAGACCATTTGCATTTCTGTCGACATAAAAATGTCCACCTTAAAGCTGATGATTCTTTATGTTCTTTTAGCACCACAGGGACGCATTTTACTCTTTATGTAGATGTAAGCCACAAAATAAGATCTTGCATGTTTGCTGAAGAACGACTACACAGGGCAAAAAAATCTCAACAGCGTGGAGGAATCGGCCTAGGATTTCTGAGATTTGGCACATGAGTAGGAAGCATGTTTTGAGCAGCATGTTTGCTCGCGTGAGTGATTCCATTCAAGCAGACGCCACAATGACATTCTCTTTGTTTAATCTGACACCGATTATTCACACATCAGGTGGGATGGTGGATCTGTCACTGGCAAGAATGACTTATAATTTCTTTTTATATCAAATGATTTCTCTATCGGCAAAGTAGTTCGATCCACTGAGGAGTTCAGCCCGTCTCTGATCTTGCTCCAGATTCTTCTTCTTCGAAAAAAAAAAAAAAAAACACACACTTCTGTCAAGAAGAACATGAAAAGCAGGCTGTCCTCTCCAGGGATGGAAAGCATTGGTTGTTTGTTGAAAATTTAAAGAACTCATGTTTATGTTCAGCACCGTGGAGCAGCAGGAAGTGGTGTGATGTCTCACTGACATAGAAATGAAGCATACAACCGGTTTCATCCCGTTTGATTTAGAAGACTACGATTTGTCACAACAATCAATTGTTTTTTTCCTACGATGCTGTACTCATATTACAGCCGAAGAATAAGCTGTCAGTCAACCGCCTGAAAATCCAGACAAACTAAACACAGCCAACATAATTTTGAAAAGGGATGTCCCGATCCAATCACATGATCAATAACGGTTTCAGACTGATCAGAATTGGGACTCGGATATATATGTATTAGGGCTGTCAACGTTAACGCGTTTCTGCAGATTAATACAGCATAGTGCTGCATGGGGTACAGTTGTTGCCTTGGGTGGGAGAGGTCCTGGGTTCGAGAATGGGATGAGAGAAATGTAGCAGTTTGAACAGAAGTATTTAGAACCTGCGCAACACATTTCGGGCAGTTTGTGGAAGTATTGTACCCGTGGAAAGGGGTTAGTCGATGCAGCTGAAATGAGCAGTCAGCAGCAAGGGTCACACACACAGTTTTGCACAATTCATTTCAGTAACATTTATATGCCATGTGGTAGTGCGAAGGCATAGGACATCACAGCAAGATAGCACAAATGAGCGCAATGTGTGATCTGCCATTCGCTTTTGTAGAGAACCCTAAACTCTGGACTGAGTATCGGCAGATACTCAAAATCACCTCACACTCGAGGGCAAAAAAACCTGATTGGGACATCCCTATTTTTGGAAGTAGATTCTCACATCCTCACTAATAAACACCACGTTTAAATAGGATGACCAGAACATGCACATCTGGATGTATGGTCCACTTCAGCAAAAAATTTCCCTTGGTATCAAGTCCTGCAGCACCGTTACTACAGTTCACTATTAGTAACATGTTGCACATACCAACTCTAGCTTAATTAAATAAAATAATTCAAAAAGAAATGTTTACAAACTGCATGGGGTTTAGAGGGTTAACTCTTGTTTCCTTATTATACACAAAGAACATGAACTGAACTGTTCTGCTTGTCAGAGAGCTGACCTCCACTGACCGCTGCACAGTCAATCAGCCCACTGACCATAACACTGTAAATCTTTGGAGAATTCATATCATTGCAGATCAATACCAATAGCTTGACGATTATACACTCAACAAAAATATAAACGCAACACTTTTGTTTTTGCTCCCATGTTTCATGAGATGGACTTGAAGATCTAAACTTCATTCCAGATACACAATATTACCATTCCTCTCAAACATTGTTCACAAATCTGTCTAAATGTGTGATAGTGAGCACTTCTGCTTTGCTGAGATAATCCATCCCACCTCACAGGTGTGCCACATCAAGATGCTGATCTGACATCATGATTAGTGCACAGGTGTACCTTAAACTGCCCACAATAAAAGGCCACCCTGAAATGTGCATTTTGTTTCTGCTTTATTGGCGGTCTGGGGACTCAGAACCAGTCAGTATCTGGTGTGACCACCATTTGCCTCATGCAGTGCAACACATCTTCTTCGCATAGAGTTTATCAGATTGTCTATTGTGGCCTGTGGAATGTTGGTCCACTCCTCTTCAATGGCTGTGCGAATTTGCTGGATATTAGTGGGAACTGGTGCACGCTGTCGTATACGCCGGTCAAGCACATCCCAAACATGTTCAATGGGTGACATGTCCGGTGAGTATGCTGGCCATGCAAGAACTGGGACATTTTCAGCTTCCAAGAATTGTGTACAGATCCTTGCAACATGGGGCCGTGCATTATCTTGCTGAAACATGAGGTGATGTTCATGGATGTATGGCACAACAATGGGCCTCAGGATCTCATCACGGTATCTCTGTGCATTCAAAATGCCATCAATAAAATGCACCTGTGTTCTTCGTCCATAACAGATGCCTGCCCATGACCCCACCACCACCATGGGCCACTCGATCCACAACATTGACATCAGCAAAGCGCTCACCCACACGACGCCACACACGCTGTCTGCCATCTGCCCTGAACAATGTAAACCGAGATTCATCCGTGAAGAGAACACCTCTCCAACGTGCTAGACGCCATCGATTGTGAGCATTTGCCCACTCAAGTCTGTTACGGCGACGATCTGGAGTCAGGTTAAGACCCCGATGAGGACGACGAGCATGCAGTTGAGCTTCCCTGAGACGGTTTCTGACAGTTTGTGCAGAAATTGTTTGGTTATGCAAATTGTTTCAGCAGCTGTCTGAGTGGCTGGTCTCAGACGATCTCGGAGGTGAACCTGCTGGATGTGGAGGTCCTGGGCTGGTGTGGTTACTCGTGGTCTGCGATTGTGAGGCCGGTTGGATGTACTGCCATATTCTCTGAAACGCCTTTGGAGACGGCTTATGGTGGAGAAATGAACATTCAATGCACGAGCAACAGATCTGGTTGACATTCCTGCTGTTAGCATGCCAATTGCACGCTCCCTCAATGCTTGTGGCATCTGTGGCATTTTGCTGTGAGACAAAACTGCACATTTCAGGGTGGCCTTTTATTGTGGGCAGTTTGAGGTACACCTGTGCACTAATCATGATGTCAGATCAGCATCTTGATGTGGCACACCTGTGAGGTGGGATGGATTATCTCAGCAAAGCAGAAGTGCTCACTATCACACATTTAGACAGATTTGTGAACAATGTTTGAGAGGAATGGTAATATTGTGTATCTGGAATGAAGTTTAGATCTTCAAGTCCATCTCATGAAACATGGGAGCAAAAACAAAAGTGTTGCGTTTATATTTTTGTTGAGTGTATATCTGACTGGTGACATTTAAGGGCTTTCACGGCTCACTTTATATCCTGCATTCTGCTCTGGAACAAAGACCAGCTGTCTTCATTTTTTATTGACCTATCAGCAGCTCCACAGAGAGCGAGATGGTGCCGTAAACACACCTAAGCTTTCTCCTCCTTACTGTACATGTCACAATAAAGCTCAGGTCAATAGTAAGAAAAAAAAGGCTTGGATATGAACAATAATATTCATGCTGAACCAGGATGTCTATTCTATAGAGCACACTTGGCAGAAAAAGTAGGTCTAAAAATTAAATACAGCAGTAAGTACAGTGTGCTGGAATGACCTTCTGTCATCCATGAATTTTATAGCAGTACTGTAGGTGTGCATTTTTACTTTAACTTTTCATCGGGTCTCTGGCTTCCTGTTATAAAAATGTGACATATCAGGTCTCTAGACTAACTTTTTGCCCTGGTTGCACTGGTGCGCCTAAAATTTAGGTGCACCGCATCACACTTAATCCATATATTTTTGTACGCATTAGTACATGTATGTTCAGCACATATAGCAGAGTTGACAATAAAGCTGACTTGACTTGACATTTTGTACATATGAACAGGCTTAATAATCACATATCATCCTAAAATGAATTTGGACCTTGTATAATGAACACAGTTAAATAAAAAGTAAATAAAAATAAATATTTTAATAGTACTCATTCAAATTATGGACAAACTAACCAACAAGTCTGCCTGTCAGAAATCCATAATGAAGATTCAAAGTTCATACAGTACTCTTCAGTTTCCTGTTTGCTTTCTCTCTCGGCTGACCGCAGCAGAAACATTTTCAAAGATACACAAATGGGAGTCCCGCCCTTCACCATCTCTGATTGGTTTAGACCATGATATCAGCCTGATGTGTGTCTGTTGTTGGACCACAGGGAGACTTTTAACAGTCGCGGAGAATGTATCTCCCTCTAACAGCTGGTCGTTCTGGTGCGACCTCTGATATTTTTTGGTTGCACCATTGAGAAATTAGGTCACATGTGCACCCAAATTGGTCGCACTCTAGAGCCCTGCATATTATGCGTGCCAGTGACAGAGGATGGAGGGAGGGAGAGGGGAGGCAGTGGAGAGGGGAGGCAGTGTAGAGGCTTGTGTGGGAGGAGATATTTTCTATCAGCCTTGTTTGAAATTTTTACTGGTCCCCAAGAGAAGCTGATGGGAAGCATACAATGGCCCAGTATGCTGACATGTTCCCACATTGTGGCGGCATTAATTGCAAAAGAAGAAAAAACGCATCTTTCACTGCCATCAAAGAACCCCAACACTTTGCAAAACTTTGAAAAAAACTTTCTACATTCACGGCGCCTATATGCAGCGAACAGATGGACTTTTTTGGCAGACTTTTCCGTAACAGTGTGGGATTAAGACAGGCTGCATTAAATAACCTAAACCTCCTCAGGAAGAACAGCCAGCTCTGCCCTGTCTAATCTATTGCCACGGTGTTATCGGACCACTGCAGGTTGTTAATAATGTGAACGCCCTCCGTCTCACCCTCCCCCTCCCCCTCCTCCTCCCCCTCAACCCCCCCATCTGAGAAGCCAGGATGAGTGCTGCCATGTGGAGTGTTGGATGGACTTGGAGCCTTCTGGTTGTGTCAGAATTCCACTAGCACCCAGTTTGTTTCAGCACCAGCCATGAAGGCGGCGCTGAGGTCAGTGAATGCTGGAGTCTGACTCTGTCAGCCAGTAATAAAACCAGCAGAACTCTGCATTAACATCTAGTTTATTGACCCCGTAAACCAGTATAAATCCCAGCAACAATGAGAGTGTTTTATCATGTTTGTTTTCATGCATAAATGATATGCAAAGTATTATTTATGCTAACATTCCTGCTGTGGCTAATTTCAGCTGTGAATACTGCTGCTACATTCAAACAAGATGCATCACATTGCAGCAGATACAGCCTGTCTACTATTTGATTAGTAAATAGTCAGAAAATGTTACTCTTACCTGTGGCCCCATGATTGAAGTGCATGTGCCGCCTCAGCTGTTATTTATTATTTAAAAGCATAATTGGCAGATTAAACGTTTTAAAGACATATAAACTGTATTTAATGTAGACATCAGATAAATGTAGTGGAGTAAAATATATGTAACATTTCTCTATGAAATGGAGTTCAACAACACTAATGCACTACAAATACTTTATAATTAGAAGTGAGAAGATAAATCCAGCTTATTTTGATTGCTCCACAGCACCCATACTGTTACATCCATACAATGTATGTATAGCTATAGTTATTACTCTGTTAATAAAAACCACATTAGCATGCAAAATACAAGTTATTTCTGTAACCTAACACACGTTAACCCTCTACCTAAAAGCCTTTTGTGCTTACATGTGTCATAATGTTTCTCAAAGCGACACCATAAACTGGCCTCAAACGGACACAAAGAGATTGTGCTGAGCTAATGCTTGCTGTGTATGATAATCCACAGTGTTAGGATAACTTATTATTAGAGGAACGTTTAATGAAACATGCAGGCTGTAATTATGAAACTATGATGCTATTTGGAAAAGTGCATGAGCACAATGAGCAAAAGATCATGCTCGCTAATGAGCAGTATTACAGAGAGCTGCAACTTGCTCATTTAGGGGCAAGATTTAGAAGCACGGAATATATCTTTAAAATGCAGTAAGTGTTCCCATTTCTTCATCTTATATCTTTATAAATGTCATGGTATATAATAGTGAATATGGATGGCATCATTGAGGACATCATTCAACGGCTTAAACAGGCACAAATCTAACTACCTGGATATGAATGTATACCCGCGCCATCCATTTCATCAATAATAAATGCTGAAGCTGGGGTTCTGTCAGAGTCTATAAAGCAGGTAGAGATGTGAAGCTTGAATCAAAGATAAGATGGGAAATGTGAGATAACAGGATAATGCCTTGAGGTGGCCCCTGGAATCGTACCAACCGCACCCTGTTGGCAAGATAGTCTGTAATCCCGGACACCGCAGGGGCATCCACCTGCATCGCCCACAGCTTATCCCTCAACACGGCAGCAGTTTGCTGTTAAAGGTACAGAGCAAGAAAGAAATGATCTACTAGTACTATCACACTTATTTAGGTAAGAGGCAGGACTGTGGAGGAGCTGGGGAACAACATCATGTACCAGTGGGATCCTCCCACACAATGAACTACTGCTGTACAGGCAAAGTGGGGAATTTACATACACTCGAACAATCAATGCTAACCCGATAAAGACTCTGAATGGAATATTGTCATTTTGATTTCTCTATTAGATTAGTCTCATTGGAGTGAGCATTCCACTACAGCCACAATTAGATTTCTGTCTGACTTTAAATATATATATATATATATACGATGACAGGAATACTCCTTTTCTCTTGTCATCACACCTGCTTCTAAAGGCAGAGGAAGACCAAGATGAGACGTCCTGGAAAAGCTTATTCTAATGTCTTTGTTCTCTCAGACCTTTGGATCAATAGTGTGGACCCAACAGGAAGCCAAATCAATGGGATAGAAATGGTATTGATCGCACTGATACCCACTAATCCAATGTTGTGTTTGTGTAAAAGTACTTAGACACTGAATAAAGGCAGCTGAATCACTGGAAATGTTTGATTCCACCATTTACAGAGCAGCCTGAACACAAGGCTAAGGTATTCTAGCACGCATATGGGATTCCTCTTTTTTTATTTCATACCAATATCTGCAATGAAATAAGTCTAATATCTATATTTTATAACAAAGCAATTCCATTAATAGCAACATAGGATTAGTTTTTAAACAGAACACTCAATTCTCTTACCCTCTCATGTCCTCATCACGCTGGCCAGTGCACCAATATAAATATTAATATTTATTGACAACTGCCATAAAATGAATATTTTATGATGCACTTCATTTCTTTTACTAAGGAAGAAGAGGATGGGGGGATACAATTTTTCTGCTTTGAAGAAGCTACATTTGAAAATTATTTGATTGAATAATGTAGACGTGACGACTTGTCACTGTAATATAGAGATTGCCATAAAATGCTACCTTGTGCGATTTTTAAAGGACACGCTTTACTGCAATCAGAGGTGCATCTCAAGTCAATTGCTTCTTATGGAAAATTGCACAGTGCCAGCTCATCCTTTCAGGTTGCGTTGGATTTGGCAACCTGTGATGTTCCACATTTGTGTCTTTCACGCACAACATCAAGGAAGATTAAAGAAGCTGTGTGAATGGGTTTCAGACTCGAGCAGCCATTTCTAGTGTCACTGGATTAAATGGCACAAATCCATTGGCAGATTATTCCAGGGTTAGCCCCGCAGCATTTCAGCAGACAGAAACCATTTGTTTCTTAAGATGGCTTTTATTTTCGAAACGTTTGCCAAGCATGAGGTCTGTCAGATGGGTGTTAACAATGCAAGCAGATTAATGGCACAAACAATACCACTGTGATGATGAGTGTTTGAATCCTGTTAATTATTTACCTTATGCAGCAGCTATCTGCTGCACCTCTGCCTCCTGAGTGGAGCTGCTGGCAGTGTGTGTGACAGTGTCCTATGGTGACAACTGGAAACTCAACTGTGAGTTAAAGCTTAAGAGTATTGTTGTTGTTCTATCGTGGAATATATTTTTAAGATCTTTTCATACCAGAATATAGTTGTTGTTGTCTGTGGTTGGCTTTTAAAGCTTATTTACAAAACTTCCTCTGATGTTTTCTGAGATGTGTGGTTCACTAGCAGGCCAGCTGTTTTGCCTCCCAAGCTCTATGACTGTGCAGTCAGAGCTCCGGCTATCTGCCTGGGGACAATCTACTCCCTGCTAGTCCTGCTGCAATTTTCTGCTGGATTTGGCATCTCTTTGAGGGTTAAACAACATACACACAAGTCGCTTTGTGAACATCAGACAGTGGTCGGCAGTATGTAAATCTATCAGCTGCGCCTTGCTTTGGCTGAGGGAAATAGTTCATGTTTAAAACTTCACATTTTTTTTATTTAACCCTTGTGCCCTCCTCCATTTTGCACCCTCTGGACACCATGGCCAAAAATGTACATGCCCTAAAAACTGCTATAAAATTTTTACACATCAATATTCTGCTTTTATAAACATATAAATCACTTAAACAACAGCCTTGCACAAAACTACCAAACATTAAATCGTATTCAGGATTTTGACTCTTTAAATGCCAGTTTGAATATTTGAAATCTCATTTGTTATTATAAATAAGATTAGAGTCTTGCATATGTCAAATATGAGCAGCAAAATTGATTTGAATACATAAGTATTTTTTATGTTAGATTTAGATTTATCATATGTCAATATTTTTTTCTACTTTTTATCATAAATCACTTAAACAACTTTAGCTTTGCACAAAACTACCAAACATTAAACCACTTTCAGGATTTTAACCCTTTAAATGCCAGTTTGATTACTTCTATGATGAATTATTACAAAATTTCATGTAATAAATAGCAGGTGTATGGGGTTTTCATGGTAATTAGGGTCTTGGATATGTCAAAGATTAGCAACTAAATTAGATTGATTATAGTATTTTTAGTACTAGATACTCCTCCCAAAGCCTTTGCGGTGAAAAATGTCCCATTGACTTCCATTCAAACCAAATTTTTAAATCCTACCACTATAACCTTATACAACCACACAATCTTTAACATTAGCATTTCATTTTGAAGGATTGATATTTTTACTATATTTCACCAGATTCAGCTGTTTTCCTAATGTAGGTCGTTACATGAAATTCTTGTATTTTTGCCAGTTATATTATGGAGCTGTGTGACCACCCTGGGCCCAAGAGTCATTTGTTGTTTGAAATCATTTTTAAATCAGCAACAAAAGAGAACACAACAGAAAATTTGAACTATGAACAAGTTCTGATGAACGGATGAAGCTGCTTGGAAACATCTTGAAAACTCTACAAGTCCAGTTGCCTCGCTGTATCTGAAGAGGTGAAAAATGTACTTCTGCCTTTGCTGCACACAAGATAAACATGCAGCTTGGCTGGGGGCTCATTTGATCAGTGAGCAAAGAAGGAGAAAGACGTGGAACCAAGAGAAGGAAAAATAAGGAGGCGTTTCAGCGCAGAGGAAGCTTTTTGCAACAAGTGCAGATTCTCAGTCATCCCAGTCACCTCTTCAAAGACACAGCGAGGCAACTGGACCTGCAGAGTTCTCTTCAAGACGTTTCGCTGCTCCTCCAAGATGGAAACATCTTGAAGAAAACTTCAGTTGCTTCAACCCTTTGAATGAACAAGTGCATTTGTAGAGAGCACACACACACACCTCACTCTCAGTCCATTTATCTGTTTCTTTCTGTTTTTCCCCACATACACACAGCATATTCAAAGCCTGGATCATTCTGTTTCAGATGTGTTCATATTTGATATTTTCTGTTGCAGTTTGAAACATATATATTCACAATGATGAATGATGCTGATTTCAAACACACAAACAAATGGCAGCGAGTGCAAGTAAATAAATATTTTTCTTCGACAACTGTAAATCCAAGTATTAGATATTTATCTGACATTTTATACCACATGCTCAGTTCATGGTGAACATTTTAAACACACCACATCCAAAAGATCCACCTCTAAAAAGGAAGCCAGTATTGCTCTGAATGCCACAATGAAGGTCAGCACAATTCTGCGAAAACGCTAAGAACATTTTCTCATTACCTAAAGATGAAGAATGATCATCAAGTGGCACGCTGTGATTTGCCAGCGAGCCACTTGTCCGCAGCCCATGTGGAGTGAATCGCTGCCTACACGTTTCTCCTTTCACCCACATTTCTTGAATCCTTCTCTCAGCTCAGATGGAGTACTTTACATAAATGTCAAAGCGAAAGTCAAATAAATGTATTTCACTCCGAAGCTGGAGAAAATGTGCAAACAGAACACTTTTTTTGGCTGAGTTATGGGGACTGTAAGCAGAGGTTACAGGATACATTTACACCCATTAGATTTTTTTTTTTTTTTGGCTGACACAACCCTCATAAAAATGGGGGATCAGGACCAGGCAGCAGACATAATGTCCAGGATGTTTTTGCACATTCTAGTCATATGCGCTAACAAAATTATTCATGACCAACAGTGGGTGTGTTCATGTTTTGAAAAAACAAAAAAACAAAAAAAATGTTCAGTGTCTCCATGACTGTACTGAAGTCTGTTCCCCTGACTAGCAGACAGGTCTTTGGAATATCACTCAAAGAAAATTCCCAAATTGCTTTACACCACTTTTAATTCCAGCAGCGAGGCCCTCCTCTGAGCTGTCACGCTGTTCTGTGGTGTGTTGCTGATTAAAGCTGATTGCATCAATAATTCTGAAAAATAATCAATCGCACCGATATTATAAACTGTGTCGGTAATAACAGAGAACTCTATTTGACGGGAATAATAATGATAGAATCTCAGAGTAGCTGCTGATACTTGGCTCTGTAAATGAAAAATCCATTCATCAGTACCAAATAACATCTGTAAGCAGGCTGACTCACATTTCAAATCACTGCTTTCCAAATATGATAACGAATGGAAAATCCAATAAACAAACACAAAAAATTATATAAATTACTGGTGTATTTTATTTCAAATAACTATGCTTTTTCAACTATGTCTTATCGAGCAGACAAATAAGCACATTTCCACAGTATTAGCTCTGCTCTAATCCCCCCTGCATAATTACCTTCCTGTGGTGTTCCTACCAAATTCTGAGGACGTGTAGTCCTCGGCACACACCTTAGATCAGCAGTAATTTTACAGTGTTAAAAAAAGCTCCAGCGTGTGGTCACAGTTCCACCTCTACAACATGAAAAACATCTTCCTATGAACATGATGGCTTCTCTCATCTATCATGGAGCGATTTGCAGAAATGGAAGCTTTGTTATGCTATCCCTGCCCATTTGAATGTTACCTGGATTGCTGTTATGATTCACCACAAATTTACATACACACGATCGACAGAAATATTTAAGTCTTTAAATTGAGATTGATGAGGTGAGCTAACTGTTCATCATATTAGGTCTGCTACTGAGGGTGCTATCATTTGATACACAAAAAGCAGAGCAAAGAGGTCAATACAAAGAAATGTATTAACATACAAAATAAAATGTCCGATCTGACATGTGGATTGCTCCTCTCACACTAATAGTAATATCTACAGAAGAACACATACTGTACATAGGGGTCCGTACCCAAAGGTGTACAAAAAAGAATATTATTACTGCTTTTCACTCTCATTAATGTCACCACATTCCAAAAATATCAGTAATTTTGCTACCAGATGAAGGCATAATTCCTGTATTTGTCAATAAAACCACCATTTAGACCCCACTTGAGACCAAAATGCATTTCGCTGTTGACATTTCAGTGTAGCTTAGCCTCCATACGGGCACTCCTGTCTGCTTCTCCAAACTAGGAGACTACCACCCTGCAGCCAATCCACTGACTATGAATGAGCACCTCATACCACCACACTTCAAAGAAACCATACTGTCACTTTCTGGATTCAATGACACAGCTATACACACCCGACAGAGTGTAGCTAACACCTTAGTGGCTGGAAAATAATATTCATAGGGTATGTTGTGTCTCCTCTGTTGTGCTAACTGTGTTCATGTTCAGGAGACAAACCTATTGAGAAACTGCGGTGTTAAGACTTGGATGATGTTTATTTTGCCTCCTGCGTTCTGTCCCCCCTGATATATGCGGAGCACAGCGTGGAAGGCCCTCTTTGTTTTGGTTTTCATTCGTCACTATGTGCTGTGCCTGCAGGGGGGGGGCTATTTTGCATAAATCTTATATAATCTACCTTTTAGCTGAATAGGGGAATTTCAGGGGGATTTCTTTCTGCCATAAAATATCATCTAAAAGAGCAGGTCTTATCCTCTGGAGAAGGCAGTTTTTAATATTTATATATTTAATATATCAGCATTCTCTGTTTGGCATGCCGCTCCTTCCTGAGGCTCATATGTTCTGAGTGAACTGTCCCTCAGTGTAATATGTAGTGTGCTTTTAAAGGTTTTTAGCCTGGTTGTGAGGGAACACTCTGAGGTAGCTCTCCACTTGCTTAAAGAATAGTTTGTCTTTCTACTTTTCTTTCTCCTCACAATAACTTTTAATACAGCTCCAGGAGGCACTAAAAAATGCACATCCCCATTCCCTGATCAATAAACCATCATGGACTATAACACTTTTATGACAGCAAGAGCAATACTGGAGACATCTGATCTGGTGTGTGTAACTGAGCAAACAAACAAACAAAAAAATCAATTTCAATCAATTAGTATCAGTTGGGTTTTTTTTAGCTTCTCTATATACAGTGTTATCTGAAATCACAGATGAAGGGGTTGTAATCTTGATTATGATTATTTCTCCCTCTTGCCTCAACACCCAACCCCTCCGTGCTGATTAGATTGATTAGCAGCATCTGATCCGCATGCTTTAAATAATACTAAATTTAAATAAATAAAAAGGTCAAGGCAGCATATGATGCATAGCACAAAGCAGGATTTCAACAGTCTAATAGACTGTTACAATATGATAGCTCAGTTTTAATTAAAAAAAAAGGTCAACATTTTGTGGAAAAGAGAATATGGATGGTTGAAAAGAAGAAGAAGACTACTGTGGCAGAAGCACAAATGAAATGTCTCTTCAGTTCACCAACTAGTTCCATTATACTGGAGAGAAAGGCACTCTGCAACTCACACCTAACAGTCTGAAATGCTTGATTATAGGTGGAACTGGCCCTTTAGGAGATACAGCAACAGAATAAATTACTAGGTTTTACCCACAGAGAAGGAATGATTTTGTGACAGAATATTTACCTGTAGCTCCACTATGAAGATACATTTTGACTTATTTTGACAAGAAAACATTAGCATGATGCTCAAACTGCTAGCATTACAGTAGTCTTGTTTGGCGTAGAGCTCTTTCGATGTCATTAGGCTATCACTAATGGTGAATAATAGTACAAGAAGGAACTATGGTCTCACCTCAAAGCTCACAAATCACTTGAATAATAGCTTGATAAAATACTGCAGGGCTGTGTCTGAAATCACCCACTCACTTCCTATTGCCCATTTCCTGTATTAGGAATTAGTTGTAGGGCAGTATGTGATGTGGTGAGCTCATCAGCAAAATGAAAATCACTTTCCGATGCTACTGGCATCACTTTTTTGGCTGCATTAATTACGTCATTGCTTTTGCATAATTAAAAAGTGCCACAGTGCTGCCAGCTAAATAAATATGAAGCACAATGCATGATGGTACGTGATGTTCATGTAGTGAGCATCAGTTGTAGACTAATTTTCATGATGCATTGTGGGATGAACTAAGTGCACTATATGGGGTTTAGTAATTCATTCAGATGGAGAACACACTATTTAGTGGACTATACAGCAGTAAGCTGGGGCAACATCCTGCAACAGACATCTATGGTGCAGAAATGTGTTTTTTCCAATTGGCTACCGTCACTCCATTCATTGCCGATGGTTTATTGTGGGTGCACATGTGTGCGCTGAGTGAAGAGTCCACATGTACCGGATATTTGAAACAATTTAATAAGACCCGGATCGGATAAAGAATGCCAGCACATGCAGCCTCTAAATGATCCAAAGGTGTGGATGTATAATTAATGAAAGCGTACACCATCCCTGTTATTGTGTAGTTATTCAAGTTGATCCATGAATAGACTAGGGCTTTTCAGAACCAATTGATCAGACAGCGACCACTGCAAACACTGTCATTAATCAGCTGTGCTGTTTCTTGATTACTGCACAGAGAACGTCCATTAAATGGCCTCTAACTCTTCAGCCATGAGAGTTTCAGTGTGTGGAGCTGGCTGTGTTCTGTTGTTTAAAAAGAATCCAGCTGTTGCTGGCGTACAATGAATGCTGGGATATTTAGCATGCATCCTACAGTAGCGCCAAAAAGAAAGACGCCTGTCATTTTTCACATGCACCTGACAAAGCATTTAAAATGTGACAGACTCGTATATAAATATATCATTTAAAGAATGTAGCCTCTCCCCTGTGACACACTGAATAAAGGTCGTAGCTTTAATAACAAGGTAGGCACCTCCTGTAACTCATAATTAAATTAACCATAGGAAGACAAGACTGATGTCAGAAATGGGTGATATGGTGGGGTGATGAACATCTCCATTTAGTGTGCATTTTGAAAGTTAAGCATTAATATTGAAAGGTCCAGAATAAAGGGAATAGTTAAGTTACTTATATGGTTTGAGTAAACTTTCTTCTGTATTCTCTGTTAGTTTGGTGTTATCGTGGAGATTACAATGGCATCCCCATCAGCAACAATTTTTGAGTCAGATTTTCATCTCTATACTTATATAAGTCAAAGATATAACACCCCCCCTCCAGCCCTCTTTCTCTAGCAGTTGTAAAATAATTGAGTGGCACCCTGCCGGCTCCATACATCCCCTGCATGTCAATGCAGGCGTGACTCCGTCAATGTCAATGTATTAATTGTCACAGTTATTACTATATGTCATGGAACGATAACTCACCCTGAGGTCATGTTTAAACGGGAAAACATCTCTTCACGAGGGGGAGGTGAGAGTGTTAGCGCTGCACTGTCAGGAAAAGCTGGACTGACTGGCTCTGACTGGTGATTATGATTGTGCCTGATTTCATCATGGTCACTTACAGTGGATAACTACAAAAATATTCAGTCTTTTGATGCACTCAGGAGGCAATAATTCACATTTTTGGAGATAGCAGAGGGAAAAAGGCGAGGTTGGTGCAGGAGAATGACTAGCCACTGGAGATAAGGAAAAGCTTGATAATAGTGGTATTATCCTCTAAGCTGATTACTATCCCCTATGAGTTGGATTGAGCTAATCTGACAAAGAGACCGTGTGTGTTTACTTGGATGATGGGAAAGTTTGAGGAGTCTTTTTCTAAGGAGTGGGGGTCAGTTGATTAACTGGATGAGCAGATCTGTCTGTCTCATTTCCGACATCCTGGGTTCTTTTTTTTTCTGAGGCTCAGCTTTGATAGCAACATCTGGGACACGAGCTTCAGAGGAGAATTTAGCCGTTTGATCAATGAAAATGAAAACTACACAGTCTGAAAACCACATGGGCGCTAGTTTGTGCTTCAGGTTGTAAGAAATGAGACGGAGTCGGTCATGCTGTGAAGCTCGGTTGGTGAGTCCAGCATAACAGCGAATCAAAGGTGGAGTAACACCAGCAGCAAATTCATCTCTCTGCTGACTGGATGTCCGCTTTGCACTTCCAACTGAGCTGTCCACCAACCTCGTCCACCTGAAAGTACATTTCTATACAAGCAGCTGCAGTGGTAGAGAGCAAGTCTGCAGATTTGCTTCGAAAAAAAGGGTCATAAAACTGTTGGTTTGAGCCATAGCAGGTGCTAGCTCCACCTCCAGCTGCTACAACAACACTACACTAACAATGTGGAAAAAATACTCATATTGCATATCAAACTAAACAGCAGAAACTCTGCTACAAGCACATATAAGTCTTATTTACACACATTAAACATAACACCGACACCATGCAAATTAATTATCAATCAGAATAAAACTCTCATATCAAAGTTGACCCACTTGCCACACTGTCAATCATTTTGGACATGCCATTTTCAAGCTGATGCCTTGAAAACAGGCATGGGGTGGAAAGGGTTAATACCAGCTCACCCCAACCACAAGTACAAAATGACATGGAAGTTACACTCAGGGTGGCCATTAAGCACCTCATAAACATATAGCCATGGTAACTAAATCCAGGAGTCCTGGGAAAAGGGTCTGAACCATCCACCACCCCTCCTAACAAGACTTTCACAAATTTATACAATAGCAGGGAAAAACTGGGCAATTTCTGTGTGCACAGAAAAAAAAATCACACTGATGCTCTACTGTTAACTATGTAATGACATATGTGGGGATTTTTCAAGCAGGACTGATGGAGTATTTTATATTGTTACTAAAGGATGTGGATGCTTCTCCAACCTCTGCCATGTTGTTTTCCCAGTTATGTTTTGGCGCAGAACTTTAAATCTGACCGTTAACTGGCCCGCCTGGCATTATAAAGCTGTGGCTTCTGGGTTGAAAAGGCAATTGGTCGAATGAGCATTCTAGGACTAACAATGTTACTGCTGCCAATGGCGCTGCTGGATGGGGCTAATGTTGTTGTGGATTCAGGCACATATACTTTTCTGCTGTTATTGGTTTGCTCCGTGGAAACGTGGTCAGAGCGGAGGCGGACTGAAAATGGAAATAAGTTTACATTTCAATCTGATCAGGCTAATTTAAAGTGCTGTGTAAGCAATTAGGACTGCATCAGAGTCAACATGGTGCATCCAGGAAATGTAATATAACTTCAATGACCACATTTATTTATATTTAGACTACTTAATGTGGGAGTGACATTTGGACATAAAATGTGGCACCGCAGATTGAATGCAAGCGTCTGCACGGACATCCATGCAACCACCAATTTGTTGTCTCCACGTCCGTCCAA
This sequence comes from Parambassis ranga, assembly GCF_900634625.1. Taxonomy (NCBI): domain Eukaryota; kingdom Metazoa; phylum Chordata; class Actinopteri; family Ambassidae; genus Parambassis; species Parambassis ranga. The sequence goes on from NC_041023.1 coordinate 15,206,631, forward strand.
CATTGCATGTGGCAGAAAAACAAAGTGACCACTCAAAAGACTGTGTCATGAGGACTGTGAAGGGGAAATGACCCATACTTCGAGTCAAAAAAGGAAAATGTTAGCATGGTATCTCCATGTTGCATGTGTAGAACACCCTCTCCAAAATAATGCTCTCTACACACGCTGTAAGATGGAAATTGGCTGTGTGTGAGTGTATGGGGCTCCAGGGGTAGAACAATTGATCCAGCCACATAGCCGCCACTCCACCTAATGAAAATACCTGCTCCACATACTTATTCATTCCAGTCTGATGGAGCTATAGCTGTGAATATCTACTCTGTCTTAAAACTACAGCTAAACAATGAAAACGTTGTGTCATCATTAAACAGGAGCAGCAGAGAATACAGGGAGGCTTCTTAATAAAACATGAAGATATGCTGTACAGCAGCCGTACTTGGTGGGTTCAATCCTCGGTCTGGTTATCTCTTGAGATCTGGTAAAGCACCAGCAAGCTGTGTTAGAGAAGTTTCAATGCTTTCTAAGAATCAGCCTCAAAACTTCATAGTTTCTCAGCTTCTTTTGTATTAATCATTTTAATAACATATATATATTTATTAATATAGTAACTAATTAGGCTACACACATTCATTTCACCACATTCTGGCTGAATCGTGCAGAATTACCAGCGGTCCTAAAGACTCTGACAACGAAACTCCTCAAAAGAAGAAATTACAAGTGTCCCGTTCGTACAGCCTACTACACAATCATCAGATCAGAGGGTGGATATAATGTAGCGGCAGAATCTCGCCACGATCAGAAGTTTCATCTGAGATGAATGACTGTGCAGAAATGGGCACACCAGGGAGGCAAAGAGGCCAGCAGCAGTATTAACAACTGCAGTATATATGTGCACTGTGTGCTGGAATCCTGCTCCGCGGATATATCATCTCATTTGCATGTTTGCAAGGTTTCTGGGCTGTGCGGTCAGGTGGCAAGGCAGACGCCGCTTCTCCCTAAAAATAACATCCAGTTCATCTTAATTATGCAAGAGGATGCAACCGCTACTCCAAATTATTTGAAACTCCAGTTTGAACTTGGAATTTTTAACTCGAAGGAGGAAGAAGTTGCCGCCCCTCTGCTAGTGAACACAGAAGTCACTGTTAATAGTAGAACTTCCAAATAAAAATGACTATTTCCAATAGTTACAAATAAATAAGACAACAAAAAAACACTTAACTAAAATGCATTGCATGAGGTTCATTAATATCAATGTTCAAATGCATTTCACTATTTCTCAATAAACTATAGTTAAGGTGTCAAACTAACAACTAATACTACAGCTAATAGTTATTATTACATAATAATGTGTTTTATACTGAGGGAAACAATAGGATAGCAGGGCTCTACACACACAAAGCAATGCTGAGACGTACAGAGCCAGAATAATGGAATAAATCCTAATGCATGTTTTCAATAATAACTATAATTAACTCTCATTTATAATTTTTCTTCTTACCCCATTAGATATAAAACCTGAACATTAAATCAGAGCAGCCAAAGAAAGTTTTTCAAACAAAAACACTAAAGACACATATGACAAACTCAAAGAATATGTAAGAGAGTATGTACACACACACACGATTCACACACTGACTCCCTCATTGATGTCCAGGACAGACCTTCGGCTAACATCTGCTGTTGCTCCTGAGTTAGAATCCACATTGCATTACTCGTGTATCTATACAGCGAGTTAGTTAGTTAATTACACAATTACTAAACTCTAACTTGTGTTATGACAGCCTGTTGTCAATACAATAGGTGCTTCTAGGCAACTGGGCGTAGTGCGACCGTTGAGCACAGCACAGTGGGTTTTATGACCCTGATCATATTTTTTATGTAATCCCACACACCCTGTATTTTATTATATGATTAACATCCCCTTGTGTAACATCCTATTTATTTAGGATGAACCCCAGTACTGAATTGTCTGAGTGGTTCTCTCACTCTTATATCATCTAACACTGCTGCAAATCATCAGTGAGTAGGCTAATACCAGGCCACCTATACAATTTCCTGCTGATCAGTCACGTCTGAAATGATTTTGGATTGGGACAGCAGAAAGCTAACCACACTGCTGGCAGCTCTGAACTTTAGCACCCTGAGTTAACATTAACATTAGCTTCACAGTGTGACAAATTAAACTGCTTCACAGGTCTGCACCCTGGGGGCCTCAACTTCCAGCTTTTAAAGGTGACAACTTCAACAAATATGATTTTCCCAGAGTAACATTTTGACAGTTTTTATAAAGCACACCTATTCACTTTTAATTTCATCAGGTCAACAGTCAGCAACCAGGCCACCTAGCTTTGAATAGAGACCAACAACAGCTCATCTGGTCCTACCCAAAAGGTAGCAAAATGCCCCTGTGGGAACATCTGAATGTCAATATTTGACACAAAGAGTCTCATCAACCTCTTAAATCAAAAAGTGTAATAGCGACATTGGTGCAAAATGTATTCACACTTAGGGTGTTATGATTTAAAATGACTTTTCTATTAGCTTGCGTAACAGGAGGTACAAAGGCTGACAAAAGTCTGCATAAAGGTCTAGAGGAAAGGAGAGAGTGGAGGTGGGCAGAATTAGTGAATAGACATGAAAAATGATTACTTCTGCTATCAAAAGAAACATGTACTGGAGAACAGGCTCCATGTCAACATGTCCTCACAAAAACCCTTATTAACATTATGTCACATTTGCATTAACAGAACAATAATACAATCATATTGGCTGCTGTCATCTCATCATGACCCCAATTAAGCCAAAACAATCAGACCATCGAGAGGGTTTTACTCAGAAGTCCAAGGTTTGAGTGTTTTCCCTCGTTCTTAGGTTTTGTTTGATGGTTTGAAACAGGGTAAGGGGTTAGAAAAATATCTTAAAACACAGAAATGTGACCCCTAACCTAGTTTGAAGGACAGCAAAGATACCGGATTGAGTCAAGTGTGTGTGTGTGTGAATGTGCGTGCAATAGCTGGATTTGAAAATAGGTCTGAACATATTCGACATAAAAGCGATCCGGATTCGATCCCACTCTAGCTGTCTGAACGGGCTCTTTGTTGTATGGCCTGCTTGCACTATGAACACGAATTACAGCCGAGTACATTCACAGGCAACAGTTTTCATTATAGCTGCTGAAATGTCACAAATTAACAGCCGCCACTTCAGATTTGCACTTACTGTGTTGAGAGACGTTCACTTTGTGAAGTCCCAATTAAAGCCAAAAATTGCACTTCTCCAAATCCAGAAATATACATCTAAAAAGTGTCTTTGCTGAAGCCAGCAATGTGTTTAAAACACAATGAAAAATGAAGAGAAGTTTAACAAGGACACACGATAGCAGAGACACCAATCACAGTAAACAGCTCAGTAGTGCTGCTGTTCACTGTCATAATGATGGTCTGTAAGGACCCCCAAGGACAGTCAAGGGGAAGTGGCTGAATAAATGAGTGGGCACACAAGTGATTGCAGACCTTCTCATTCAGCATAAATTGCTAAATGACTTGGGGTAAGTAAACCCCAGTCATCATCGGTACCCAATCTGCCATGACTCTGGTATTCTTCTGTAAAGAACGGCATCGTGCCACCAGGCAGACAGGTGCTCTAGTCAGAGCGGACGGGAAGACGAATGGCTCCGAATACCGAGTTATTTGGAGGGAAAATCTACTGCCTTCTGGTACAAAAACACACTGCTCACATCGAAGAAGAATTTCATCCTTCAACTTGACAACAAACTGGAGCACACAGCTAAATCAGCAGGCAAGACAAAAAGATGGCCTTTATGCTGGACTTTCACATTTGTACTGAGGATTGATCTGAAATAGAGTGTGTATATATATATATATAAAACTGAGCAAAGAAATGAAAAACAATTCCTACATCCAGACTTCAGAAGGTATCTAAAAAGTTCATGGGTAATATCAAAGCAGAGAGTGTCCACAGTTATATAACTGCGACGTTTTCCTTTTTCCATTTTCGACACATTGTCAGAAATTAGCTGCTTCTCATTTCTTTACCTTTTGCTCGTTACTTCGGCGTATCAGAATGAGAATGAAAAAAATCGGGTTTGATTTAATAGGTTTTCATTTCAGCCTTGAAGGCAATAAAAACTGGAAAATTACAAAGAGCCTGTACACTTCTGATACCCATGGTGTTTCTACAGACGGATATATCTCCAATTCTGATTACAGAATTGAATTGAAGACAGTAATTATTCATAAGCATTATAGAAGCTGACTGGCATGTGTGTGGTGCACTGATGAAGACCTGCACCTGAACTGATGTGTTTCAAGGACTTGCCTTGGATAGAACCAAGAGAAACTTGAGAAAATGCATGCTGTTAGTTTCTGACTAATGATCAGTTCTCAGCCATATCTTCTGTATTCCTAAGACTGAAATTAGAATGTCAATATCTGTGTAATGCCTGTCCATTAAAGAGGCTTTCATCCATATTTCTAACATAAAAAATATATAACATTCTATGTGTTTGAGGGGAAAAAAAGCTTATTTTCTGGCCTGAAAGCAGCAAGAAAATCCTCCTTCAGGTTAAATCCACAATACACTGACCCTGTTCTCATCTACAACAAGCTTCTCTGCCATTTTCTTATCTACAATCAGTTCACTGGCCTTGACCACTACTGTTATTTTCCTGTGAGAATGGGCTCTTAATGACAAAGTTAGCAATTAGCCAGTGCACAGTGTGGGACATTTAGAAGCTAATGAGCCAGATGCTTCCCTCAGGTGCTGCTGGACACACACGGAGCTTAAAAGAGAATACCGCACTTATAATTATTATGAGGTATAATTTTTTTTATATAAAACTGCAGCTCTGTAGCTCTTTTCATATTTTTTTAAAAACACATTCATCACTGGGACAGATCGCAATGTGCCAGACTGCTGAGCCACCTGCAAAAGTGATTTTGGGCTGGTAGTAACACAGTGCCATCCACTTCTGTCTGTCCACCACACATTAGAGCTCTGCGCCAGCAGCAATGACTGTGGAGGAGAGACTAGAGAGAAGGTGTATGTCAACAGCTGCACTATATGGAGAAAAACAAATACAAGGCAATATTGCTGGAGGAGCTTTGATTCCTGACAACAGTTTGTTGGTTGGTGCAGTATGTACATTGTGTGTAGGACTGAGTGGTCACATTCTATATGCTCTTCATGCACCCAATGCTTATGTACAGTGGTTCTCATTTGCTCTAACATGCACTGTGAGCTGTAAGGTCTTATATAGACAGGTGTGTGTCTTTCCTAATCAAGTCCAATCAGTATCATCAACACAGCTGGACTGGATGAAGGTGTAGAACCATCTGAAGGATGATCAGAAGAAATGGACGCACCTATATGTGAGTGTCACAGCAAAGGCTCTGAATACTTAGGACCATGTCATATTTCACATTCGTTTTTAATACATAACATGTCAACAATTCTGTGTTTTTCTATATATGGGGTCAATATAGGGTGCTGTGTGTACGTAGATGACTGATAATTGATTTGTATGGTGTTGGAGTTATGTTTGATGTGTGTAAATATGACTCATATGTGCTTGTAGTATAGTTTCTCCTGTTTGATTTGATTTGCAATATGAGTATTTTTTACATTAGTGCAGTGCAGGGTTGAAAGGGTTAATGAGGAAAATGAAAAATGAACCTAAATGATGTTAGCAAATTGCTGCAATATAACAAAGAGTTAAAAACAATTAAGAGGGTCTGAATACTTTCCGTACCCACTGTATCTTTTTACAGCAGATACAGTGTCCATCACATATTTTATTCTGAATAATAAAGCTGTGTATGCAACTAAAGTATTTAATTAATTAATTAATTAATGGAAAAAATAGAAGATGTTCTTAGGCATAGCTGAAGGTCTCTTTTTTGAACTCAGGCATTGAAAGGTATATTCAAATAAGCAGCTCATTATAAGCCTTAATCTGAAGTTTGGCTTGTCTCAGGTATTCTAAGTGCTCCGGTGGTTAAGCAAAGAGGAGTATTTACATTTCTCCCACTCATTATTCCTGAAATGACCTCCAGAGCAAAAATGAAGCTACACTCTGTAACTCAGTGGTCCAGTCAAGGAGAAGTCCCTTTCTCTGAGCAGAGCTGCTGTTTCCATACTATGTTTAATTAATGAACAGTTATTAACGATGGCTGCAGCGGAGCATTAGGGGAAGTAATGATTCTACTGTCGGTAATTACAACAGTGATAGGCCTGTTTATTATGATTAGTCTGCTCTTTGTGTTGTTAGTTATGACTTATTTTCCACATATTTTTAAAGTGACATCTGCATTATTTCTTACTGTTCGGATGTAGAACGTGCTTGTTGTTGAACACTGTATGTGCACTGTAATACTGTATGCAAGCTGACATCAAAACACATATGCTGCTAAAGCTCTTGGCCTAAACACAACAGTTCCTAGAAAAAATAAACGGCAACAACAACAAATCACACAGATCCACATCACCCTCTGCTCTGCTGTACGACACATTCTGCCTAAGGCTGATAACACAACACAGTTACGGCACAGTTCTACAGCACTTCTCTCTGCTCTATCCATCAAGATGTGGTGTGCTGTCTAAATCCTGCTTTACATCTCACATTTCCATTGTGATCAAAGCACAAAGAGGTGACACATGGGAATTGGTGTGAACTTTAGATACTGGGGCCGCGAGACAAAACAAAGCTATTGACTTTGTTGTGTGGAAAGACAAAGGTCTTTTGTCCTCCGGAGCATGGCGATGCAAGGCACATTTTATCTGGAGGTTTGCTTGTGTCGTACACAGGGTCGCACCTGTTTTGTAAGGACAAAACAATATGATTCCTGTGGTCTTGGACCAGTTAGTCAAGATTTATGGGGGTCATGGGTGAAGATGACGAACAACCACCTGACAGTGTTCGGCTTGCTGTGTGACTTTCTGGTGTGGAGTTTCCAATTCATTGTGAAAAGCAGCTGCGCTATCTTCTGATTAAATCACTGCCTTTTCTCCTTGGTGAAGACTTAATGTGGATTCTGTTTCAGGAAAACCTTTCGCTCTGATTGATTTTCAAATGTGGAGTGTATCACGTGATTGTTTGCTGGAACACATTTTTTTATTGCTATTGTTCATAATCACGGGCTAAACGTATTTTTTACACAGGTAAACAAACCTGAGCAGTGTGTGCAGAGTGTTGATGTGCAGCCACCTCACATCTCCCCACGGTGTTAGAAAATGAGAAACAAAAGAGGTGTGACGCGTGACGACGTGTGCATCAGAAGGTTACGCTAATTTTTCTGAATCTTGTTTCCATGCTTCAAAACGCTTGTTCAGCCACTTGGCTTGCAATACACCTTTGTTGTTATTTTTTTCACAGCCACCATTTTGGCATGTCGCACACATTTCAGCCACTTTTCCTGCCTCTCTCTCTCTCTCTCTCTCTTCTGTCTGCCTTCTTTTAAGGGGCCGTATCCACATAATGCCAAGGCCGCCGTTTTTTGCTGGGAGCACCTGGTGTGTTAAAGGCTAGGCCAGGTGGTACACAGCTTTGACTGCCAATTAGAGCAGTGACCATGTGAGAGCTGCCCGAGATAACTTCTAATTAACAATGGACCTCGGAGGCATAACAATTAGCCTTTCCTTCAAATAAACCTACAAAAAGGGATGCATGTGGTGCACGCTGACAAAATCTTTTTTTTTTTCTGTTCTGTTGGCAAGCAAAGACCCTACTGAAGACAAAATAAAAAGAACCACTAATCCTGAGCAAAGCTTTGCACGGTGATAGTCAATGTATGAGTCTATTTAAGTGAAGGATGAAGCTTTTTGTGTGTGTGTGACAAGGTCAGAGATGCTGCATCCCTGTCAGTATGACTGTAAGGAGAACAAAAAGGTAGAGAAGATGCTTAGCATTGATGATGATACCTGACGGATGAAAGCACAATGTCAGGCTAACTGAAAACGATTAGGACAGCGGGTGGGACAATTTGGAGAGAACAGTTCACCACAAAAAAAAAAAAAAGATGAAAGTCAAGGTCGGAGCATGCGAAGAAGTGGCAGGAAAACTCCTGACGATGTTATGGTGATGTGGAGTTATGCAGCTAGGGAGAAACATCTGCCGCACGATACGGTGTGGTTTTACATAATGCATCAGCTGTGGAGTCCCTTCCTCCACTCCTCCAAAGGCACCTGCCAATGAGCATTATCAAACGAGCAGTGGCAGATAAAAGCTGCGCAGTAATTTGACAAGCCTAATTGCAGGACTGATGTGTAGTCTCGACGTTGCTGATTGCGCTGGGGAGAGATTACGACAGCGATCACAGGATGGCTTTCTGTTGTTGTGGAGGCAGCTGTGTTTAAACTGTCATTTTGTAATCATCCGTGATAACCTCCCAAGTAGGGAACAACATTTTAGCCAAGATATAGTAAGATGCTGCTTAATAAAGTGACACGCGCTGTGGAAACCATGTATTCTCCACATGTGCGGAGAGTATAAGAAGTCTGCTCATGCTTTAGGGGGGGAAGAAAAGAATTGGTGCTGAGGTGTTTCTTGGAAAATAGCCAGGACTGGTAAGTGGAAACAGAGGGCAAATCAAAAAGCCCAGGAGAAGTCCAAGGGGAATACTTTGAAGGAAAAAAGACAGTGTGTGACAGAGCTGACAGGCCTGCACTAAAAGACACTAACTATTAGTGAAATATACTTGTACATGCAGACCACCGCTCTGGGGGCTGGAAACATTTTTGCTGTAGCCTCGGCACTCTTGGTCCCAGACCTCCTTGTAAAGTCGTGTACTTAAAGGGGTCTGATTGGGTCTGTGGTGAGCCAGGGGGATTCCTCTGTCTGGGGCTAAGAGTCTGAATGCCAGAGCTGAATAACTGATTACACTAAAGCCTGCGCTGACTTAACTCAGCCTTCACACTGCAGCAGATAAAGACTGAAGGGAAAATACCTTGCAGGAAAAAAGATTTGAAAACTGGAAGTGGGCTTGTTAGAGAAACTCGCACAAACTTCGAATGAGCCATTTGGCGCCCTTGTGGACCGCTTTTGCGTTTCTGTACGCCGCAGCGTGCTTTGAAGTGGAAACGGCAGCCTGACCGCAACTGCGGTTTCATCAGACTTTTCCTTGCGGCGTGTCTTCATCTGGCTGGCAGCTGGTGAGAGTTGCCGTGATTCACTGTGACTCATTGCCTCTTCCGTGCGCCATTGTTAAAGACGAGCCCACAGAGGACCCCTCGTTCAGAAGAACCGCACTTCTTTGTGTATATACAGATGAGAGAGGTGGCGCTGAAGACTGTCCGAATTATCCAGACGATGCACGCTTCTCTCAAAATAGCTCCTCTATCTTATATAGTGTAGCAAATGGCAATTGCTTATGGCAACTACATTTTCCAGATGTAATTGGGTTCGTTAATAATGGATGCCACCAAAGCACCCCCATCTCCATCTCTGCCACCCTCCATTCTAAATACTGCAGCACAGTCCACCCCCCAAGGTCATACCATCCAATCTGATTGGAGATGTGATGAGGAATGTGGCTGAGCTAATGTATTCTACTTGCTTATTATTTATAATGGCAAGGAGAGGAAAATTAACCGGTGTGCCACAGACACCTTCATTAGTGAATGAGGTGACATCTCATACACAACAGAGGGGGGGATCATTATGGAACTCATAACCCATAAACCAGGAGTTTATACTAACACTGAGATATTACACCGACAAGCAAACACATAGTGATTAATGTTCCCAACAAATTAAAAGGATTTCTGTCAGAGGAAATTGTTGTTTTAGTCTCTGCTTCCAGGACAGGAGGGGGGATATCTCCCTCCTGCACACACTCTCATATATTCAACAGTTGCTCAAGCTTGTTTCAAGGCTGTATATACATTTTTTTCAAACAAGTCTGAGAGATAAGCACTGCCAGCAGCCCCCTACCAAAGAATCTGAGGCCGAGAAATCCAAACCAGCCCTAAAAAAAAGAGACGAAGTTTCTCAACAGGACAATACAGTGTGAGCCGGAGGCGGCTGGAAACGTTCAAAACGAGGACATTTACGCACAGAAGCGCTTGAGATCTAAAAATGCGCCGACGCGAATTATGAATTATAATTACTTGTTTTCCACATGAAGGGTTTTAAAATACAAAAAATATATTTAAGTAAAGAAAAACATGCAGGTGAGGGATGCAGATCATCATATTATGCAGTAGGAAGTTACAGTGCAACACCTGGTTAGCAGCACTTTAAGACTTTAAGCCTGCATGCGCGCTCCGTTAAAGGTACTCAGCTTAAAAGCTATAATTAGAATATAAAGTGATACTGTTTATAGAGTTTAAGAGATGCGTTATGTTTTGTTACTCACCTAAAAGTCGATACCGAGCCAGGTCCTGGCGTCTCTTGTGCAGCAGCGGCAGCTCCGCGGAGAGGCAGAAAGCGAGCCCGGCCACAGCTCTGAGGGGAAAACGCGCTCCAAACTGGCAACCTCGCACCGCTGCCTCTTTGAAAACACCGGGAAGAGGTTTACTCACCTCCTGCAACATGCACATTCATGCGTTATTTCTCCCCAGTCTCTCTCTCTCTCTATGTATATATACAGCGAAGCAGCACCAGCCGGAGGAAGTGGAGGAGGATGGCTGGGAACAGTTGGCTCCGCGTATGGGAAACCGTTACTTGCAATGAGATGCATGCGTTTCCAATCCTGAGCGCTGCTGACCATGAGGGGCACAACACTGCTACGCCCCTCAGCATCCTTACTCACACACATGCGTTTGTTTGGCAGGCGTGACCAGGTCGTGTGCTAGCCTATAGTGCTGCAGGAATTCATCGTGGGCTCAATAGCAATAAAGAATTGATCTCATCATGCTATTTAATGTCTTTCATCCGTTTCTTTTACTGTAATTGCAATGGGTTTATATTAGACCTATTAAACATTAAGAATAAGTGACACGCTTTGAATGATAATATCCAATATCATACACCACTCTAATAATACTACAGTGCCCTGAAGGGTTACTACTAAATGTCTGATCCATCACATGTCTGTATCTGTGTGCTTTCCTTCTAAATTTGCTTACAGGATCCCTACAGCTGGTTTCCATAAGTGCTCTGACTAATAGGATAATAGAAGTGACTGGCAGCTTAACTGCAGTGAGTCTAAAGCAGAGTGTGCTCACCCAAGCTAAAGTTCACTCAACCATAATAGCCTGAGGCGTGCAGAGACCTGTTGGTCAGATTTATCCCCTCAGCTATAGGCCACTGCTTACCTTTACTCACCCCAGAGAGTAAAATAAAAAAACGCTCTGAAATCAGTTTCTACAAAGTGAGTTCTGAGTTACTGTACATTTTCGTGTATGCCTGCATTTCTGTAGCATGCCATGTGGCAGCCCCCCCCCCCAAAAAAAGGCCCCTGGGACCCCTGAGAGCCAGTGTTTGCATGCAGATAAGTTAATCGTTTGATAGAACATTTCCTGGTTCAGATTTGCATGCTGTCTTAGGTTCAACAGATGGGTGGGCACTTGGCTGGATGGGGACTTGACTGGCCAACTGAACATGCTCGGTGGAATGACGGCTGCTGGCAGCATGTCTGTGTGTGTGTGTAGGGGTGTCAGATGGGAATGAAGAGTGTGAAGAGAGTGGGGGGGGGGGTATTTGCTTTGGTAACATCTGTGGTTGTAATGGAATGAGGATTGGATGGCATTTTGGACAAACAGCGGTTCACAATGTTGTGTTCAAAATATCAGTGGCACTCCATATGTCCATATGTTTTCTTTAGTTTGACCAGATGTACTAGTTTATTTAGCATAGCATCCATTTCCTTAGCAAAGAAAAACGTACAAGTGGCATAATATATTTTCTGTAGTGTCCTTTGACCACGCATGGCGGAGTGGGTGGAGTCCCCGTGGGCAGCCCAGGACACACCTAGTGGAGGCCAGGACTGATGACCGGCCATCTCCACTCCCTCTATTGCTAATGCAGTGAATACAATTTCATAACATTAAAACGGTAACCAGCTTTGTTTGCAATACCATGACCAGAGCTGTACTCTTGACCCTGTGCATTCATGCCATTGAACAGAAAATGTCTGCAATTCACTTCACAAGGGCACTCCTGCAAAACTCCTCTATAAACAGGAATGAGTGGAACTAAATAGCTAAACGTAATATTTAGTCTGTCAATTAAGATCACCACTGATTAAGACAGGAAATCCCTCTTGGATAGCAGCCATAGTCCTCAGATATACACTATATGTCTGCTGACATGAGTGACCAAGATATCCAGAAAGTTGATTTACAAGTGGGGGGGTGTTTTGGTTCAGCAGCAGCATACATATACAGGCAGGTCATCCATCTTTATGTACAGTCAATGAACAGTGTCATAAATTTAAACAATGAGGCAGCCAACTAATAATCAATTATTTAATCAATTTTTTCTATTAGTTTTTTTTTAAACCATGTCAATTATTTGTTGCCTCCCTTGACCCCATTTATTCTGAAATGCCTCTACATATAGGGCCCCTATGGAACAGAGAGAGGGAGCTGGATCCACAAATAAAAGCTCTCTGCACACACTGAGCTCTTTGAAAATGTATTTTTTAAACATGCTCTTGGTGGTTTCAATCTAAAGAAATAAGGCTTAATCAAAAAATCATCAGTTGATGATCCGCATAGAAGACCAGTGCAGACATAGCTAGTAGAAAAAGAAATAAATACATTAGCAACAGGTTCTGATTCACACTACTACTTACTTAAAGTAGTACTACATACTTAAAAATTAAGGCTCAGTTTATTTGTAAGAGAATGTAAACTTACCAGGATCCAAAAGAAGCTGACAGCCTCAGCCTGATGTCTGACACCAACCAGCAGAAGCAGCTTCCACAGGCCTGTCAGGAAGCACAGGTGAAAGACGTCGGGGTAATGGCGGCTCTATTCCACAATACATGTTGTAGCTTGTGATTGGACGAAAAGCACACATGTGACCGATACAAAACAAAGTCATTTCCTTTTGGCAAACTTTTTGACCTTTATAAGCAAAACAAAACAACACGTTGTTCAATCCATTATTTATTGAAGGAAATGTTTAGTGAAGGCTAAATTACGACACAACTTTCTATGAAGGCTGCTTTTCAAAAATCTGATTGACCCTTTCATCTCTCGATTGACAGCCTCGGCTCATTTACTCTCAGTGGTGCTCTCTCGTCCCCAGGTCATGAAATTTTAATGTAGGGGAATAATGTCAGCTTGTAATTACTAAAAAAAAAGGGGGGGGGGGCAAGATTGGATTAGTGCACTTTCTGCAGCACTGCCAGTGTTACTTAGAAGGCCTGGGTACGGGCCAATCAATATTGTGAACATTAGCAATTCCCCTCAAATGCTAGCCTGGAGATGTTTAATTACCAATGAATGGAAGATAGATTCTGTGGTCTTCATCAGGATTGTCGCTTTATGACTCGGGAAAGGGGGGGGCGGTATACAGTCAGCATTTGCATCATTTTATTTTGTCATTAGACAGTGACTGTGTCAGTGACTGTGTGTAAGGAAGTATATAAAAAAAGTGAATGTACAGCATATGCAATAAAAGAACATATTACAAGGCTTTGAATCGATGTTTGCATGCAGTCTTACCATGTCTGACATTAGCCTGGCAGATTAAATGAACTATTAACTTAAGGTTGGCTCGTGTTGAATCCTCAGACAGCAGTAAAGTCCGTTCTGTGTGTATAGAGACAAATAACAGATGGAAAATGATGATCATTCCAGAAACAATACTAAAAACAAAAAAAAGTTCAGTGCCGTACACAACATGAAACGTGTATGTGTGTGTGTGTGGGGTTTTTTTTTACACACAGGGTGCGATTCATGCTGGGCTTCAGCTGCAGTATATGTGCGCCAAATAGCAATATCTCCCAGCATGAGGCGTATAGCCCTCTGGCAATATCCTTCTCACATAGAGCCAAGGTCACTTGGCTAACTACAGTATCTCATCTCACAATGCAAAAAGATTACCCGTTTATTGTCCTACTCTCTGCTGAGGTGGGGGGGGGCTTCCTCACAAACTCTTCAACAGACCCTCCATCATCAAGTGCTGTCAACTCCAAGCTTGCGTGCCCTTATTCTCGCTGATTTCCAGATGCACACCTAATTACACCTGTGGAGAAATGGACCGCAGAGCTTTTTTGGCTCATCTCCACAGTTGGGTCTTTTCACCTCCTCCTTCTTCCTCCCACTCATCCCCTTTTTCTCCTTCACTTCACCAGCAGTGGTCATTCAACTGAATTCACATGTAGTGCTTCCACTCATTTCTCCTCAGTCAAATAAAATAATCAGCCTTGAAGCTGGGAGGATAAATATGTTCTCTAAGGGGAGAAATCTTTTGCAGAGATTATTGGGCCGTCAAAACAGTGCCGAGTTGCATCAATGCAAAAGACATGACTAAAACTTTCAGCCTCACAGCTGTAAAAAGAAATAAAAATCTCAAGGTTTGTGGATACTGTAACAAACAAGTTAAAGTACATGTGATGTAATTAATTGCATTATTGGCATGTTTCAGTTTTGTGGCTCTGCAGTCGGCAATTAGGATTAGACCATGTGAGATATGGAGAATTGAGTGATGCTGCCTCTACCAATTCAGCAGCAGCTCCACATGAGAGCGAGGACCCCAGGAGTATTTTACAGAGCGGATTATCAATTCACTGCTGCCAGGAGAAAAACTATCTCTCCACTGGGAGATGCTGTTATTTCAAATCTTTGTCCAATTATATTACGCTTGCAGGGGCAACAATTGTGTGTGTGAGGAAGATGTTATTGGGCAGACTGAAAGGAAGACATATAATCAAAACTAGTAAGCAGTAGTTTGAGAGCTACATGGATTCTAAGGAAAGATGAGAGGCATGGCTGTCTAAGGAGGAGCTGGTTTCTGTTTTGTTGATAGAAAAAAATCATAATCAAAAACATTAAGTGCACCGGGGGTAACGGCAAAAAATGTAGCCTGTAGAGTCCATCTGACACAGCAGTGGGTGTCGTTGTCTGAAAATTGATTCAGCAATGGCCTCGCTTTTGATCTGAGAGTCGTTTTTTTTGTTCCTGAAGTTCTCTGCTGTCGATCTGTGAAAGTGGCTCAGCCCCGGATCACAGCATGGGCGTCAGATGGGTTATCGGCAGCGTGTGACACTTGCCCCACTTTGGCCTCTCGGAGTCCAAATTGATCTAGCAGACTTGTTTATTTTAGCGGAGAGCAAAGTTCACGGTAACTCCGCAGAGACTTTATTCTAGAGCGAAATAAAACAAATTGAAAAGGTTTTTCCGAGACGTGTGTGTGTGTGCAGGTTTTTGTGTAGTCAAGATAAAATGGGATGTTTGTCCTTCAGGATGGAGCTAAAGTAAAGAACCAAATGTTCATTCACATCAAAAAAGAAACAAAAAAATCTGCTCTCTAAGAAGACCTGTTTTCTGTACGGCACAAATAATGACATAAAGTAATGGTTTTACGGGAGTCAGAGCTTCAAAATGTAGTGGAACAGACTGAATTGTGGGATTCTCTTGTACTTGTTTGTGCTGGCATTGGTCCTGGACAATTGACTTCTTTGTCTGAAAAGTTGTGTAACCATTGTTTGTGCTTCTTTGTGCTGAACCACTCCAAAATTCATCTACACATACAGGCTGTGACATGGTGCCGGTTTTAGTGAGGTGATGGCAAACAAGTGTGTCTCTGTGGCCTCCACACTGTATGTGTTCCCATAATCCCTTTCTCTACTAACTACACAATGCAGACTTTAGGTATCAGTCATGCTCGCAGTGCATCTGCATTTCCATGCAAAAGCAATTCAACTTTACACTTGTCAAAGTCAATTCTCTCTATTGTGCCTTACCAAAATCAAGAAGGAGGCGGGACACGAAATATGAAGAAAAGAAGAAAAGAGCCATTTGTTTATGCACCCAATTTCCATCACCGCTGCCACTGCCAGGATGTGATTTCTTTCTAGTGTTTTTTCCTCACTTTTCTAAAAATAAATATAGAAACTTGACGTTCTCATCAAAGAAATACACAATACATATTTGCGACCTAGTAAGGAGAAATGGAGTGAAGCTTTGAGCTACATGCTAATGCTCAATTGTAATAGTCATAGACTCATATTTGGAATAACAACAAGATAAATAGAGTCCAAAAGTAATAATTATTCATGTCCAGGTTAACAAAAAGAACTCAAATGTTGCTTATTTTGCATGTGGCAACAAAGCACCGAAAAAGCACGCAACCTATACTTTATTTATGAGTAGTAAATGTTTTCTACTAGCATGAACTTTGTAAATGTCAGTTTTAAATTATGATGCTGGATTAAAAAAATGTGATGCTGATTTAAAGTTACTCCTAATAACTTCTAAAAATACTGTGGTTATTAATCCAGATGGACAAAAACATGGAGGTTCAGGGAGCTTTTAGGAGATGAAAATGTATATTCATCATTTAGAGTTTGTCCGAGTCAAAGATGCAAAACGTGTTGCCAAAAATCTTTCAACCGCACAAAAACACAACATCTAATTTATTTAAGCCCAAAATGCAGCAGCAGCAATGCTAAACTTGTCAAAAAAACAAACAAAAAAAAAAACACGACCCACCACTGACAGGGAGGCTTCTGCTGCCAGTGATGCGTGCATACACTTGTTTAACTGGATTTCTGTGATGGAGAAATGATAAGTGGATAAAATATGAGGCAGCTTGGCGAAAAGGAGATGTTACTTTTTTCCCACACTCAGAATGTGTTAGAGAAAACACCCACAGACAGCAGTGTCGGGCTGCCACAGAGAAAGACATCTGCTGGCTAACTTTTAATTTGAAAGCCACACTTGGAGAGGTAGACTTTGTTTCCACAGCTGACATCTAGATTAGTGAGAGAGAGAAAGGGTGGAGATGGGGGGTGAGGTAATATAATCAGACACATAACATAAACTAAATTACATCTTTCCAACATCTTTGTGGTTACAACTAATAAAAAATGTGACAAATTATCCAAGGGTCAAAAAAATCTTTGGTGCATTTTGGTGATTTTAACATGGAGTTCTGTGGAGAATGACCCACTTTTGGTTCCTCCACATATTCAGACAATTGAAAACTGTCTGAAAGATTTAACACGTTTGGCTAATGTGTCTTTGGTTGGTGTGAAAATGTAATGTGATAGGTGTGAAAGTGCACAAAAACAACATATCTGATTATATATGCAGCCGTTTCCCACAGACAGTCTGGTCCAATGTTTGCAGAGACTTGTGGACTTTCAGTAAAAATAACATCCCACTCAGGGAGTGTCTGTTGCTCAGGACTTATGGTTTATCTATCCGATGTGTGTCTGAACATCCGTTTCTTCTTCCGCATTTACACATAACAATGAGATGGGATACACGTATTGTTTTTGTGTCATCTTGTTTACTATTTTTAATCCTAACAACCCGCATAACATCATCTCATTAATGGAGCTGCTTCCTGGAACCCAATCGTTATTTTGTAAGAATGTGGTATGCAAGAAATAAACACACACAAACACACACACCCTACCATCATACCTGAGGATCAAAACAACTTGGTGGGGATTCTGGGACCAGATGCCCCCTCAGTCTCCATCCGCTCCACCTCTGTCTCCTCTTCCTCCTCTTCCTCCCTCCCTGTTTTAAGTCTTTTCTTCGCAGCCTGTTTTCCTTTCACACTCAGCAGTGGTGTTACTGAGGTACTAACAGCCACTTTTTTTCCCAGATTGCTAAGAACTTCAAAGTGCGTTTGACATGTACACTTGGGAGGCCCGCACTGGGAGCGAGAGTGTCTCACGCTGAGACCTTAGGATGGGTTTTTAAAAGCAACCGTGTGTATCTACACTATTAACATTCAAAGGCGCTCGCACTTTGCCGACTCTTACATCGCTCCTTTGAATTAAATATGTGTCGTCTCTGTCACAGTGGCTCCAGTAATGTGCTGTACGGTAGGTGCACTGCAGTGTTGAGGCAACTGTTTCATTGCCTACATATTAATTAAAAAGGGCTTTCTGGCATTTTGTTTGACATTTGACACAGCCTTTTGTCCCCGCTGCCATGTTTGCATCTGTCCTTTTTAATTTAAACTGCCTTTGCTTTTGGGAGAGGCTTTTAGACAGAGAGAGAGCGAGCTTTAATTTTTCCCAGCAGTGAATGTTTTAAAGGGGGAAAATGCCTTTTCAGTATTTAATTTAGCACTTCTATCACAGGATATGACAAGCCTGCATGGAGAAGCTTTCAATCCTCTCAGTGCACTGGAGATTTTTTCATTTCTTCCTGACACACCAGGGTTTTTCTGCCTTGTCTTTTTTTTTTTATCTTTGCAGTCCCCACAGTGACTAGTCACAACACTCAATTTATGACAGTGCTCAAGTGGGCTTTAAAATATGAAAAGTGCAGAGAAATGGATTAAAAGTGAGGGAAAGCATGAATGAGTAATGGATTCACTAAACACTGGGAGTAAAAAAAAAATGAATCCAGAAATCACTCCTCTCATTAAAATTTTGTTCAGACTACGTCTGCACCAAAGTCAAGAAGAAAGATGAATTGAGAGAAACATGGATGGTCTAATATTCTGAATTTTTCATATTACAAATTGCTTGAAGATGTAAAAATTGTGTTTTATACCACATAATTTGAACTATTTATTTTCATTTTGCTCTTCATAAAACACAATTCAATGGTAACAGTTTGTGATTTGTTTGGTAAGTATACATATATACATCTTAATCTCAAATCACTTAATAACTAATCTTAAATAATCCTTCTTTCTAATTTCTAACCACAGTTTTTGCAGGACCTCTGCAGTAGAGGTCAGTCTGGTGGATGGTAACACGTGCGTAACACTAAACAACAAAAGTTTCCTGTTCTGTTCCTATAATATATAACAGATATAAAAGACTCTGACTCCCGTGATGCACCACTGAGAGACACAGAAAATCATTCCTGCCTCTTGCAATCAAACTACTGAACTCTGAACCGTAACAGTCACTCAGACATTGTACATTCATACTTGTATATTCTTGTGTCATAGTAGTAAATATGTTCTACTTTACACACAACACAGGGATTCAATGCCACTTAGTTCCTTAGATATTTATTATATATTTTCAAATCTATGCCATCTTTGATGTTTGATTCTTGGTTGGATCTGCATGTCTGTAACAAAAAAGAATTAAATAAAGGAATTCTGATTCTGATCATGTAAAAAAGGCTGTAAATGTGCCATTGTGGAAGAAGAGTCTGCACAGTAGAGGACAAGAGGAACACCTGAATCCTCATTATTAACTCAAACACCAAACTCCATTGGGTGCTGACCCCAATGCTACTTCCTCCTTTTTAGCTAACAACAATAATTCCATATGAAGAAAAATGTGCATTTGAGCACAGATCAGTGTGATAACAACTCGATAACAAGACATAAATTATCTCTAAAATAAAAGGTTTTAGTTTTAAGTTGGGTCCGTGTCTCATCCACTAACATGAAGGAGGTGGAGGTTATAACCTACACTGGAGCCAGCCACCAGGGGGCAATCGATGTGTCCTCACATTTGCTGAGCTGTCACACTGCCCATCTTTATATGGCCTTTGGTCACCAGTACATGTCAACAGTGAATGAATCAGTAAACACAGCAACGGCTGAACCTCTTGGAAAAAGGTTAGCCTGACCCTGAGGCTAGAGGCCTGGAGCTTATCCAGCACATGGTTGTTGGATGACCGTCCTGCATCATGATTTCTATAGAAGAAGAAAAAAGGGCTGTGAGTCTTTGCTTCGGCTTTAGTAAGGAATTACTAGCTTTATAACATTTGTTCCTAATTCTGCCCAATTTTTTGTTTTGTATGTTATATGTTATAACTGACGAACAGCACAACACATCTGAGCCATTCTTTCTGTTGTTGAAAACTATCATGCATGTAAACAACAACCACATGAAAAAATGCATTAAACAAGGCTTTTAATGTCAGAATGCAGAAAAAATGTGTGGCACGTTTTCCTGCATTTTAAAAAAGACTGAGACATCCATGTCAGGAAACCATTGCAGGAGTCAACGGCTGCTCTTTGCTCCCCCTCCTGCAGGATGAGATCTGCGCAGAAGCTAACAATGTGCACACCCTGGGTGTCTCATGCTGTCCTAATAGCATTACTGGGGGGATTGGTCAACCTGATGGCTGCTAGTCATAATGTGTTTGGATCAGTGTGTCAACATGATCACCTCACAGCTAACAGGATTTGGAAAACCAGCAGGAGGCAAAGCGCCAGCTCTCTCAGTATGTGGAGAGTCCACATGGACATGCAGTGGTCTGTATAAGAGATAAGGGTAGTTATATAATAATAATTATTTTTAATGTTTTCTTCTTAGCAATTGATACACAAAGCTAAAATAGTGTCTGTGCCAGAATGATCTGCTGGGTGAACATGATCAAAAACAAATCAATGAGCTGCTGTGACTGACATGTGCCTTCATTACTATGAACACACACGGTGTACTGCTGCCAGATACTCATTAGGGGGCCTTAATGTAAGGCTATTTTTATCTGTAAATGTAGAAATGTATTTATATTACTTCTATAGACTCTACCACGGTCGCTCAATATCAGTCGCTCTATTGATCCCTCTCTTTGGAACAGTCTAAAAGAGTCTCAAACTCTCAATTTTCAGCTTGGAGAGCCATAAAACTTTAACAAAACCCAGATTATTTTTCCACTCATATCTCCATGAAAAGCTTTTTAACAGTCTGGTCTAACTTTTACTGTACTTTTGATAATCCCAGGCTTTCATGATTTTACCATGAGGTACATGAAGCTCAGCCTCCTCCTACCTTAGGTAAATATCTGCAGCAAGATTATAGCCACCAGACACCAGATGACACCAGTCAAATGTGCTGTTCTGGCCATCCTGTGTGTTGTTTAGTCAGTGTTTGATCAATAGCGTTTTGATTAATCTTACTTTAACTGTTGTACTACTAATAATATTTGGGCAGGAAATTTAAATAAATGACATATTTGTAATTGAAACATTCATCTTTATTGTCCTCATTGTTAGTTAGCAAATGGCCAACCTCAAGCTGATCACTAAGACTCATAGACTAATTGTGTGATTTATAATCCTATTAGTTGTTTCAACAATCAATAGATTCATTAAAACAGTTTTTTGCCTTTCAGTAGGCCGCCAGAGCCAACAAAAGCTTTTGTTATGCTTTTGTTGGTTGACATTGACCTTCTTTTTTAAACCAAGAACTCGGCCATCATTCACAGGAACCTCCATCTAATCCCATTCAATGTTACTGCTTCCATTGCAGGCACATAAGGTGCTGTAACAAATCAATAGATCAATACCTCTGGACCTTATCTGCAGCATAATGTATTGTTTATTATCCTTGCTGATTTTGTTTACCTTCTAGTAAAACCTGTGATGTTGCATTTATTATACATTTTTAATTAGAAATGAATGAATCCTCATAGATACTTTAGGAGAGCTGAAGTCATATTTCCAATACAACACAAAACAAACAGCTCAGGGTTATTTGACTGAGATGTGATGTCTGATTTCTAAGAAGTGCAGAAATGCCTCAGTGAGAAGACTGAGGCTGCTGCAATACAACTTATTCAATGTTGTATTGAAGCTGCTCTGCTTGCGCCATCATTTCTTTTCATGTTTTTTTCATCTGTTCATACTTTCTAACTCACCTTGGAAGTGCCTTCTTGTAAACACAGCTACAGCGCTACACTAATTAGAGCAGGCTTCCTTGGATAGTTCCATCGTGGGCATGCCCATTAGAGGTAATTGGATTATTTCTACTCTGTTTATCTCTTAATTCCCCTCATCTGTAGTTTAGGCAGTATTCCAACAACGGGATCTCATCGGGTCTCCAGAGGGGGGGACGACTAGGGCAGAACATACGAAGCCAAGAGGGAAGACAAGGACTTATCTACCCTCTATTACACTCCTTAAAGCAGGGACAACTTCACACTTTAATGTGACTATTTGATCCATTTGACAGTATTCCAGACATCATTACCCTCAGATCTAACCACACATTCTAATTCTTGTATCTGAGACAAGAGGCTGCCCATCAATAAAGTATATATTGTAAGAGAACACCATCCAAATCCATTGATCTTTCTCATCCATCTCACAGGCTAAAAATAGATTTAGCATATCACAGCAAAAATCAATTATTTTTTTCCTGACTTGAGTGGAATTCCTGATATAAGAAAAAAAAACTTTTTTTTTTGCTTCACTGCAAGCTGGATTTTTGTATACCTGCATATTTAAACTCCACAAGTGTGAAAAGTAATCCCCTCCAACCGTGTAATCTTGTCACGCTATTTGACTTTTCTTTCTTGCTGCAGAGAGAGAGACTATGAAGCAAGACCTTGGCTGACATAAGCGCTCTACAGACGTGATTCTTCACCTTCCTCTCTTCTCTCCTCTTCCTTTTCCTCTCCTCTCCTCTCCTCTCCTCTCCTCTCCTCTCCTCTCCTCTCCTCTCCTCTCCTCTCCTCTCCTCTCCTCTCCTCTCCTCTCCTCGCCTGTTTGATTTCAATACTGTTTATACATTCTTTGTCTCTCATTAGTCAAAGTTTCCTCCAGTGCTTCAATGCCACTGATTAATTATGCATTTAGACACAACTGCAAAGGCAGCCTCTACATCACAATAATGAATTAATGATCTGCATTTGCAAGATTGTCATGTGCGACCTACTTTTTTTTTCTTCCCCATACACTAATTGTTTCTTTCCATTTGAAGCTTGCAAGAATAATTATGCTCTAAAATCTGTCTGTACATTAAGATCGATCCTTGGTGTGATGTGCTGAGAGAGACAGCAGCAGCAGCAGCAGCATCACAGCATCCTCAGCTTCAGGGGTTTAATCTTACACAACTTATACACAACAGTCCTTTTACAGAGCTGCAACATAAACAGTACAACCTCCCCCAACTCACTCCTCTGCCAGTCCCCGCCTCTCTTCCTTCCATCCATTTCATTACTTAGCTTTATGTCATTGTCACTCATAATAAAGATCCAGATCTGCGCACATCACAGATTGCTCCGGTGACCTTTTTCCTTAAAGAGTGCGATGTGTGACAAATTCAATGCTGCTGTGTTTTCTTTTTGTGCGGTGTCGATCTGCCCATTTGTAAAAAAGTGAAATAATAAAGGAGATCGCAAGGTTATACACATTGTCAGCGAGTGACAAAGAAGCGAGGGAGAGGCGTCTTACATCTGCTACATCTTTTACTTTCAACCTTGGCAGACCTTGAAGTGCTATCCCTGCATGACTGGCAGCGAGAAAATAGTCTTTGGTTTGGAATGACAGTCTCAAAGAGATGTGAAAGTGGGTGGTATTTTTTTCTGCAGGCTTTTGTTTTTTTGCATTGCAATGTAAAGCCTCCTGAGTCACAATAGAACCCAGCTCAGGACAGGCATTGTTCATTCAAGGGGGAAACAGACATGGGTTTTTGCACAGTTGTCTATTTGCAAGCATGCAAACAAAAGCGCGTCTTTTAAATAATATGACAGTATAATCAGACCGGGGCCACGCTCTGCACCAATCCGACACCGTAATGCCATTCTCACTTATTATAAATAGCATCCTCATCGCTTCACCAGTCAACTGATTGTATGAATTACATTCCCAGGAGTAATAAAGTCATTTGCATCGGCCTGGTTTACACAGCCGTGAAGAGGGACATCCATCCCATCCCCCTCACCTCCACCACCACCACCAGCACCATCACACCCTCTCTTTATGTTGCAGCAGTGAACTGCTTCACTGCTTCTCCATCAGCTCTGGCCACATCTGTCCTCACCTCCCCTCCTATACTCTGCTAATTCACCACCTAAAGTCGACATTTTTTGGCTGCTGTGGTCGGACCAGACGCACACAGCTTTTCTATTTGCTCCAATATAATGGGTTTCGGAGAGTGCCAAGGTGCATCACTGACTGTCTTTGAGTTTTAACTCCACAGTGATTTGGAATAAATGTATGACTGGAGGCACAGGTGAAGCCAGACAACCAGACCTGTCAGTACATCCAGCTTGATATATAGCATTTGCCAGTGTAAATGAAATTCACAGCACAGATTAAGACGGACAGCCTGAATCTTTTCCTCTGTCTATCTGCATTTAGACATCCTAATGAAGAATCCTTTCTCATACTGTTTCCCATGTGTCAGTAAAAATAAATCGCTGCTTTCTGCTTCATGTTTATTAATTATCGGTTAGATCTACCGGAGTTGGGAAAAAGGTGGGGAAAAGAAAAAAATACAATTTGCTGCACCACGGGACAAGAAATTCATCCTTGTGGATTCAGCCTTGTTTGTGGATTCATTGCGTGTCTTTCATTTTTTTACAGAGTGAAAACCGGGAGGGAGGAGGATCTGAGATTCAATTTACGGACAAGATGGAAAGCCAACACAGATGTCAGGAGTGAAAAATAGTTTCAGCTGACAAGTGAGAGAAGTTTGCTGTGTTGGTCTGTGATGGTTCTGGCAGATGGGTTTCTGTCCTTGCCACTGTGTTACAGCTGACGGCTGGTGAAATCCTGCATCATCCAGATTGTTTACTATGAGTTTTTTTTTTTAATTTATTTTTTTTAGGGGTGCTTGAAAATCCTACAGTACAACAGGTTGGAGGGGCCAAGAGAAATAATTGATGTGCAGCATGTGCATTATTTATTTGGCAGCCATTGTGATCAAAAGCAGTCAATGCCATACTGTTTCCCTCTGCGCTGTTAGTCCTACCTGTAACAGCAGATTCAGTGACTGACAGAGACGCTCTAATCCAGCAGCCTGAAATTCACTGATATTCAAGGATATTGCATAATCAGTGCTTGTTCAGCAGGAAATGAATAGCGAGGCTTTTTTCATCTTGAGTAAACCAAACAGGTCTTGAAAGATTTCCATAAATGAAACAAACATTTCTAAGCACACGTCCCTTCTTCCTCCCTCCTTCCCATCCATCCCCTCCTCTCAAACATTATATTCCTTCCCCATCAAGGTTTGTTTATTTTTAATCTCATTGTTATCCATCACTTTTTAAATCTCCCTTATCTGGGCGGAGGTGCTGCATGTTTACCCAGACTTAATAACTCATTCGCTCCTGAGGATACAGTGGATTGGCAGGAAGCATCCGCCCTGCAGCTGCAGGTAATACATAAAGATGGAATAAGGAGTAGTGGTGGTTTCTGAAGACAAAACCAATTACAGGAGCAGTTTTTTGAGTCACACAATGGACACAGGTCATTTCATATCATTTCACGCCGATTCTCCTCGAAGCACCTTGTAATATGGTGTATGGGTATTTTGGAGTGGATTTGCCAAAGCGTGGAGAAAAGAAGGCAGAGAGAGCGCGGAAAGCATGCACCCGCGAAACACAAGGCAGTTTTAATGGATTCTTTTGCATCACTGAGTGCAGCACATAGCAGAAACCACATTCATCCATTCATGATTGTTATGATTATTTTAGACTACAGCTTGTAGACATATATGTAGCTATAATGTACAGACCTTTTCTGTGTATAGGTTTTATACAGCATACGTCATATGTGTCTGTTTTGCTTCTCGCCAATGCTGCCTGTGTGGATTCAGGCTCTGGGTTTATGAAAAGCGCCTTGATACAAACTATTACTATTACTGGAACCATATAAATATTAGAATATATTAAAAGTTTAGTTAGTTTTACAAAGCAAACAAAATATATAGCGTCTGACACATAGCTTTGTCGCGGCTAATTGACACAGACATGTGCATTAATTTGTGTGTTTGGCATCCCGAAGAATGCAAATGCAACATTAACCCTATTTTCAGCTTTGTTTAGTCTCAGTCTCAAAGTTTAGGGGTAAAGGAAAGGAAAAGTGAGAAAATCTGTAGTTCCTAAAGCGGCCACTTAAAGGTGGCTCCAAAAGTGAGTCAATTTCCCATTGACCACCCCACTTAAATAAACTAAATGTTTTGTTGGTTTGGTTGTTGGTTTAACTTATAGCAGCTTATATGAGATTGGTATGACATAGAGGTCTTGGAGGGAGGGAAGAGGGATGCCGATGATCCTTGCGGAGAGCCAGAGCCCCTCCCTCCATCCTATCTTTGTCATCTGACAAACAAAACATCACAAGCGATGATGTCGTCGATAATGTGATGTGATATGATGTCGACGACATCGTCGCATATGATGTCGACGACATCGTCGCATATGATGTCGACGACATCGTCGCATATGATGTCGACGACATCATCGACGACTGTCTACAAGAAGGGCATGAGTAGACTGTACTTCCTGAGTTGACTCAGGTCCTTCAATGTCTGCAGCAGGATGCTCCACATGTTCTACCAGTCTGTCATGGCGAGCACCATCTTCTTTCCTGTGGTTTGCTGGGGATCAGGCATTAAAGCAAAGGGCGCCAACAGACTGGACAAACGCATTAAAAAGGCGGGGTCTGTTGTTGGCTTTAAGCATGCCAACCTGGAGGAGGTGGTGAGGAAAAGAGTGCTGGCTAAACTGCTGTCAATCACAGACAATCCCTCCCACCCTCTCCACAACACTGTGGACAGACTGAGAAGCAGCTTCAGCAACAGACTCCCGCTGCTCTAAGGAATGGTACAGGAAGTCATTTCTGCCATCCGCCATCAGACTGTATAACTCCTTTGTGACTGTCAGAGCTGTGCTCACAAACTTGGACTAAAGCATCATTACAGTTGCATTTCAAACTTCTCAGTTACATTAACTGTGTTGTTATGCTTCTATCTTCTCTTTGATCTGCTTCTATGTGTGTGTATGAACATATTCTTTTTCTGTTGCTGCCATGTGCGTGTATGTATACACTTTGATATGCTGCTACTACAACTCAATTCCCCACAGGGATTAATAAAGTAAATCTTAATCTTAATCTTAAACTACACCGTGCATGAACGAATACCAGCACTGCAGAACCTGCTCACCTGACCAGCAGTGGCCGACCGTCTCTAGCAGTTTAGCAGCGTTTAGCCACAGGGCACGTCAGGACAGTGAGGCTACGTCGTGGATCATATGTCTGACGAACGTAGCTCTAAGTTATTATATCGTTCCATTTACTATTATTTTGGACCACAGACACACAATAACGATAAAAAATAAATCACAAATTCACTTTGACAAAAGGGCATTTTGGGCAGGTAAAGGGGCAGCTCCCCCCTCTGCACATGCCTGGGATGGATTAGATTATTATAATTATTCTACTTTTTCTTCTACAAAAACAAACAAACACATAAAACAATGCAAATACAATGCAATACAAATAATTACAATGTGTTGCATTATGTTTGTGCAATTTAATAGAATGTTGACCTAATGATAAAAGTGCACAATTCAGCCAGTAGCCTACTGCTTGATAAGGTAACCCAGCTAGCTGATGTCGATAAAACACACCTTAAATAATGATCTCAATTAACTAATAAAGATTAACATTTAACATCTAATGGTTAGGCTAAATCTTAATCAATAACACTGTTAACGCAAACTTTATGATACTAAAGCTGATTTAATCATACTCTGTTTCTGAAAGTCACAGAACAGCTGGACCGCTACGTAAACAAAGTGGGTGCAGTTTGGACAGGGGATGTGGCGTGAAAAAAGAAATTCAAGCTTTTCTGAAAGTTGTTCAAATCAAATGTAATTAAAATTGTAACGCTTAAAATTTCCAAAAGAAACTGTAATTTAATTACATAATTTTCTCCAGTATTGTAACTAATTACAAATACGTTCATTTTGTAATTACATTACGTAACGGTGTTACATGTAGATCGTTACTCCCCAACACTGCATACAGCACGTTATTGGGCTTTGCCCTTCACTGTCTTAAGTGATAGAGTCTGTGTAGATGGCCCCGTTCTGGCAAAGCAAGTCAGTGGATCATTAATCATCTATCAGAGGGGACTCGGCTGGTATATAAGGGTTATAAAAACCCAGCCAAAGCCAACACAGCCATGCATGGCTTAAAGGGTGAAACAAAGCATTTTGATGCAGCCCTCAAAAGAGCAGATAAGAAGCAGTGAGACGGAGGTGAATGCTGTGCAACACTCTCACAAATAAATGTGACAAATGCTTTGCAGGAGCAAATGTTCAATTAAACACTTCACAGTCTGGACGATTTCAAGCTTTGTTGTTTGCCATAAGGACTCTAATTTGCGACAGAGATGGCTGCATATCTCCTTACTCCTGAACTTTGTGCAAATGAAAGCAAACTGCACACAGAACATATGGAATCAGAAAACAAGCCAACCACAGGGAGAGATATTCACCCTGTAGGAGGATATAAGTCAATGTCAGGATAAGCCAAATGATAAATGAAGTGCCAAGTCACCCTTAAAACACTACCTGATATATAATGTGGGTGATGTGTGACCGTTAATTCTAAGAGTACAGTTATAAATAATAGCAGACAGAGTGCTGCGTGAGCCTGGAATTAAATGTGCTCTCTTAATAACCCGATGATTAACACATTCATAAGGCCTGACTACGGGCTTCTTGCTGCTACATGACACATTCATAAATACTGATTTATGACTCATCACAAATGAAATAATCATCTGTGACAGAGCACGGAACAATGTGTCAAAAGTGTTTGTGAAGGAGTAAAGGTCTCCCTGTCACTTTACATTTCCAGCAGAAGGACATGGCTCAGATTTAAGTTGAGTACCCCCCCCCCCCCAGTGAATTTAATTAAAACTGTGCTCTGCATTGTTCAGGACTGATTTTCAATTTTTATTTGTTATTGAAAGCTGAGTGATCATTAAAATGGGAGGAAAGGAAAACCACACAGTAACTGACATTTTTAAATTCAGGCCATTTTTTTTGTTGGGGCAAAACAGCAAATGACACACTTGATTTGTGTCAGCATGGCCCTTTTATGAATCATGTGACCTGTGCTCTCAACATGCTAAAACACAAATTCATTCTGTTTCTGTAAAGCCGTTGATGTCACGGTGCTCCTGGCTCTAACCTTGCAATGAGGGTCTCTCAGCTTCAGTGCTATTTAAATCTTGCCCTCCCCTTTTCTTGCCTTCTCAGCCTTGACAACCTTCTCGTGAGCCTAATGTACAGACCACACAGCGTGCAGCCGCATTAGTCAAAGTTGACTCATCATTTTCTTATGTAAGTACCGCACTGAGTTTTACAGTTGTTTCACAGAGGCTAGCTTGTATGCACTAGGCGTCATACAGAAACTTAAGATGTGTATGTGAAATCAGTTGCAGGCATTTGCAACTTCACTGTTATAGAAAGCTGGTCTTTAAAGCTACAGTACCTCAGTTTTGTCTCCCCCTTCTGGCAGTGAGAATTATTGCTCTACTACTGTAGATAATTCTTTGTATTTTGTACTCTCTCTCTTTCTCTTTCTTCTCTCACTTGATGCTCTGCTAGCCTACGTCTCCATGACAACAGTTGCTTCCCTTTTCAGCTTTGACAGTTGCAGGTTGGCATACTGCTAATAGGCACAATAAAGTGCAGCAGGGTTGATGTATTTTTGTCACTTGGCCACCATGGAAGTTAGCATCCCATGAGCTCCTTCAACAAAAATAGCCACTGGGCTTTTTTTCTCTATTGCTTTTCATATTATTACAGAAAACAAGCTTCTTACAGTACATGTTTTGTTCAGCAGGATGTTCACATATGACTAAATACAACCACCAGCAGCAGCAACATAGTTACATGACTATATCAACACCACCATACCTATATCTATAGTCATGGCCAAAGGTTTTGGTTTTGGCAATCCTTGCTACTTCAGTATTCTTAGACCGTCTTTTTCACATGAGGTTATAAGCATTTCAAGCATTAAAAACTTCTTTTAGCAGATACATCAGATGTATTCATAATGTTAATATTTACAGTGTAGACAGTTCTTCTTCAAGTAATACCCAATTCACTCTGGCATTTCCTCACTGATATTAGATCCATTCTTGCCGTTATGAGTTTTTTGGGAATTAACCACAGGTTCTTGATGGAATAAAATCTGGGGACTTTTGTAGCCGCAGATCCAAAGAGCCACTTTAAGAAGAAGCAACCCCACATGCAGCAGCTGAAAGGGGGCTTCATCGAAAAAAATTGTTGCACCAGTTTTGTGCTGTTTGCGGTAGAATTTCGATCTGCAAAGGAAAGCAGCTATTTTCTTGCATGTAAGAATATCTTGATGCAAGGCAAAAATGGCTGCATACATTTCTCTGGAGGTACCACCGGAACTTGACTGCCTTCCCTTTATAACAATCAGTCTGCTCTTACTGTGTAATCAGAATGATAGAGCTGCTAAGCATTGGATTAATAAAATGACCTTAGTTGGTCATATGTTGCTGCGGCTAAAACACAGCTAGATAATTTTTGTGATGAACTACATTTTAAGCTCTTTGCAATGACTTCATTTAACATTCTAGAAACAATAATAATTAAAAGTGGTTAAATACAAAATTTCTATATTTGCCAAAACCTCTGACCACGACTGCACAGTACAAATGTCAGAAAATCTGTTGATATGTTCTGAAAATCCATCTGATATGTTTATGTTCAGAAGGTATAATGTTTATTATACTAATATTTGGTTTTAAAGAGGCCCTTTCACATGTGCATCCAGCCAGAGGAGCTGCATTCGAGAACACAATTGTCCAGCTCCGATAAAAAAATATGATTACTAATGAATCATAAACCAGGGGATGTTGAAACATTCACTCTGGCATTCCATATATTTTTCCAAAAAATTGGAGAAATAAACTATAAACTAGAGCAACATCCATTCATCCAATAGTCAGGTCAGCCTGAGTGTGGCGTGTTAACCGATTGTCAACCCCAGAAAACAAAAAGACTTTCACTTCATCATTCCAGCTAATGCTCCATACTCTGACAAATGTTCAATTAACCACGCACTACTTCTAAGTTTTCTAAACCTGGGAACTTTCAGACCTCAGATTAATAATCCGGCCTAGTCAGCAAAGTGAAAAATGATGACAGAAATCATTACAGCCAGTTCATCATAATTGCACATTTGGTAGTTTTGAGCCTCTTAAGCATAGGAAGGAATCACGCTACACAAATAAGCATCAATTAACGCAGCATGTGGATGTGAGTCATAAATGTACTGAGATAAAAACATCTTACTTTTTTTAATAATAATGATTAGCCTCACAAGAAACTGAAAGCAGTGAAATTAGATTAGACAAGTGTTGAGATAAGCTCCCCAGATGCTCGCCTGAATTAAACAGACAGTTATACATACATCACAAGATCCCTTGATTGGTTGCTTGATTGTTTCTTATTACAAACAGGACTGAGAAAGCAGAAGAGGCCTGTCTATGTTTTTTTTTTTGCTTGTCATCACCTTAAATACAAAAAAAATTCAACATTAGTGTGATGCCTCCCTGACTGCTATTTAATTAAACACACACAGGGTTTATCCAGAGACATGCTCTTTAAATGGCAACAGTAAAAGTTCCAGCGCTTTGTAATTCTCAGACAACAGTATCAGTGCTGCCTCAAACCACTTTAATTAGAAATTTAACTCTGCGTGTGCTGCAGACGGAGCAACATTTTATACAGTCATCAAGCCTTTTTTTATCTTAAGTGAACGCTGCCTGCTCAGAATGGCTGACAACAAAGCAGCACGGAACAATGATGTCACTTTCATTAGTGATGTTCATTATGTGTTGTGACAAATGTGCATGTTGTGACAAATGTGCATTTTGTGAAGATGTCTGACAATAGAGAATAAAGAATAGAGAATGGGGGCAGACAAGGAGAGGAAAAAAAACAGAAGAATCAAACAATGTGATCATGGCCAGAAGAGGAGGACTCACATTATGCCTTCGGTGCAATATAAAGCCATATATTTGAAAAAAAAGAAAAGAATTGATTTGACTAAAAATGAAATAAACTAGGAACAATTTGTACAATGCATTTTCATATTCCCAGAGTTGTTACCATTATTGTAGGAAATAACAATGTCGGGTCTGAGGACCCAAATGCAGACTAACCAAATCAACCAAAGTCCAACAAAAGAAGAGCTTTACTAACACAAAGCCGAAACTAAATCCACAAACAGCTAACAAAAATAATAACCAAAGTGTCAAACGAAGGGCAAATGAACAGAAACACACAGGAAGGAACAGAGACAAACTGAGGAAGACAAAGGGAAGCACAGGGTTAACAAGACACAGGTGAACACAATCAGGACAGGGCAGGCAATCAACACGGCGGGAAACACATGAGGAAGTAAAACACACACAGAAACACAAGGACAACAGACTTTCAAAATAAAACAGGAAACAACCAAAAATGTAACATAAGCAGGAAAACCAAAGATTTACATGAGTCAATGGCTTCTTAGATATACTGAAGTAAGCAAACACTGATTTATTTATTTCAAAGTCACACAAACACTGTTATTATTGCAGATTTTGGTGGTTTTCAGGGTTACATTTATTAGATATTAGATCATTCGAAACATCTCTTTTGATGCTCATATGCATGTATCACTCCTCTGCACTAAACTGCACCATTAGTTGACATTTGGAAGAAAAGTCTTAATCCTTTTATCTGCATCCAAAATTATAGATTAGGATTAGCCATAGGAATATATTGAGACCAAAATGCACATTTTATAACCCAGAATGCCTGTGCAGGCAGGGAAGTTGCAGTTTTAAAATGGTGATGCTGTGGGTCTCTGATGCTGCAAGCTGGAGCTATTTCATTCTAGTGGCACCTGGCTGTTGTGTATATGAATCACCACAAGAGGGCAACACAAGCTTAGCTGTTACACAAACCATTGTGCTATGTTCTAAATAGGAAACATTCAATATAAATATAACAGTTAAATGAGTTAAATTCTAATTAAATTCTAGTTAAATTATGATTAATGTTGATTAATGCTTCATAATTTATGCCATTTTTTTACTACACAATTTCAGTTAATGTAATTATAGTTTATAAGTGTTTATGCAAATAGATTGCATAAACACTGACACCAGCAGTGGGTGTGGATGCGAGATGGACAAAATTTATCAAAAGATATTACAATAAATCGGAAAAAAATAGGCCTAACAGAGAACTAACAAAGAGCTTATCACACACACAAATCTGTTCCTGCAGAAAAACATGGTATAAATTAGTGCTTTAAAATATGAAACTGAAGAAAATAAAACAACTGGGCAGAGGTACTGTCTATCATTCACAGGTTGTTGGAGGGAAAGCTGGTGGTATCACGCACAAGAAATTCCCATAATGCTCATCTGTCAGAGTGAATAAAACTGCCTGAAACTGACATTCTTGTGACTGATCCATCTCTGCTGCATCACAGCAGGGCGAACACAGCTGCAATTGATAAATTAGTAACACACCATGAGCATCAGCAGTGCTAAGCATTGCCATAAATACTCACAGTTGGCAGGAATAGAAAAAAATGTAAAGATACAAAAATAACCACATTTTAAAAATGGTACAATGTGTATGTACTAGAGACCAGAGAGAAGAAAGAAAACAACACAAAAGATGTAGCTACTCTAAACACAAGCAATACACTGCAACGGGCTGCTAGCGGTTGAGTTGCCCTTATAGTTCAAATACTTTGCTTAGCTTTGCTAACTTGCAATCAGAGTGCTACAAAGTCACAAAAACATGTGTTGTGGTCAGTGTTATTTGTTATTTATATATCCTGCACAGGCCGTTAACAAGTGAAAGTGAAAGGTTTCCCTGAAATCCATGAACCTGTTCATTCATGGTTAGACTGGATTAAACAGGATCTTTGCCATGATCCAGGTTTCAACATGATCAGTGCTGTGACAATAAAAGATTGTCCCCTGGTTTATTACTGTTAGAGCAGTCAGAAGATATAATTCACATATTTAATTTATTAGCACCCCATGTTGGGAGTGAAAACATATCTCAGACAGCTTGTATAGACCCAGGTAAATATATGATCTGATGAGCAAAACATTAACACATTAACCCTGAACATCTGAAAAAAAACATGACATGTTTTTAGCTAAAGCCTAAAAAAAACCTTGCCACAATTCACTTGACTTATATAACACTATACAACAAAAAGATTCAAAGCACACTTCACATAATGCAACTATTTTTAATGCCTAAAACAAAAGTGGAAGGCATTTACAACTCAAAAAAATCATAATAATAATCCGTCAGTCATCCCAGGCTTAATAAAACAGCGCTGATTTGAATGGTACTGGCATCCCGACAGCTATGCAACGCAGCCTGTGAGAAATCCCAGCAGAAACTGTGAAGCAGCTCTGTGAGTTGAGAGGCCACAGAGACAATCACCAAGCAATTATTGGCACAAATGGACTTCACTGGGATTTGGAGGCAATTAGCTGGGACTTCCCTTATAACCAGACCCATGCTGTTTAATTCCTTCATCCACAGAGGGCAGAAGTGGTGAGGCAGGCTCATTTTAAAAGCAATCTCCCACTCCCATCGTAAGCCCGAGATTTTCATTAGCATCTTGTTACTGCTCAACAGCGCCGCAATTACTTCTTAATTGAAGCTCATTTCAAACTTATTTATGGAATAATTATCAAGACGGCACACCACTGAGCCACAGAATATGTAAAAATTGATACATATTTGAATGGCAATAGCTGAAAAAGGCTTAAAGAAGGCGTGGAGCATCATGCCACAACTTTACAACCTAATACTACAAAACAGGAAGCTTTAATATTTAACCTGCCAACCTGCTCCACCTGTTCTACCACCTGTAACTGTCTATGGATGTTTTTAGTCATCTTGGAATTTTAAAACAAATTGCAACACAACAAGTGAGAAATAATAAATGTGTCACTGATGCACACGGAAAAGCAGAAGGAAGTAATAGGGCATTGTTCTAAGTGTGTCTCATAGGCACACTGTGTGCACAATTATTAGGCAATTTGTATTTTTGAAGATTAATTTTATTATTGAACAACTACAGCGCTCTCGGTCAATCCAGAATATCTATGTGTGCACAATTATTATTTAGGTAACTATTAGTGTGCAAAAATAAAAATGTGCCCATCTCACATCTGTTAAAGTGAGAATAATAAACAACACAACTGAAATATTGACTTCCCCTGCATGATTAACCATGTGTTTTTATGCTGAATCTGGTGTATTATATAATAATATTCATATATATAATAAATATATTACATATACACACATATAATAAATGTTGTTTTCTATTTTAAACATTGTTCCTGTTCTTGACTAACACTAATCCTCACAAGAATTTCACACTTTAGTTTAATTTCTGTCTACATCAGTTTGCTTCCTCTCTCTCTTTCCATTGTTTATAGTGCTCATCTCATCCCCAAGTAAATCATCTTTTATTTGTTTTCACAGCACACTGCACAAACCACTTGTGTACCATGTGACCGTGGCAGTTACTGGTGAATTTTATATTTTCAAAAACCGTCCAGATGAAACTTGACAAACAGAGGAAAGTTTATCCAACGCTTAAATTTAAATGTGATGGACACATGCAGTAAGTATCATTTTGTGCCTGTGACAGTGCTCTCGGCCCATTCCAATCCTCCCACACAACTTACTTATACAAACTAACAGCAGATGAGGTGTCCTGGAGCAGAACAAAACAATGCTGTCATGCCTTGCCAGTTGGATTACTCTGTTTCAAGGTACATGCCCGCATAGTTGGCTGGCTACTAGATGATATTCCTTTTTTAACTGCAGCAGAAATATTGTATCCACGGCAACGATGACATCAACAATGCCAAGGTATGTCCCAACATTTCAGATGACTGTACTTGTATGAGAACATGGAAGGTATGGCTTAATCAGTGACAGAACAAATATTTGAGAAAGAGGCCTGAGTCCCTTTTATTGACAGAATTGTATAGATTCGTCTTTTATTGTGTGCAGCCAGTTACTCATTAGGGCCCCTACATATATATATATATATTGCATGCGTGTGAAGAATGAGCTCCTCTGTGGTGGGCAGAGAGATGACTGTGTTCACTAAACCTCTCCGACACCTCCATCAGTCGTTGCGATTACATCACCATCCGTCAGCACTGTGCACGTACCTTTTTAATCATCCTACCAGAAACTGCATCACAGCTGCTTCTCCTGGGGAGTGGCTCTCATTGTCACCTGGTAAAGAACTTGGGTTGCAGTGGCATGACAGCAAAAGATACCTGTAGGGACATTTAAGATAAATAACTAATGATGGCTTTTTGATTTTTTATTGTAGAGCAATTATATGTTTACAATGTGACTTGAGAGCGGAGCCTGAGTTAGCCAGTTGATCTTTTGCTGTTTAGTTGTATTGGCATGATTACAGACCACAACACTAAATCTGTCAGAATCTATCAGAAGCGCTGCAATTAGCATTGCTGTCATTCAAACTGCAGACAGAGAGAATAACCCATTAACTTTAGCTTTAAAAAAATCCATGCCCTTGGCGTCAAGTCAGAGCTGCTGCTTGGGAGTGAGGCCAATGAACACAATGGTAAGACGGGCTGGTGGTTAACAGTTCTTTTTCTTTATGCTCCACACACATAAGACTTCATAAAATCAGCTGTCACATATAAAAGATGTCTGATCAGTCTGAAAAGGATTCTGATTCAGAGCAGTGGGCTGCACGGCAGTATAAGAACCAAGATCCATGCAGAAAGTTATACCAGTCCTCTTGACATTATAACACTGCATCTTGCATTTCATTGTGCTGCTTCTAAGTGGAAAACCAAATGGCCCTGGTTTCAGTGTTGGAAGGGTGACCTTTAAAAGTGTATTAGGCACTTTATTATGTCCACACCATTAAAACGAGTTCAAACCAATAAACAGATGAAGTCCTCTGTCATTTCATGAACTGCTGCCAAAAGCACCCTGTACACCGTACAATAGCACAATCACAGTCATGAATCAAAGACTTCCAAATTCAAGGCCTAGGTCTATAGAGGCAGAGCAGCTACCTCCTGGACCGTGTCCCTCTCCATCTTTAACCCCCAGAGGCCCACTGTTGTAATTTTACGTCACATTTAACTTTACAAAAATAAACCTATACTTTTTTTTTTAATTAAACATTACTAATTAATTCTATTCGTCAGGTTTACAATGCAGATAGATAGTAGATGTAAATAGAAGTGGTTAATTTGAATTAATTGAATACAATCTATGAACTTGCCATGCAGTTCAGAACCTTGTTGTTTATGAATAAAATTATTCTATTCTATTCTATTCTATTCTATTCTATTCTATTCTATTCTATTCTATATGCCTGAAATATTTTCTGTAATAAGTGATATGCCTAGATAATGAAGATATTATACTGTTGTTGAATTTATTGATAGAGCTTGTTATACTACTACTGTACTACTGGTCCTGTTTTCATGGTTTGGCTTGTTTGCCCAAATATCTATTGCCTGAATGAAAGATGATACTGTCAGGATAAGGTGGACACTGATGCAGATGTGCGTCCGTGTGTTCAGGCAATAATCCAAAATCTTTAATACAATAAAAGTTTGTTACACAGTGAACACTGAGTCCAACCAAGCAAAAGTACAGGGGGATAATCCAAGGAGTAACCAAATTACAAATTACAAAAACACACAGAGCTAAGGTACCAAAGGAGAAGCTAAGGCGAAATCCAAAAAGGCTGGCAGGGTCATACACTAGAAGAATATCTGACAGTGACAACGAGACACAGTGAGAAAAAATGTCAAAATAAACAAGGCTGGCTCAAAGATGCAAACCTGACAGATACTGAGGCGATTCAAGAACCCACCAAGAGAAGTATGAAAGGACTTGATTGACATTTTCCTGTAAAAACTACTAGAGGATGCTGCAGACACTATGCTAAAGGCTACATCAACATGCTTTGTCCACATCTGCCTCTCGGAGGAAAAGAACTGCCTTTAGGAGTATCATAACTGAATGAGACTTTAAACATGGCTCAAGTTTTTTAGAATTTGTAAATAATATGTGGTATCATGCTTATGAAAAAAAAATTAATAAAGATATTACTTCTGCGATTAATTTGGAGTTATTATGAGGTTACAAATATGTAGACATCTATAATAAGGCCTTACAAGCAGTACAGACTGCAAACAAACTTTGGTACTCTATATGTGTTCACAATGTGAGACATCACTGAAATTCTACTACCCTACAGGGCCAAAGATGTAATATTAAAACACACCCCCAAAAAGTCAAAAATGACAAAAATATGATTTGTGCATCATAGGCAAATTTTTTTTTTTTTTTTTTTTTTTTACAATTTTCTTTTATGTTTGGGACTGTGGGGGTTAATCTCATAGTTAAATTGATAATGACTAATAAGTATCCCAACCCTAAATTCATCCTCTACATATAGGACTGGTATCTTATTGAGAGAGCACATATAAAGTGAACCGCTTTTGTTGTTGATTAACTTTTGCTTCCTAGTTATGTACCAATCCGAGAAATTAAACTTTGGATTAACCTTCCAGAGCCTTGAGATTGTTTAGCATGTATTACGCAAAGTCGTTCTTTTAAAAATCAAATAAGATAAACATTAAACAGGATTAATGGACCAACTGCACAACTGTGCAGCGAGTACAAATGTACTTTATCAAACAGAAACCTAACTCCGAGATGGCTGTTTAAAGTTGATGACATTTTGGCTGTTTTCTGGCATGGAACAGGACCTTGTTGTTCTTTTTTATGGCTCAGGTCTGGGAGTAAGTAAAAAAATGTGGGGAAGCCACGTTTTTATTGAAATGAAACTGGAGCTTGAGCTGCTCGCATATGAGTTGTGTCAAAATGCAGTTGACATGATGGGGGAAATAATCCATTGAAGGTTTATTGTGACTGTGCACGTTTGGGATTAAGTCTATAGAGTCCTAATCTCTATGAAATTCCACATTTTTTTGTTAAAGATAAAGCAGCAGTACAGGCACTGCCAAGGTGAAACAACACAGTCACAGTCCTAGATACCATGCCGTCTTGATGTTGCCCCACATGCACTACACGGGTGGCAAAGTTGTTGGGCAGGATGATTACGATTCCAAGTCTGACAAGTTATGACATTTGGGGCAGAGCTCACAAAGTATCCTGTGACACCGTAAGTAAGAAAACAAAAAGGCCTGTGACCCTCTTGCCAAACAAGACATGCTGATAGCATCAAACTGTCAATTCACACAGTCTCATTTTTATTAAAATGTCCTGCCAAGTCCTAATGACCTATCCTCACTCCACAGGCTCTGCTGTGTAGCAGGTATCAAACTCCATATTTAGGTAAATATCATCCAAAAACACACAGATTTATAATAAAATAAACACAACTGTGAAGCGAAATACTTTAGCCTTGTGGATGCAGAACGCACTGTTCTAAAAATGTTCAGGCTGTACCACACCTATGAACCACACCTGTTACTCTACACACATATCAACAGCAGCCTTTCAGCAGTGTTCTGTTCTAAGGAAAACGGTCACAGACTGTGATGAAATACAGCAAGCAAACATTAGAGACAAAGTGAGACTCCTGTATCCAGTGACAAGGTTTTAATGTGTGACTCAGGTCTGGAAACTTTCTGAAGGAAACGGGTCTTAGGTTCCCAGAAGAAGTGTGTGTACAGCTCCAACTGACAGGCTATTTCATATTTTCATTGAAGATGAAATGATGAAATAATTTAACAGAAACAACAAAGGTATTTATATTGTTTTAAAGTGCTTGTGCTACTGCCAACTTGTGACCACACACAAAATAAAATAAAATAAATCAATCATACTTATTAATTAAAAATAAAAAAATGGGATTCCAATGGCATCGATTAGTGAATTTCCAGCAGTTAAAGTCTGAAGTCCATTGTCCATGTTTCGTTGACGTTCATCATGGAAATCCTAAAACAATGAGCCATGTTCCTATTTAGAGCTGTGCGTCAACTGACAAAAATAAAAAACGTCACAGGCTGAGATGCGGTGTCATAAAACAGGATTTGTCAGGTCGCACAAAAACAGCTCCAGCTTCCCTAAGAATCTTTTGCAATAAATCATTAAAAATGTATAGACTATTAAGCGTAATATGACGAAATGTCTACTTCGGACCACCTGTTTGGACCTGGTTCGGATGTTTGGTGGAGCACAATACCGTTACTATAGTAACGGACCTAACAAAGCCAGTGGCTTTCTTCGAGCGAGCGTAAAACACCACAAGGAGAATCCCACAAAGTCCAACTCATGCTAAAGCCTTACTGTTTTGTTACACGAAGCCAGGTGAAGATACATTGATGTTAAATCAACTTTTAGTTACAGTAAACGGTATTATTTGTCTGACGACATGTTGTTGCCTTTTCTGCTCCCTCCCCACACACAATGGACATGAGGAGATTCCTAACAAAGACACAGAGAGTTAGAGTTGTTTTCAGCATTAACCCGTGTTGTAATGAGGCCACGTTAGCTCCTGTTAGCCTGCTAGCTTCAGCCTCGCCGAGCCAGTGCACAAAGCCACCTGCTCCTATTCTTATCAGCAAGAATAAAATACATGTGATGGACCGTCAGGACACAGTGGTGCACTGTATTAACAGGGAAACACTGATGTATCAGATAAGGCAGTGCATCATTATAAACACATCCACAAGGTTTGTTGTGAATTTTAGTATAGTAAGTTAGTATTTTTAGTGTTTCAATATTATCTGCATTAATCAAAGTTTGGTTCATGGTCCAACAGCTTTTTGAAATCCAGATGATGAGAACTGTGTTCAAACAAAACATGCTGATGTTATTTCATTGATGACATGTATTTTAAAGCTCACTTATATTGGTTGTTAATTGAAAAGTAAAGCACAATCTATCGCCATCTCTTGATATTTGAGGTTGATTCTGCGATACTATAGTAACGGACCTAACAAAGCCAGTGGCTTTCTTCGAGCGAGCGTAAAACACCACAAGGAGAACCGTCAGTGCTGCTCGAAGCTGGAGGAGGTAACATCAGTGAGTCAGAGGCAAGGCCATAGGGCCAGTGGAGAAAGTTCTATTGCAGAGGTGAGTGATGACGGGGAAACTCTTATCAGGTGGACATGAGGGAGATTTGCCAGTTTTTTTGTCTCTGTAAATGAGAGAAGGCGGCACATATGGAGGTTTTGTATAATCTGTTGTAATCTGTCTGTAGTGCCACCAGTATGGTTGACGAAACTGTTGTTGCACTTGGAATTAGTTTCTGTTTGTCACCGTTTTTAAAATGAATGAGTTTTTGTTGAATATGTCTCTAAAATAGTAATTAAGCGTTTACTTCTGTAGGTAAAATAGGTCTTTAACAACCTGTTAAAATGCACAGGAAATCGCAATTACTTCATATTATTATATTATATTTCATAATATACTAATATACGCTTTTACCCACCCCCACAACACATTTTTAATGCTTCCTACACCACTGGTTACAATGACTGTCATCTCCTTCCAGACACACAGACTGCTCTGATTTATTGCGGCTTCTGATCTGACAGTTACACAGGGGTTTGTTGCCTTTAATAGACGAACATTAAACAAACAATAGCCTATTATCAATTCATCTCTTAGTATTTTTTTGTCCCTCTGCATCACCTCAAACCACACCTCCACCTACCCAACCGAACGCAGGATACCCATCCTACTCTAGGAACTCCATATT
This sequence comes from Parambassis ranga, assembly GCF_900634625.1. Classification (NCBI taxonomy): domain Eukaryota; kingdom Metazoa; phylum Chordata; class Actinopteri; family Ambassidae; genus Parambassis; species Parambassis ranga. Next base: position 15,248,272 of record NC_041023.1, read on the forward strand.
AAGCGTTTTAACAAGAAACTGAATAGTTGTCACCTGATAGGAGTGAGCTGACGTTTGAACATTGATTAAACTTAACTGAAATAGAAGAATTAAGGTAAGTGACAAATTAAATATTCTTCTTCTTTTTCTTCTTTCTACCGTTTTATCATTATTATTGCAGTTGTTGTTAACAATAATAGTAATAAATAAGGAATAGCCTACAGTTTAGATCATATTAATGACTCGCGCATCAAGTGACATTTATCATTACTATTAATGCATGTATTTATATCAGTCTTTTTTTGTACTCACTGGTGTATTTATCTCCAGATTGGAATCCCTATCACACCTCCAGGATGATGTTTAAGTGGAAGCTGTGTACTTTTTTTCTATATGTCACTTGCGTCTGCGTAATGCTGAAGATAAACCATAATGTAGTGGACTGGGTGCCGACTCAAATCCAGTGCGCCTGTCAGATCTGTTTAGAGGACAATCAGTTGCCCGTGCATCGCTTCAACGCTTCTCCCGTGCCGTTTCTGTATCAGGACTGCAAGCTGGAAGAGGACACTTTTAACTGGTGGAAGGTAAGTTAGTACCTGCTCACGAAAGACTTCATGAAGGAGGATTACAGCGTCCATCCATGCAAGATCTCTAGTTTCCATTCATACATACTAACGGCAACGTTTCATATGTCCGACAGGAAATGCAAACAGAAACACGTAACTTTAGCACCTACAGAAAAACAGTCCAGGCGCTGTTCGACGTCATCCCACCCAGTCCCGACCTTATAAAAGCCACCCCTGATGTCTGCAGGACCTGCGCTGTGGTGGGGAATTCTGGAAACCTGAAGGGCTCCCACTATGGACGGCTTATAGATGTTCATGACATTGTAATAAGGTACTGTACTGTAATAAGGTATTTCCAGCTAAATCATTCATGCATTCCAAAAAGACACATTATACAGTTATTGGAATATATATATCATATATATCTGTGTGCTTTTTAGAATGAACTCTGCTCAGACTGGAGGATTTGAAGAAGATGTGGGCACCAGAACTACTCATCGTGTGATGTATCCTGAGAGTGCTGTGGATTTAGATAACAGCACACATCTGGTACTGGTTCCATTTAAGATACTGGATCTGGAATGGGTCGTGGAGGCCCTGACGACAGGATTTACTGGGCAGTGAGTCATTTTTCATTGCTCTCATGAAAATGTGTTTAATGTGATGTTGTTAGATTAGACTGTGCTCACAGGGCTAGAGGTTTCAGGGAAACTGACATTCCACTATAGCAGAACTAGAACTGGGCTGTGTCTAAAATCACACGCTCATTACATGTGGAGTTTGTAATAGGGGCCCCGTCAGCAAAAAAAACAACAAAAAAACAACAAAAAACCCTATAATAGGGTTTAATGACTCTCATTACACATTGACAGCACTCAGAAAGGGTGAACACACTGAATAGGACACTACAGAGTGAGTAGGGGGGTTCAGACAGAACAGATTAAAACAGAATAGCCTTCTGTTGTAATGTGCTAATGACAATGATGTCAGAGGATATACATATAAATATGGACATCTTAGAGCAGGGGATCAGGAACCGAAATTATAGGATGAATAGAAGCAATTCATAGATATTTAGAATACAATAGCAGCAGCCACGTCAAATATTTATGAAAAACTGCTATCAACAGGTGGAAATGAGGCACACTGTGTCTGTCTGCTGGTGTCCTGTCTGGCTCAGGCTCCTTAGAATATAGCTTACATATTATATCCACCCATCCAGCTTCTGAACCCTGTTGTCCTGTAGCACGGGGTTATGTGGGACATGTTATATATCATAGCCTATACTCATTTACTCATTTTATTGTTTCATCATGTCTTATTTTATACTGCTTCCAACAGGTCATATGCACCAGTAAAATCAAAAATAACAGCCAACAAGGATTTGGTAAGTAGCATTTCATTATTTTTTTTTATTTGTTTATTTTTTGTTAGCAATAAATAAGGGATAGGAGTCATAAATCTACACACATCCAACGTTTGTAACAATTTGAATAATATTATCACATATACATTTACTTATCTATAATACTATAGAATAGGCCCTCTTTTAAAACCTGATGAATTACAAATGAAACTACTTTATTAGTCAGTTTGTGCATGTGCATGGTGATGAGGTGCAAGTTTATGGATGCTTTCCATAATTGAGTTATTGTGCTCCAAATGTTTTTATTAAAATATATTTTTTTATTTATAACAGGTGATGGTTGTCAATCCAGAATTCATGAGATATATTCATGAGACATGGCTGAAAAATAAGGGCAAATATCCATCCACTGGATTTATGGCTTTAATTCTTGCGCTGCACATTTGTGATGAGGTATGTTTAAATTAATCAGTTTAAATACCATTATGTGTACATTTACAATGTATGCATTGTGAGTTAAAGGAAACTAAGTGTCTAAATGTCAGTCATCCACATGTCTGAGAGACATGCTTCTCATGTAAAAAAAGACCAAGGCTGAAGTTTTCCCAATAAACAAATCTTACCTCCAGGTCAGGACAGACATACAGTATTTGCATAGGGCTGTCAAAACACCTACATTCAGTACGTGTTCTGACAGCCCGCCTGCGAATCCTTAATGTCCAACTCAAACAAAGTGGAAATATGTCAATCACTAGTGGACATCTTTGAGGGTTTCCAACTTTTTTTGTTTATGTCTGTTTTCCTAGGTCTATGTATTTGGTTATGGAGCAGACGGTGAAGGAAACTGGAGTCACTACTGGGAGAAACTCAAAGACAAACACTTAAAAACAGGAGTGCATTCTGGGAATCAGGAATATGATATTCTCCAGGAGTTAGCTAAGCAAAAAACTGTCACATTTTACAGAGGGTGGTGATCTTTCTCTCAGCAATCACAAAACCCAGGCCTTCAAAGCAACATATTTACAGGGAGATTGAAGAGACAAAAATGAGGTGCTTTATTTAGAATAAAGTGAAACCTTACTGCCTGCACTGCAGCAAAATAGCTCTGGGGAGTCATGTGACACCGGGCACCTCTTCAGAGTATATTATTGTGCAGTTGTTAGAGAACAAACTTGATGGTAACATGTATTCAGCTGTGATGATGTGACTGACTGGCCTGGTGACAGCGCTGATGTTTCTGTGTGCTGGAAACAAGGGACAAATGTTACAAGAGATTAAGAACTGTAGTGTTTTTTTGCACAAACGTCACCTGCTCTATTCAATCATGTTTGAAGGCGGGATGGATTGACTGAAGAAAGTCACATTTACACTGTATTGATGGCCAAAGAGTTCATACTCTATTGACAAAGTGAAGCAGACTGCAGTACTATAAAATCACTTTTGATTCCAATGTAAAGAGAGAAAATGGACCATAAGAGAGCAATATTATTGAGTTGGAAGGCATGTTTTACATTTTTTCATATTAAGCTTCAGCTTTATACTTGTATATAGACTTGTATATAAGTGGAGAAGCCATTTTTGTTGTTATTTAAAATTTGGATTGTATATTTATTATTTAAATACATTTTATTTAAAGCACACCAAATGTTATTTTGTAATTAAATATGCTATATCTTTTAATTTATGAATCATTTTTATATTACATGACCATTTCTTCATGTCTAATTATTGGCTTATCAGTCATCTTTGAAGCACTGTTACAGATGTTCCAGGTATTATTTAGCATTGACAAAATAATGAATTCTTAATTCTGCCATTGAATTCGACATGTTTCTGTGAACTCAAGACAAGGTGGAGCAAGACAACCACCACACAAGTTGTTTTAAAAAAAGAATGGTTAAAAACAAAAAAACAAAGTTAATGTTCTGAATGAATAAATGAATGATGCCTTTTGAGAAGTTAGGAGAACTGTATACAGACAGGATTTGATGTAATGGATGGAAGAAAAAAACACTCGGGTAAGTATCATTTCAAATAAAAATTAAGAACAAGATGCAACAGAAACTAGAAACTGTGGTAACTCCGATAATGACAAGTTGTAATCTAAAAGGAACGATTTGAAAGAGTGAAAATGCCTGAGTCAGACTGAAACAATCAATTTTTTGACACAAGTGCACGATCTTCCAAAACATTATCCCTGCCTGATATGGAGTTAAGCTTTTGTGCGCTTGAAATGTCAAAATGTCCTTAAAAACACAGATTGCTGCACCTATAAAAGTCTGAATCAAACAAAACACATTAAGTCAACTGCCTCCTGTATGAACTGACTGCTGCAAAACCACCAAATATTAGGGTGCCAGAGGCTCCCAGAAAACGTTAAGCATCTAGAGCAGTATAACAAGTGGGCAGGTGGATCTACCAGGTAAACAAGGGAATTTAAAACTCTACTGCAACCAACCACAAGGACCCTTTTGCAGTCTCTGCTCTAGCCTTCCGAGCCGTCCTACCTGGACCCAAGAGTGTCCCAGTCTCTGGTCTCCTGTCTGGACCCAAGTGGGTCTCTGATTTCCTGTCCCGACCCTCAGGGGTCCCTATCTGGTTTTCTGGCTTTACCTGGAAGGTTCCTTGTCTCTGGTTTCCTGTTCTAACCCCGGTCCAAGTCTCCGTCAGTCTCTGGACCCCTGAGGGGTCTCCAGGCTCTGCCTCTAATGATCCTATGCAGCTTGGACCCTAGAGGAATCCTGTCTCAGTCCCTTAGTGGTTTCCTGCAAAGTGGACCCAGGAGGGTCTGAGCGATCTTCTTTGGTGACCTTCTGCCAAGACCCAGGAGGGTCCGAGCCTTCATCTCCGGTGCCCTTCATCCCAGACCCTGGAGGGTCCTTGTCTCAGTCTCTGGGGGCTTCAAGTGCAGGCTCTGGAGGGTCATTGGCCAAGCCTCCTCTGGTCTTTTTATTTTTTTTTTCCCCCGCCTCTATGATCGCCTTTTTGGAGGCCTTAACATGCCCCAAAACTCACCAAACTTGGTAGAAAAATTCATTTGCCCAAAAAGTTTGAAATTTGCTGACTTTTGAAACCCACATGGGAAAATGGCTCTATAGCACCCCCTAACGTGTAGCCCCTCTGGCCGGTTTGACACAGGCTCATGAAAATTGGCATACATATGTATCATCCCAAGACGCAAAAAAAGTCTCTTGGAACCCCCCTCCAAACCCAACAGGAAGTCCGCCACTTTGAAGTTTGCGGCCATTTTTGGCAATTTGTGACCCTGCTACAAAACTTTTCACGCCTCGCATACTTCATCCAATTGAACTGAAATTCACTGTGGACACTATAGGGAATAGACGCATTCCAAAACTCTTTCAAAAGCTATCTGCTATCAAACTGCTATGAACCCGAGTCTGAAGAGATATATATGCTAATAGGATGATACTGTCATAGCGCCACCTACTGGCAACAGGCAGTTTCTCTTGTAAACATGTGTTTGCTGTACGTCTCTGGAAATCTGAGGAGAGGAGAACATAGGAGAGGAGAGCAAAGGAGACGAGAGGAGACTGTGTTGGCCCCGCGGATCGCAAGGTGTGCGAGTGCCCGCAATGCTGCTTGCAGCTTTAATTTCTTATGTTTCCTGGTTTTATTTTGCAGTGTGGTTTTTGTTTTTTCCAGTTGTATTGTGAATGTCTGCTGTACTTGTTTATCTGTATGGCCTGTATGGTGTGTTTCCCTCCATTTGTGATTACCTGGCTGCCCTGGTTGTATTCAGTGTCTTGTTACCCTTGTGCTCCTCTTTGTTCTTCTCTGTTCGACCGTTATGATATTTCTGTGTTTCCCTGCGTTCTTCAGTGCTTGTGTGTGTTCCTGCTCGCCAACCTCTTTGTGGACTACCCTGCCTTGGTTTGGTTTGTTTCCTTTAATTTTTGGGTTTATTCTTGTATTTAGATGTTTTTGGTGGATTAAAAACTCACCTTTTGTTGTTATATCACCTTTTGGAGCCTATATCACAAATGCAATATGATTGTTTTTGTCAATATCTAAAAAGGGATCATACTTCATTTATAATTGTGTATGTTTTAATACTGTGTCATTAGCCAGAGGCTTAATTGTGTTTTTTAATGTTCCTAAATTCACTGACTTGACTTTTGTCCTCATTGTTTTCTCAGATTGGACCTGTTATTCATCAGGCCATTACACAAAATGCATTACAAATTCAAAGTCAGGTGCATCATTGTCCTGCTGATCATCTCAGCAAGTCCACTTTTCTACAGCTCTTTGAGGACTTTCCATTCACTGTGGATTCAAGAACCAAGACTTTGTGCCTGCCACACATGCTTAAAAGAGGGAACGTCATGCCTTTCAGAGCTCATCAATGACTCTCCTTCTCCCTTTATGTCAAGACAGAATAAAACCTCTCCAGATGGCTTAAGGTGGTGGCAGGTAAGACATTGTTCTCTCATGTGTTAGTTGTACAGCTGTTTCTACAATGCCTACATGTACCAGTTGCATTGCCAACAAGGGTAGACTGTGTGACACAGACCCACATAAATGCAATGGTCTGATGGAATTTAACAGAAGTGCTAAAGCTGCAGGTTGAGACAGTCATAAATGCTCCTCTTCAGTCAGGGAATCATCTTTAAAACCTGAACGATTACATGAAAAAGATGCAGCATTACAAAGTGTATGTTATGGCAAGGCAATTAGAAGCAATCAAGTGAATAAAGCAGCTGCTCATTGGAGAGAAAAAAAGGCGTGGCACCACCAGTCACCACAACCTACAGCATGTGTACTCTTGGTGTTTATGTGAGACAGCCAATACACTGTAAAAAACGTATCATTAAACCCAGTGAGGTTTTTTCCAACACTGTTAAAATTGCACATATGTTTAAGTTGATAGAACCGCAACATCTTCACATCTTCTGTTGTGGGTATCAGAGCATACAGGGTGGAAAACCTAACAGTACCTACTTCAATAAAACAGTGGACAGCCTGTTTGAGATTTTCCCACCGGTTCCATCTATGGTTGCATCCAGCCCTAGCCGCTGCATAAGCTGTGCTGTTGTAGGAAATTCTCGTAATTTGAATGGATCCCACTATGGACCTCTGATAGATTTCCATGACATCGTAATAAGGTAGGTCATTGTATATCGATGGACAGTGTCCCTCAGAATAACAGATTTAAAAACATGTATCCTTCTGCATCATTCAGAATTAACCGTGGACGTGTCAAAGGCTACGAGACAGATGTTGGAACCAAAACCACTCATCATGTCATGTATCCAGAGAGTGCAAACAAACTGCAAAACACCACTTATCTTCTGTTTTTTCCATTCAAGATCAGTGATTTTCTGTGGCTCCACAAGAAATTCAACCCAGAGTAGGTCAAACACAGATACTGTCTTCATCTGTGTTTCAAAGGGCAGGCTGGTTCAGCCACCACAGCTCCAAAACACAGATGCCTAGCTCTTTATCTATAGGTGTTACCGACAAGGATGTAAGTGTGTATATATATGCTGTTAAGGTGCTACTATTTTAGCATTTAATTCATTTCTTTGTCTGTTGGATCTACTAATAATCAACTTCACCACCAACAGGAAAAACAAAGCTACAACATTAGACAACTTTGCTAATAAGGATTTGGTACGTATTTATCAAAAGTGACAATGCCATATTTTAAAAATCAGTTGACAAAGTCTGAGCTCTGTGTGTTATTCATAACAGGTGATGATCCTCAATCCTGCTTTCATGAGATATGTTCATGAAGACTGGCTTGGAAGGCGCGGATATTATCCATCCACTGGCTTTCTGACTGTGATTCTCAGCCTGCAGATGTGTGATGAGGTATGATTGTCTCACACAGCAATTTTTCACTGTCACTAACTTTATTGGTGAAAATATCAGGGACAAAGAGATAAAACCAGCAGGGAAATGTCAATTTTAAGAAGAGGGGAGTGTTTGGCAGTGCAGCTTAAGGTGTTTAGTCTGCCATGGTCCCTGGATATTGGTGTTGACATGTCTTGTTTTACCCCCATGTTTGGTGGAAGCCCATGCTAAAAATGCAGCCTCACAAGTTGATTTTTTAATCAGCCTTCTGCAGCTGAAGCTCAAAGCATAATGTTTGTTCACACAGGTCAGTGTTTTTGGATTTGGAGCAGACAGCGATGGAAACTGGAGCCACTACTACGAAATACTAAGAAACAAACAGCTAAAAACTGGAGCCCATCCTGGAACAGACGAGTACAACATCATAAAGAAATTACACAAGAAAAAGAAAATCACATTTTTTAGAGGATGGTAAACATGAGCAGCACTAAATATCACATTTTTTATGTTTAGGGGATTCTGGTTGTATTGGAACTTATTATGGAGTCTTTTTGTGCTTGACCATTGTCACTGTGAACTGTGTACATATGGAGGATAAGTTTTGCTTCATTGACCAGAGGTAGGTAGTGAGCTCTGAAAGCATTAGTTTAAAAGCATTTTAACATTTACTTATAAGGGTTTTTATTGTGTTAAATTTACATTTACATTTATATTTTTAAGTCCAAGAGAATGAACATGTGAGTAACTCCAGGAAAAATGTGTGTTGCAGTTTTTTTCATGGCCAAAGTGTAATAAAATAAAAACTGACAGCCATGAATCATACATAAAAGGGCTACAGCAAGTTGAAAATTTGATTTATGTACTGCTGTGATAACATTACACAGTAGCCTTTACTACTTCTACTCTGAGTATTAGTCAGTACAAAGGGGTCTCTGGATATTGGTGCAGACATGTTCCAACCATCCCTGTCCTATTCTATGCCCATGTTTGGTGATTTATTCACTCACAATAACATTTGCTTCCACTTAAACTGCATCAGCATCTTCTTGACCTCATGTCAATCACTTTGCTGAAAGGTTAACCTCCTTAAGATGTGTGGCTGGTTTTTGCTATGATGTTTGCCTCTGATGTGCTCGCTCCTGATCCTGTCCATCCTCGTCACTCCTAAAGTCAACCTCAGCATCTTCATCTCTGCGTTTTCTAGCTCTGCCTCTTGTCTTTTCCTCATTGCTACAGTCTCTAAACCAGACAGCATGCTGCTCTCAAAGCACAACATGCTGTTTTATGTGAAATGGACCTGTTGATCAGGCTGAGCCTGACATGTAGTTGAAGGAAATAATCCCTCAGCATCATAGAGATCCACTTAGATAGCTGTAGATGTAGCCAAGGAGGTCTGCTCAACTCTCCAGCATGTTTGAAATGTGTGTAAATAATCCAGGTAGGTTTTTGGAGATGATACCAACTATTATGAGGGTGTGGTACACTAAAACTGTTTGCACAAGTTTTCACGAGTTAAAACCTCCTTTGCTTTCTCTACCTTCACTTCTGGCAGTTGTATTGTATGCACTTTGTTGTAACCATGTTGTTGTTTGTAAGTTGTTTTTGGTAATTGTAATGACAATAAATACAGGTTGGGGGATGAAGGTCCCACTGAGGACAGGACAGAACAGAAGCCTAAATCAAATAGGAATCTGTGTCTCAAAGATTATTGGAAACCCATCCAAAAGGAGCTAGAGCAGTTTTCTAGAGCAGGTGAGATGAGCCAAACTTGCAGAGATGTATCCCAACAGACTTAGAATTGAAATCACCTTATAGGTGGGCCCACAAACTAGTTACTCAGGGTAACTTTATTGTTCACATATTTAGCGTAGAATAGAATAGAAGAGAATAGACTTTATTATTCCCGTTGAGAAGGTCCCTCAGAGAAATTCAGGAGCTTAATTAGCTTTCCAGTGAACTGGCTGTTTTCCACTCTGCAGCTGCTGCCCTTGCCTAACCAGTTTTCCTGTCAGGTTAAATAAAACAAACTCTTTTTATTTGCACTTATTTGGCCACTTGCCAAATACATTTGTAAAACTTTATATCAACTTCAAGTTTTATGATCATGATTGTGATGGCGGACTACTCAGTAAATAAATTATTGCGACAATGACTGAAGGCAACCTGATAGAACATGCACTGTTAGCCTGCATATTTATATGAGATCAGGTTGCCAAAGGAATTTGGCCTTTGTCTAGAGTTAGAGAGTTGAGAAGTGTTGCTATGTAACATCAGTCAACAGTGGGAACTGCTATTATTTTGCCTGGATTGACTACAAGAAAGCATACGACACAATACCACACACATGGATCCTGGAATGCCTGGAGCTGTACAACATTAATAGGACCCTAAGGACCTTCATAAGGAACTCAATGGGGCTGTGGAAAACAACCCTAGTGGCCAACCTCAAGCCAAATGCACAAGTCTCCATCAAGTGCGGCATCTACCAAGGAGATGCTCTGTCCCCAGTGCTGTTCTGCACAGGCCTGAACCCCCTCAGCCAGATCATCACCAAGACTGGCCTCGGTTACCGACTACGAACTGGAGCAACCATCAGCCACCTCTTTACATGGATGACATCAAGCTGTATGCCAAGAGTGAACGAGACATTGACTCACTGATCCATACCACCAGGATGAATGATAACAAAGAAAGGGAAGGTTGTCAAGACTCAGGGAATTGAACTCCCAGAAGGCAGCATAGCAGATGTTGAGGGAAGCTATAAGTACCTTGGAATCCTACAGGCAAATGGGAACCACGAAGAAGCTGCAAGGAAAGTGGTCACAACCAAGTACCTACAGAGAGTAAGGCAAATCCTAAGGAGTCAGCTAAATGGGAAGAACAGGGTCCAGGCCATCAACACCTACACCCTGCCAGTTATCAGATACCCCGCTGGCATAATAAACTGGCCAAAAGAGGCCATAGAAGCCACTGATGTGAAGACATGCACAATGCATGAAGGACTTCACCCCAAGTCCAGCACCCTGAGGCTGTACACTAAGAGGAAGGAAGGAGGCCGGGGACTGGTGAGCATCAGAGCCACCATCCAAGATGAAACAGCAAAAATCCATGCGTACATCAGGAAGATGGCCCCAAGCAATGGAATACTTAGTGAATACCTCAGGCAACAGAAGCCCGATGCAGAGGAAGAGGAGCAAGAACCATCATGACAGGACAAGCCCCTCCACGGAATGTACCACCGACAGATACAGGAAGTGGCTGACATCGAGAAGTTCTACCAGAGGCTGGAAAAAGCTGGACTGAAAGACAGCACAGAGGCACTTACCATAGCAGCACAGGAACAGGCCCTGAGCACAAGATCTATAGAGGCTGGGGTCTACCACACCAGACAGGACCCCAGGTGCAGACGGTGTGCAAAGACGCCCTTGAGACAATCCAGCACATAACAGCAGGGTGTAAGATGCTAGCAGGCAGGGCGTACATGGAACGGCATAACCAAGTGGCAGGCATAGTGTACAGGAACATCTGTGACAAGTATGGCCTGGAGGTCCCAAGGTCAAAATGGGACACACCCCCAAAGGTGATTGAGAACGACAAAGCTAAGATCCTGTGGGACCGACAAAATGGTGATGGCCAACCAACCGAACATAGTAGTAGTGGACAAACAGCAGAGGAAAGCTGTAGTGGTAGATGTAGCAATCCCAAGTGATGGCAACATACGGAAAAAGGAACATGAGAAACTGGAGAAATACCAAGGGTTTAAAGAAGAGCTAGAAAAGATGTGGAAGGTCAAGGTAACAGTGGTCCCCGTGGTAATTGGAACCCTCGGGGCTGTGACCCCCAAACTCGGAGATCAGATCCCAGGAACGTCAGAACTCTCAGTACAGAAGGGACAGGAACGTCAGAACTCTCAGTACAGAAGCAGTGTTAGGAACAGCTAAGATACTGCGAAGAACCCTCAAACTCCCAGGCCTCTGGTAGAGAACCTGAGATTGAGGAAGACACACCACCCAGGAAGGGGTGAGAAGGGAACTTTTTTTTTCTTTTAATTTTTTTAATAATATAGAATTGAGTTGAAGACTAAGAAAAAGTATACATCCAACACCTGCTATAAATAACAATAACAATGTTTTTGTTTTTAGTAATTTAAAGCCACTATGAAATAAACTGTCCTTACTGTATAGTATATACAGTATTTAATTTGCCTAATGGGTTACATGGACACCTTCTCTTTAAATTAAATAGTTTGAGATCTGAAGTCAATTAAAGGCAATGAAAGGTCACACACTGATACCACAGAGTTATAAAAACTGCTGACGTGTACATCAAAAAGAAGCACAAGTCAGAAACCTACACTCTACATTGCCATCATGTGCCAGGATAGCGTGGACAGAAACTCCCAGCTGGTGGAATTTTCAATGCAGTGAAAGTAAACAAGGAAAATGCAAACAAAACATAACCTCAGAAAACAGTGGTCACAGTGCCTGATGATGCAGCTGATCACCACCAGGAAAATGTAGAAAGACTATAAATATTTTCATGCCATGGAAATGACCAAAATCATTCAAGATAGTATATGTGTTGGGGGCGGTACTTGTCACCATGGCATGCCATGGCTAGGTGTGACTGAAATACATGATGATCCTACTTCCTGTTTTCACATGAGGACCTTTCAGATATCCACTGGCTTTCTGACTTAGCTTTCCTTCATGCTCACAGTGTTCTTAGACACTGTCTGACAGCTCAAGAAGCACATATGAATGTATGTAAAGTGCACCAACCCCCACAGACCTCCATGTCAAAATGCTCCACATTACAACAGAAATAAACCTGTTCACAACCAGGCAAAACACACATTTATAGATTGTTGGACAACTTTCAAAAAGGTATATTTTCATATAATGCATTTAAATTATGTTAAACCTTGAACTTTTTACAGTAAAGGTTAAACAAACATTTAAGGATCGGACATGGCAGTAGGTGTTGAATGGGACATGAACACACGACTGGATATGTGCACAGGTGGCATCCTATGACAGTTCCATGCTGGAATTCACTGAGCTCCTGAGAACGGCCCATTCTTTCACAAATAATTGTAAAAACAGTCTGCATGCCTAAGTGCTTGATTTTATACACCTGTGGCCAGGCCAAGTGATTAGGACACCTGATTGTGATCATTTGGATGAGCGAATACTTTTGGTAATATAGTGTATTTCTCTAAAGGCCACAGAAGTCAACCTACCAATAAAAACAGAAAGTAATGTGAGTAATAATGGCATCTGCCAAAACTGCCATGAAAATAACCCGAAATTAAGACTGACATAACTGATCATGTCACTAAGGGAATTAAAGAGATGCCCAGACATGCCATCTTAAACACTAAGTTAACACATGCGTCACATTCTAATGCGTCAATTCTAACAATCTATCCGTTTTAAAACTGCTTAGAGCATCGGGGTCATGGTAGCAACAAGAGATAGCTTGACTGTCTCCAGCAATTTCTTTCAGCTCCTCCTGGATCAGCCTTGTGGTCTCTAAATGTCTGCTAGACCTCCTAACACAACTGAACTTTTGGCTATCAAGTATAATGCTTGTGTTGGCACAAGCCCAACAGCTCCAGGGATGTTTCCAGGGAACATCCCATTGTCACAGTCACAGTGTCACAGTGTTGTCTCTGCCTCTGTCTCTCAGCTGCAGCATTTTTGAAAGTAAGGTAAGAGAAAACGCTCTTTAAATATCAATCCTTTTCTTTTGATTGCACTGCATGTTTATCAATCATAATTCTAATATATATACAGTATGTATATATTCTGTCTCTCATCGTATCCACTGACTGGATCTTTACTAGACGATGTCCAGACTGGAACAATTCCTGGGTCTCTTCACTCTACTCCTGGGAGTCACAGTACTGGCCCTGTTATATTTCTCCTTAATGGATTTTTCTGTGGATTCCTTTGGCCATCTGGAGTCATCACCGTGTGCCTGTCACACATGTTTAACAGAGGGTAACCCATGGTTGAAGAAGCTGATCAAATCATCACCTAAACCCTTTGTGTCAAAAAAACATAAAACCTCACAGGAGGCTTTCAACTGGTGGAAGGTAAGTGTCTAAGTATGGTCAAAGTCAAGAGAATTTTTCTTTTTGTTTATTTTTTTCCATTTATTAAATGCTTTAATATTCCTGACTGGCAAAAAAAGCATCTCAGCTCAAACTGTCAATATTGCTTTATTAAACTGTAATATTGTTTTGTCTATTACAGATTTATCTTGCCTATTGGCAGCTGTAGCTGCATTTAAGAGCAACTCATAGGTCAACAACTCTACTGAATAATTGTTTTGGAAAATAAATTAGTAACCTAATTTATGAAAAACTAAACATAATCACACAACTCAGGGACTCCTTGCCTTTGACAGTGTCACTGTTAAAGAAATAATACAATATTCTCAAAGACTGAGTTGACCTTGTTTGCACTGTTAGCAGCTACACGAGTTACACTGTCTGAACATTCAGCCTTGTGAAAGGTAAAAACAAACAGAATGATGATGAATTGATTTTGACCAACATGTCATCCACATATCTGAACCAGAGAGTGGGAGCAGTTCCTGAAAAACTACTCTCCAACTCTTCCACAAAGAGGTTGGCCACAGTTGGCGACTGGCAAACCCATGTCGCAGCTGTTACGACCCGACTCGGCTCGGGGAAAGGGAAGCAACATAAACCAGATGGAATTGGTTATGCAAGATATTTAATTGATTAAATCAAAATACTGAGAAAATAAAGCTTGCAGTCGGTGACTTTGTCCATTTCACGTTTTTAAGGGACCCACAAAAGTAGACCCAAAGAAGCAGTTTTTACGGAATGAAAGTTGTTGTTTGAATAATGTTCCTACGTTATGTGTGTCAGCACTTACAGGGTGAAACACGAGACATCTCTTTCTTCAATAAAACAGTGGACAGCCTTTTTGAGATTTTCCCACCAGTTCCAGATGTTGCTGAACCCAGCCCTGACCGCTGCATGAGCTGTGCTGTGGTGGGAAATTCTGGTAATTTGAAGGGATCCCATTATGGACCTCTGATAGATTTTCATGATGTTGTAATAAGGTAAATCATCATAAATCTAAATTCATTTGAATCCTTACTAAAGATGCACTAAGACAGTGATTTTGGTGTCCTGTGGATGGAAGTCCAGAAGATCTTCAATCACATACATCTCTTATGACTATTTAGAATGAACCAGGGCCGCACTGAAGGCTACGAGGAAGATGTTGGGATGAAAACCACTCATCATGTCATGTATCCACAGAGTGCTAAAAGACTGGACAACAACATCTATCTTGTGTTTTTTCCTTTCCACATAAATGATTTACTGTGGCTCCACAAGAAATTCCAACCAGAGTAGGTCCAACGCAAATGCTGTCCATATATTACTGTCTATATGATTGTAGTCTTGTGTAGTTTTTGCCTAATTTACTTATTGACCAAAGGCTACACAACATGAATCCCACTGTAAGAGCCACACCTCTGCCTATCTGTTGCCTTACAATGCTCATTCTGGGCCTGTGATGATGTCATAACTGACAGACGGCCATTTAAACATGCTTAAGTTATTAACAAGGTAATTTTTAAAATAGTAATTTACTACAAAAAATATTCTAATAATACTCTCTAATATGCTAATCAGCCTAACTGTTCCTCCACAGGGTAAAGAGTGAGGACAGGATAGCTAACAAAGATTTGGTGAGTATTTATAAATCTGACAGTAAGTTGGACTGATTCAAAACTATCAGACTGAGGATGATGTGTGATTCATAAGAGGTGATGATCCTCAATCCTGCTTTCATGAAATATGTTCACGAAGCTTGGCTTGGAAAGAAGGGGAAATATCCATCCACTGGTTTTCTGACTGTGGTTCTTAGCATGCTTATGTGTGATGAGGTAGGCTCAATTTAAGAAAAGAAGTTTCTGTCATTAAAATGCTTAATGCAACATAGAAAGGCACCTTTGCAGGGAATTTACTGTATCACTTTGTTATGGAGGTCAGGTAACAGATTTAGACATTACATCAGGTTGGTGCCAGAGCAGCAATCTGATTTAATGTAGGATTTTAGGAATGGGCACACAAAAAAGAAGAAGAGAGCCCTTATGTATAATACAACAGTCCACTAGAACCTCCCCTTTATTTTTGTAGCAGGCGCCAAGCAGAGGGACCAACAACAAAAAGCATAAAAACAGCACAATAGGTAGACGAGTACCTCCAAACATCTGCACAGTAAAATGTGGATTCTTGGATGTCAGGAAAACAGTTTAACGCTATCCATTCACTTAAATATAGAGTCTACAGATATCTATAGTCTATTCAATGTCATTTCTGTTTTCTCAGCTCAGCATTTTTGGCTTTGGAGCCGACAAAGATGGCAACTGGAACCACTACTTCGAAATACTCAAAAACAAAAACTTAAGAACAGGACCTCATTTTGGGATGCATGAGTATGACATCATACAACAAGTACATGAAAAGGGCAAGATCAATTTTTTTAAAGCCTAAATGTATGCACCTTACTATTATAATGTTTGATTCCTTGTAGTTATTTAGTAAATAGTCATTTAAAATGAATGAAAATGCACATTGTATGAATGTACATTAAAGTGAGGGAAGATAAATTTGCTCTCATTTGTTGTGCTTGGACTATTTTTAACAGACTGTCAACGAATTGCTATTGTGTTTTTGGGTGAGGTTATAAAGACAACTGATCCTCAAATCCAATTACAAGTCTGACATCTAGTGGTCAATCTGTAGTACAGAATGTGGATAATTCAGCAGGGTCTCATGACACTGCCAACAAGCTCGAAAAAATGTGTTTATGGCTCATTAGTATGTTAAAAAAACATGTTACATATGTAACCATATATATAAAATCCATCTTTACAAAATGGATCAAATATACCACCACAACAAACCTGCCAAGAAGGGGGGAGGTCCCTAACACTGACAGTCCAGTCAAAGAAAGCATTAATCAGAGTGTTAATAAAGAGACCAAGGATAACCACGAAGGTGCTGGTGACTGGAGTATCTGTTCACAAGACCACTACACACCACAGAGGTAGGCTTTATTAAAGGGGGGCAGAGCAAAGTCATTGCTTAAGGACAAAAAAAGGTACTCTGGTCAGAGGTGAATAAATCTGAACCTTCTGGCTAATGGCCATCAAATAAATGGTCCTTTAAAATGTATGAAAAATGTATGTAAAAGCAGCACTGAAACATGGTGGTGGCAGCACCATGCTAAGACAAATACACACAGGGAGTAGTGAGATACTGAAAACTTGTCTTCCAGGAAAAGTACGACTGTGAGAATTGCCCATGTTATAACAGGACACTGCAGGAGTAGGAAAAATGTACATGACTTGGAATGGCCAAATCAATGTCAATGTCAATTTTTTTTATATAGCACACTTATAAGGGCATAACCCACCAAAGTGCTTAACATTAAAATACATAGAGTAAAATCAAACCAAAAAAAATACATAAAAGAGATGAAGTGCAATAAAATACATTAAAACAACAGTACAGTCATAAAACATAAAATCCCAAAAGAGTTGCCAATACTCAGGCAAAGGCTAAGATGAACAAGATCGCACAGATAGAGGCAGAACATTCCACAGAGTGGGAGCAGGGAAAATCCAGAACCATTTGGTTCAAAGCTCAGACACTGTCCAATTAAGAACGTGTGGTATCAATCAAATATTGCTATACACCAAAGACACATATCCATCATGAAGGACCTTTTGTCTCAAAGAGTGGGCAGAGAACTCAGTGACAAAATGTGCTTAGTTTATAGAAATATCTCTCAAAAAGCTTGGAGCTGTAATTGCAGCAAAGGTGTCTCTACAAATATTGACTCATAGGTTGGGTTACAGTATAAAAAAGGTTGTATAATGCCACACATGCCATGTCATTTCCAGTAGTAATTTAACAATAAAACTCCTAGGTTTTATGACAACTATGAAACTTTGTGACCCCATTGAGGGTTTATCATGTTCAGTATTTGAGGCATATGTGTGTCCAACTCTTGTTTGATAAATGTATTCAAAAAGGATTCATTCCAAACAAATCATCCACCCCACGCGAGCAAGTAACAGCTACAGTGGGAGCTTACATGGGGGCTGAGCTGCAACATAAACACAGGAGAGAACCGCGAAGGAGCTGGTGATTGGAGTATTATCTCTAGGATAGAGTGTCTGTCTCATAAAGCTGGGCTTTATGAAGGGTTACCTAAGACACAGCATGTATACAAAAGCATAGACACAGTAAAAAATAAGCATATAAGATGGGGCAGGTTGACAGCCCATTGTTCTTGCTGGACTCGCTGCCCCCCTTCCCCCTCCCTTGCAGTCTCATAGTCGTCACACAGGTAAGCATAAAGACATGGTTTTGTGAGTTTCTCACAGATCCACCCACACACTAACATGCTATTGACTTTTAGGTGAACTGGCCAGTTACAAGCTATTTCCTTTGCCTTAACTGCAACATTTCTTGCTATACCAGAGGGACACTTATCAGTTATCCCTCTTTCCTCAAGTGCAACATTTTGTTTAGACAGGTAGGAAAGTAAATTATTTTATATTTCATATATAGTTATATTTGTCCCTTTATTATTCAGTTATATTCTGAATAAACCAGCAGTGGATACCAATGCTATGTGTTATATTAATGTGACTATGGCTTTTGTCACTGGATCTGTTCTTCCTGCTAAGATGACGTCCAGACTGGAAACATTTCTGGGTCTCTTCACTCTACTCCTGGGAGTCACGGCACTTGCTCTGTTATATTTCTCTTCAATGGATTTTTCTGTGGATTCCTTCGGCCATCAGGAGTCATCACAGTGTGCCTGTCACACATGTTTAACAGAGGGTAACCCATGGTTGAAGAAGCTGATCAAATCATCACCTAAACCCTTTCTGTCAAAAAAACATAAAACCTCACAGGAGGCTTTCAACTGGTGGAAGGTAAGCATCTACTTATGGTCAAAGTCAAGAGAACTTTTCTTTCTATTCATTATTTGGTTTATTAATCCTGACTGGCACTGTACTTTTTGTACAACTTAAATGCACCCACCACAAGTAAGATATTTTTGTTGTTGATGTTCTTTTGTTACATTAGCACATAAGACAGGATAAACGAGACATCTCTTTCTTCAATAAAACAGTGGACAGCCTGTTTGAGATTTTCCCACCAGTTCCAGATGTTGCTGAACCCAGCCCTGACCGCTGCATAAGCTGTGCTGTGGTGGGAAATTCTGGCAATTTGAAGGGATCCCATTATGGACCTCTGATAGATTTTCATGATGTTGTAATAAGGTAAATCATCATAAAACTATTTGGATCCTTGCTAAAGATGTAATAAGACATGGAAGATCAGAAGAGCATCAATATACCCATCTACATCATGTTTAACATACACCTCTTATCACTATTTAGAATGAACAAGGGCCTCACTAAAGGCTACGAGCGAGATGTTGGGACCAAAACCACTCATCATGTCATGTATCCAAACAGTGCTAAAAAACTGGACAACAACACCCATCTCATGTTTTTTCCTTTCCACATAAATGATTTACTGTGGCTCCACAAGAAATTCCAACCAGAGTAGGTCCAGCACAGATATTGTCCATAATTATTGAAATTATTGAAATGTCCATATTATACATATATATTGAACATGTTTGGTTTATTTTGTACACTTTTTGGGCCATATATGATATTAATGACTGCTTATTGACAGATGGCAGTACAATGTGTGTTAAGTCACAGTGGATAGTTTGCCAAAGCTGTGCATTCTTTGAATGAAACCATCTCATCAATTTTTTTAAACATATCTTAAAGGAAGTGGTGGACAACATATTCCAAGACACATTACTCTATTGTGAAATCTT
Source organism: Parambassis ranga (assembly GCF_900634625.1). Classification (NCBI taxonomy): domain Eukaryota; kingdom Metazoa; phylum Chordata; class Actinopteri; family Ambassidae; genus Parambassis; species Parambassis ranga. The sequence continues at coordinate 15,267,927 of NC_041023.1, forward strand.
TCATTAGGGGAATGCACAGTGTGAAACTTGGTCAGGACCCCTGGATATTGCTTTTCTTTTGGTGTCAATGCGACCATGTAGGGTGCTCATCAACTAATTCCTAATAAATTTCACAATGTCACAATGTCACAAAACTCCTCCTCCACAGGGTAAAGAGTGAGGACAGGATAGCTAACAAAGATTTGGTGAGTATTCATAAATCTGACAGTAGTAATTGGACTGATTCAAAACTATCAGACTGAGGATGATGTGTGATTCATAACAGGTGATGATACTCAATCCTGCTTTCATGAAATATGTTAATGACGCTTGGTTGGGAAAGAAGAGTGATTATCCATCCACTGGCTTTCTGACTGTGGCTCTCAGCATGCATATGTGTGATGAGGTAGGTCAATACAATATTGAATTTTTGCAGTGATGCAAGAGCAACATTAACCTGTAACCCTGAATGTCTGTCATCTTTGATGTATACGCCTCTCCTCTTTCTCTCTCTCTCTGATCTCTTCTGTCCTATCTACCACCTACCTAAATGTCATTGTCACTTAAATGGCGCCATTTGGTGAGAAACTTCCAGATTTGTTTTACCTAACGTGTTGTCTCTTAGGAAGCAGAAGGAGTGAACATGTATTCAGATGCTTCTCCATTCACTTGAAAGCAGAAACAATAACATTTATATCTGATGACATTTGTGTTTTCTCAGGTCAACATTTTTGGCTTTGGAGCAGACAGTGATGGGAAATGGAACCATTACTTTGAAATTCTCAAACAGAAAAGGTTTAGGACTGGAAGACATAATGGAGTGCATGAATTTGATGTTATGCAACAATTACACGAGAGGAAAAAAGTCAATTTTTTTAAAGGATATTAAATGTTCTTTTTTTCCTTATGTTTTTTTGTGTGAAAAAAGCTTTGTACATTCTCAATCATGAGAGACTCAGCGAACTGAATGAGAAAGATTTATTAAGTACAAATTTTGAATGTGCATTGGCGTCCTAGACCCCATCGTGAAGACCACATCCGGAAAGGGGGGAAAACGCAAGAGGAGAGGCTGCTGGATCATAAGATCCCCCCCGGGGTCTAGACCTGGTGGTGGTGGAGAGCTGGAGGGCAGGAAATAGGAGGCCTTACTGGCGTGGATCTGGTGGTGCTTGGGGTGGAGGAGGGTTGCCGGGTTCGATCAGAAGACAGCTGGAGAAGAGACGAAGACTTTTAAATTTCGTGCTAAGCTGTGATTGGTCAGGAGAGGGATGGAAAGCGACAGCTGATTGGTGAGGGAGGTGCTTTCTATTAAGCACCTGACTAAGAGAGCGGAAGAGAGGGGGAGCAGAGGAGTGAGGGATAGAGCGAGAAAGATTAGGAAGCGGATAGGGATAAATGGTGAATGATGGGAAATAGAGTCTTCCTGATTGAACTTACGCTGAGAGCTACATTTGTGTGTGTGTGTTAAAGTTCTTACAGAATAATAAAAAAAGAACATTTTACTTCTGTCTTTCTAAAATTTGTGCATGGGATTAAGGTCCATGTTCAATGTGTGGGCTGATTTAAATATTGCTGTACACTAAGGAAAGCCAGCCAACATGGACAGAAAGGGAAGAAAAATCAGTGACAATCAGTGTACCAAGTTTATAGAGACATAACCCAACACAGAGCTGTAATTGCAGCAAAGGTGTCCCCACAAATATTGACTTTGGGTAGAGTTACAGTAACTATGTTGCATAATGTCACACATACCGTGTCATTTACTGGTAATTGTAATGATAAAAGTTAATTTATTACCACTATAGACATTTTGTGATCCCACTGAGGGGCTTATGTCCAGCGTACTGTAACCTTCACTCCATAATGCATGGGTGTGTTCTTTTACCACTCCTTTTTTTCCCTTTACATAAACAAGTGTCAGAGTCAACAGTAGAAATGCCACATAATGATGTTTACTGATGATTCGGCTATCCACCACAGCAGTCAGAATCCTGATCACAGCCAACAGTAATTAAAATAGACTGCAGGAATTGTTAAAAAATGTTGCTGCTCTACCCATAAATAATCTTTTGCATCTGTACAAAAACAGGCCCAGCCAATCCTGACTGATCACACTCATCCTCTGTTCACAGTAAAATACTGTGAAGAAGCTACATGCCAAAATAATATGACATATTATCGTTATTGTTGTCAAAAGTGGATCTGTTCTTCCTGCAAGGGAGCCATCAAAATGGCAAATGAGTTAAAGAGAAGGAACAACAATTACTATGTCATATACTGTCCTGACTTTAGGCATAGTTTACTTAAAGGCTTACTGCTTTAACAAGTCGCCTTTGACAAGCATGACAATACAAATAGCAACAGCTCAGCATTGTTTGAGAAACTTCTCAGGAGCTGTACAGGCTGGTTTGAAGACCTACAGTGGAAAAGGCCACAGATCACCTTCTTCATTGACCCTCCTATACAGAGACGGACCACCTAAAGGCCATGGTTGTTACTGACCAAGGGGCAATGGAGATGGGAATGATTGAACTGTTCAAAGATCACAAATTGAAATCCATATGTCCCTTACAGGGAGGAGACATTGTGTTTTTGACAAACTAGAAAAAGATACTATCAATGTTTGGGTCAACATAGGTCTGTGAGTCCATATTTCCACCATGAACATGATTCATGCCAGAATTTAAGATTGTTAATGCCCTTATGATATGATGATATGATGTGCTATAATTGTGTTAATGCCGACAATTATTTTATTGCTCACTGAAAAATTTTTATTATTATTTTGAAAATCTGTTGCTCACGTGCTCTGAATACACCAGGGATACTGATACTGTACTGATAAACCAAAGCAAGACAAGCTAACAAATGCCTATTGGTCAGCTACAATCTGCAGTATTGTAGAAGATGTCAACAAATTACAGCACGTACGTATGAGCCTCATGCAAGAGCGACAAGAGTTTTGATTAAAGGGTACACTCAACACAGTTTGTCACTAAGAGTATATATGAGGCTGTAGGCAATAAAGGCTCACACACTCATGCCACTGAGTTATAAAAACTGCTGATCATCAAATGTTAAGTACAAATCTGACATCTAGCGGTGAACGTGCAGTACTTGCTGCAGTGAGACTGCTCACACTGACAGTCCAAACTGTATCATGTCCCTTATGATCACTGTTGGTTTTATTAATGGTCATCAGTATGTTTACAATCTTACTAAAAGAAAGCAAACATTACACAGCTACAGGAGTCAATAGTTTTAACAGGACACTAGAGTAAGTTCACAAGCTGCTGCTGTTTGTCTTGCTACTTTCTATACGCATGTCCAACCAGTGTTAATTTCTGTCAATGTATGCATTCATTTCTTTCAGTTACTCATCCACTGGATGCTTGCAGGTTTATGATGAGGTAGTGCAGGTTTACTTTAACTTTACTACAACAGAGTGTTGTTTGAAAGCAGCACCAGCTGGAAGTCCCCAGAGTAAGCATTTCCTCCAAATGCTGCACCTTTACAGCCACAATAACTTTTTTTACTAGGTACATTATAGGAAAGGTATATTTTTATAAAATGCATTTAAAATATGGTAATGATTCTATGGAGGGGTTTTGAGGGTAAGTTGATTTAGTTCTATGAGCGCACTACAAAACAATTAACGAAATAAAGACTATTTTTGGAGTAATGAGTAATTTTTGTTTTTTAATTTATTAGTGGAAAATGTAGTTTGTGAGGTGTATCAGCCCTTTAAAGGTATTTTACCAGGAATAAATAGGCTGGTTGGATGATAATCTCCTATACTGTATATCACAGACAAGAATAAATTCAAGTCATTTTGAGGCTCTTACACTGTTGTTCTCTTCTCTCTGCTCAAAACACCTGGCTTTGCTGCACCTATTAAAACAAAACACATCGAGTAAACTGCCTCTCATGTAAACTGACTGCTGCTAAACCACACTGGGTTTGGATGATGGCCAGAGATCAAAAAAATCAAAATCAAATATTATAGTGCCAGAGGCTCTAAGGTGACGTTAAGCATCAAGAGCAATATAACATAAGTGAGCAGATGGAATCTACCAGGTAAACAAGGGAGTGACACAATTAAAACTCTACTGCAACAAACCACAAGGATGGTAACGTAACAGGACCACCAATAAAAAAGTGAATACACTTAGAGACTTGCCAAACATTTGTTTATCAAGTATTGTGGAGTTGCAACTAAGTACAGTTAAAAACTGAATTATTAGCCCTTGAAAATGAAGGCTTACATTATTTTACCTTACACAGACCCCTGCAATATTCAGAAAGTAATGATTCCTTCCAACCTGACAAGAATGCCTGTTCCAGATTCAGTGAAGCATCCCAGCATTATACCTCCAGCCCCGTCTTTGAACCATGTTTTTTTGGTTACCCACCTCTCCTTTCTTTCTCCAAAGACAACATCTCTGTGACCAAATAGCTCTAGTGCTGTTTTGTCTGACCAAAATCTTTCTGCAGGTTGTCCCCATATGTCAGTCTGTGCAAATCAAATGCTTACAGCAGGGGTGTCCAAACTTTTTTCAGGGAGGGCCAGATTCGATAATGCGAAACTCTCCGAGGGCCAACAGTCCCCGATGTCATTATTTTAAACACACTGTGTATGCTGTTTTGTAACATATTACATCTTACACAGCAAACAAAATAACATCTTAGCATTCAGATGACAGATCAGAACATGTTATCTGAATTTACAGCATAAATTTAAAACATTCAGACACTGTGTGGTTGTGATAACAGAGCAACAGGCAAGTTATTGACTCTGCTGTGCAGGTGAGATCTGATCATATGTGGCAGGTCCGGTAACAAGGCCCGAGCAGGCTGCCGACCAGGACGCATCATCCTCCTGCAGCAGGGAGCCATGAGCGTCCCTCTCCATCATGTCGCTTTAACTTCTCTAATGGCTCTAGCATCGCTCCCTGCTGCCCGGCGCGGGCAGGAGCAGGCAGCAGGGTGCGACACGATGGACAGGGAGAGGGACGCTCTGCTCCACTCCCCTGCGCTCCGGCACATCACCCAGAGAGGGACGCTCATTGCTGCATGCGCCCCGTCTATGAATTCTAATAGGGCTACTATACTACAACTTATAATAACAATATTTCGTGCGCACGTTATACATAATTCGTGGCCACAATTTATTTCTTTTTGACTACGTCACAGAGGGGCTCCGTAGTTTTGGAGGACTTCACTTGTACAGACGCTCTCTGATAGCAGGTTGTATGCAGAAACATGTTTAGTCTTGTAGTGAATTGTGTCGAAGTGCTGAATCGGTGTTTTGCACCTTCCGAGCCCTCGGAGCTGGAACCAACAACCAAGCCCTGCAGCACCGCGTGACGCACCACGATGCAGACTGAGAGGGAGTGATAATGTTCTGCTCGGAGAATCATGCAAACGTTACACAATGAGTTCAAAACAAAAATAAGAATTGCCTGTTGATTTTGTTTGATTTATGATTGTATGATGGCTGGCGGGCCAAAAATAACACATTTTAAGATAGAAGCCGCGGACCATAGAAAATCCGACTGTAGTTTGGACACCCCTGGCTTACAGGATCACTGGATACAATAAGGACAGTTCTTAAGTCAGACACATACAATCTTTGTATGCCAATTATTTGCGATAGTGCTGGAAACAGTTAGGTGACAATTTCAACACAAAAATTCCAAGTTAATTTTACAAAGCAAACACCGCAAGAACTATCCAAGTATTTTTGACTTTCTGTCTAACTAGCAAAATGAATATAATATTTCATTAGGACTTGCGTTTTTATCTTATGTGAAGAGAGACATTAGCTTTTCGTCTGCGTACCTAAGATCAAATCTAGTAGTGAAAGCAGCATTTAGTTACACAGTCCTTTATTTATCTTTCACAGCTGCAGAGTTAGACTACTGTTGCCAAATTGCTCATAATCACTGACCAGCCTTTATTTGTTGATGACACCATTATTTACATACTGGCTGTTTAGCCAACATTTTCTACCCAGCCAGAATGTTAGAGGGGAGTCTGTCAGTCTGAACTGCCTATATTTGCTCATGCTACCTACACCCAACGATGATCTATGCTTTTCGTATGGGAGGTTCATCAGGACTCCATATGCTCATTATCAGAGAGAGAGAGAGATAAAGAGACTGAGAAGACACATCACCCTCTGCAGATATTACACAATAATCTGGCTGCATGCCCCAGATGGAGTGAATTCGGTCTATGCTGGATGAGGATGGACCCTTCTGTCAAATCTAGATCATTGGGACATTTCTGAGATGGACAACAAACTGAATTGGTGGAATAAATTACATTTACCTATTCTAAGTTGAGATGCTGCACCAAATCTGTGATGTCATGCACATAGAAACCAGCCTGTAAATTTTTTTTAGATTTTTGAATCTTCATTGTCAAATCAGCTCATCCTCCTGTCTCACCTGTGTGGATTTCCCCATGTCATACCAGGTAATAGAGAAAATAAAAAAAACATCTCATATTAAGGTTTTCTTTGTGAGTATGAATATTGTTAATAATATTTAGAAAACTCAGAGGTGATTTGTTTATGTTATGATACATTGGTAAAAACACAGCTCTGCAAATAAACCAAAAAATAGTCATCAAAAAAGTTATGCAGTGACAGTCTTACTGTCTGATGTCACACTAGTTGTTTAGCATATACTTTAAGGCTGCCATCATCAAAAATGTTGCAGCAGTCTTGGAGCGCAAACACAGTAAATGCAATTTACTTCATTTATGATCCTGTATGTTTTAATACTGTGTCATTAGTACCACTGTTAGCCAGAGGCGTAATTGTGTTATTTTATATATATATATATATATACATATATATATATATATATATATATATATATCCCTTATTGTTTTCTCAGATTGGACCTGTTATTCTTCAGCCTGTTACACAAAATGCGTTACAAATTCAAAGTCAAGTTTCTTGTTTTCCTGCTGATCATCTCAGCAAGTACACTTTTCTACAGCTCTTTGATGACTTTCCTTTAACAGGAAAGTTTAACAGAAGTGCTAAAGCTGCAGGTTGAGACAGTCATAAATGTTCCTCTTCACTTAGGGAATCATCTTAACCCTGAACGATTACATGAAAAAGATGTGCAGCAACACATGTTGTTGCAGTTAAGAGTTATAAAAGAGTTCAAAGTAAGCCAATGAATTACACAGCTGCTCATCAGGGGAGAAAAAAGTGAATACTTTCATGCCTTGGAGATGACCACTGTGTGCTTATTCTATGTTGACTCAAGGTCTGAATATGTGTTGTCATATGTCACATGATGGGGACTATAGTAGCAAAAGAAAAACAATTAAAAAACATTAACTGCGGATATATTAACTGTTTTTGGGTGTACAACAATTTTTTGCCCAAAAACCACCACAGTGTTTCACTTTAGGTATTACTTTGTGTAGCTGGTGGCCAAGCAGCGAGGCAGAGCAGCAGCGAGAGATTGTCTGGCAGCAGTTTTTTTCATGGGATATCTGTGACAGCCCATAGGACCACCTGGGGGAAAGTTGAGAAATTTGGCACACTGACTCAGATCAGTACCATTATTAGTTTCATGTCAGCACCACCCATGCTCTACCACCACCAACTGCTCAAAGTTGGAGGTGCATTAATGTTGGTAACTTTTGACCTGTGAGATTTTCAAGCAAATGGTACCATTGGAATCCTTTGACCAAGCCTATTTCTCCCCTAAGATGTCATTACACTCCTACTTAGATTTTCCGACATTTAGATTTTTTTTTATCACATAGTTTGTCTGATTGTTGCGAAATTTGGTACACATCATATTCAGACTAAGCCTCACAGAAGTTCACTTTTTGTCTTTGTTTTTTATTTGTGTTTGCCCACAATCATATTTTATGGCTAAGCCACTAAACAGGTAGTGAGCTCATTTCTTGGCACAATTGCTTACATGACCCTTGACACACAACAAATTTGGTGCAGTGTGGCCACTAGATAGTGGAACTAGATAGTTCCATCACTGAGTTCCATCTCAGCCAAACTTTGGTATGTTGACACAAAACTTAGACTACTCTTCTCGGACTTAACTACACTGTGCTACTTCAGCCTGCTTCGCTGCTTGGCCACCTCATTGCTGCTTGCAGCTACATTTATCCATGACTTTGCATAGTGAAAGGGTCCTCCTCCCTCTAGTCCTAACCAGATGTTCAAGGTGGTTTGTATTATAGAACCAACTGCAAAAATTGTAAAGACAATATTTGTTCAAGTATCTACACAAATACAATACATGAGAACTAATGTCTAAAAGTAAATGTTTAGCTAATCCAGCAGGATTACAAAGGCACTACCAGTCACCACAACCTACAGCCTGTGTACTTTGGTGTCTAAGTGTATCTTTAAACCCAGTGAGGGTTTTTCCAACACTGTTAAAAATGCACATAAAAATAACATAAAATGATAGAACAGCAACATCTTCACATCTTCTGTTGTGTGTATCAGAGCATACAGGGTGGAAAACCTAACAGTACCTACTTCAATAAAACAGTGGACAGCCTGTTTGAGATTTTCCCATCGGTTCCATCTATGGTTGCATCCAGCCCTAGCCGCTGTATAACCTGTGTTGTTGTTGGAAATTCTGGTAATTTGAATACCGTAGATCCCGTTATGGACCTGTGATTGATTTCCACGACATCGTAATAAGGTAAGTCATTGTATATCGATGAACAGAGTCTCTTAGAATAACAGGTTTAAAAACATGTATCCTTCTGCATCATTCAGAATTAACCGTGGATGTACCAAAGGCTACGAGACAGATGTTGGAACAAAAACCACTCATCATCTCATGTATCCAGAGAGTGCAAACAAACTGCCAAACACCACTTATCTTCTGTTTTTTCCATTCAAGATCAGTGATTTTCTGTGGCTCCACAAGAAATTCAACCCAGAGTAGGTCGAGTAGGTTGGCAGTGCAGCTTCAGGTCCATGCTGGACAATGAGTCCCACCCCCTGCAGGACACCCTGTCAGCTCTGCAGAGCAGCTTCAGTGGCAGACTGCTCCACCCTCGGTGTGTGAAGGAGAGATACAGAAGGTCTTTCCTTCCTGCTGCTGTCAGACTGTAAAATAAACACTTCTGATAGGTGCAATATTCACACACCACAGTGTACAATAAATTATTTATTTTGTTTTTGATGCACTCTGTACAGTTTATAAACCATTTCTACCTCCACTCCAAGCCCATGCTAAAAATGCAGCCTCACAAGTTGATTTTTTAATCAGCCTTCTGCGGCTGAAGCTCAAAGCATAATGTTTGTTCACACAGGTCAGTGTTTTTGGATTTGGAGCAGACAGCGATGGAAACTGGAGCCACTACTACGAAATACTAAGAAACAAACGGCTAAAAACTGGAGCCCATCCTGGAACAGACGAGTACAACATCATCAAGAAATTACACAAGAAAAAGAAAATCACATTTTTTAGGTTTAGGTTGTATTGGAACGTATTATGGAGTCTTTTTGTGTTTGACTATCGCCACTGTGAACTGTGTACATATGGAGGATAAGTTTTGCTTCATTGAGCAGAGCTGGGTAGTGAGCTCTGAAAGCATTAGTTTAAAAGCATTTTAACATTTACTTATAACAGTTAAAACTAACGGTTTTATACGGTGTTAAATTTAAATTTAAAGTTTTTAAATATAAGTCCAAGAGAATGAACATGTGAGTAACTCCTGGAAAATGTGTGTTGCAGTTTTTTTCATGGCCAAAGTGTAATAAAGTAAAAACTGACAGCCATGAATCATACATGAAAGGGCTACAGCAAGTTGAAAATTTGATTTATGTACGGCTGTGATTACATGTCTCAAATTTCAAAGGGCTTAATGACAAGGAAACAGAATATATTTGTTGTAACCAGTATGCCACAAACCACAAAATGAAGCACACACACGAACATCTGTTTATCTATTATTATTTACCATTAGATCCTGTCAGACCTGCCAGACATACTGAGGATAGTTATGAATTGATTGTTGTTACTACTGTTCTGTGCACAGACACTGCTGAACAGTAGCCTGCTATTAGATGCTGATAATTCTGTCCTTTACTTCTGAGTATTAGTCAGTACAAAGGGGTCCCTGGATATTGGTACAGACATGTTCCAACCTTCCCTGTCCTGTTTTATACCCATGTGTGGTGATTTATTCAGTCACAATAAAACTTGCTTCCACTTTTACTGCATCAGCAGACTTTGGACTTTTGCTACCTCTCTTTTAGCTTGATCCCTCTTCCGGGCCCCCTCCACCCACCCGACTCAGTTTGGACTCATATTTTGTTCAGTGTCTTGCTAATCTTGAGCTCCTCTTTGTCCTTCTCTTCTCTGTTCGACCGTTATGATATTTCTGTGTTTCCCCGGCGTTCTCTGGTGCTTGTGTGTGTTCCTGCTCCTCGACCTCTTTGTGGACTACCGTGACTTGGTTTGGTTTGTTTCCTTTATTTTTGGGGTTTAGTCTTGTATTTTTGTGTATTTGGACATTTTTGGCAGATTAAAAGCTCACCTTTTAAAGCCTCACAAATGCAATATGATTTTTTTGTTAATATCCAAAAGGGATCATACTTTTGATTTGTGATTCTGTTTTTATTCTGATTTTTAATACTGTGTTATTAGTACCACTGTTAGCCAGAGGTTTAATTGTGTTTTTTATGTTCCTAAATTTACTGACTTGACTTTCGTCCTTGTTGTTTTCTCAGATTGGACCTGTTTTTTTGTCAGGCCACTATTCAAAATGCATTACAAATTCAAATTCAGGTGCATCATTGTCCTGCTGATAATCTCAGCAAGTCCACTTTTCTACAGCTTTTTGAGGATTTTCCATTCACTGTGGATTCAAGAAATCAAGACTTTGTGCCTGTCACATGTGCTTAAACGAGGGAACGTCATGCTTTTCAGAGCTCATCAATGACTATCCTCCTCCATTTATGTCAAGACAGAATAAAACCTCTCCAGATGGCTTAAGGTGGTGGCAGGTAAGACATTGTTCCCTCAGTGTAACAGCCTAACAATGACTTAAAAGACTTCTGAGTTGTACAGATGTTTCTACAATGCCTACATATACCAGGATGCATTGCCAACAAGGGTAGACCGTGTCACACAGACCCACACAAAATGCAGCATTCTCATGAAATTTAACAGAAGCGCTAAAGCTGCAGGTTGAGACAGTCATAAATGCTCCTCTTCAGTCACGGAATCATCTTTAAACCTGAACGATTATGTGAAAAAGATGCAGCATTACAAAGTGTTTGTAAAGGTAGGGCAAGTTAAAATTAATCAAGTGAATGAAGCTGCTGCTCATCAGAGGAGAAAAAAAAGGGTAGATAGTTTCTACTTATTCAATGTCTCATGGTCTGAACAGTGCATATGTGTTTCATCTGTCACATGTGTTGACGGGGTGGGAGTATGGTAGCCATAAAAATCCATTAACTGCAGGTATACTAGTGTTTTTGGTGAAGCAAAAAACAATGGAAGTACAGCAATTTATAAAAAAATTCACCACTGTGTTTACTTTAGGTATTACTTTGTGTAATAATCCATGACTGTCCTAACCAGAGGTTCAAGGTGGTTTGTATTATAGAACCATCTGGAAAATTGCAAAGACAATATTTGTTCAAGTATCTACACAAATACAATACATGAGAACTCATGACTAAAAGCGGATGTAACCCTGCTGGATTAGCTAAACAAAGGCACTACCAGTCACCACAACCTACAGCCTGTGTACTCAGCCAACACACTGTAAAAAAGATATCATTAAACCCAGTGAGAGTTTTTCCAACACTGTTAAAAATGCACATAGTTTTAAAATGATAGAACAGCAACATCTTCACATCTTCTGTTGTGTGTATCAGAGCATACAGGGTGGAAAACCTAACAGTACCTATTTCAATAAAACAGTGGACAGCCTGTTTGAGATTTTCCCACCGGTTCCATCTATGGTTGCATCCAGCCCTAGCCGCTGCATAAGCGTATTTATCAAAACTGACAATGCCCATATTATGAAAATCGGCCTGAGCTCTGTGTTTTATTCATAACAGGTGATGATCCTCAATCCTGCTTTTATGAGATATGTTCATGAAGACTGGCTTGGAAAGTAGGGATGTCCCGATCAGGTTTTTTTGCCTTTGAGTCCGAGTCCGAGTCATTTGATTTTGAGTATCTGCCGATACCGAGTCCCGATACTTTCAACATTCTCTATAAAGGCTCATCGAGACCTCGCACCAAAAGCAACTGTCATACCTAGGCCTGTCATGATAACAGATTTTGCTGGGTGATTAAGAAAAATTATTGCGATAATCGATAATATTGTCATTTTGAGACTATGTTCAACTAATATAATGATAACGACATACAATGCAAGTACACAATTTCAAAGATCAATAAACTTTCTTTTTCTAAAGAACATATAACACTGGAAAGGCCCCCAATCATCAACATTATTATTATTATTGTTATTATTAATGATATTAATATTAATGTTAATATTATTATTATGAGTAGTGGTAGGCCTATTACCATAGCTTATCTGAGCATAGTCAATGGAGTTAAGTCAAACCAACTAGCACGTCATGAGCAACAGAGAGCCAAACAACATGCACTCTCTGGGAGTGGGCTCACCTGTATGCACATGTGCTTGCGTGCGCACGTGTTTGCGTTTGCATGTGTATATGCGCATCAGGCCACTGCAGACAGCTGCAGTGAATTTAACAAACGCCACCATGTAGACAGAAAAAAAAAATAAGAACTACCTGTTGATTTGACACATTTTAAGACAGAAGCCGCGGGCCATATAAAGTCTGATGGCCTTTATACGCTACGATGCACCGGAGTGACGCCTTTTGTCATCCAGTCTCTTTGGCAGCGAGAGGGAGAGAGAGAGAGAAAGAGAGGAAAACAAACCAGCATGCAAATGTAATTTATCGCGGCCGAAAAACTTAACTTATCGTGCAATTAATTGATTTATTGTTTATCGCGACAGGCCTAGTCTTACCCCTACGCTACAGGACACAGAGCCACCCTGCACACAAGGCGTTAACTGTGTTTGTAACTTTGTTGGAGGTGGTACTTGTCACCATGTCAGCCATGGCTAGGTGTGACTGAAATACATGATGATCCTACTTCCTGTTTTCACATGAGGACCTTTCAGATATCCACTGGCTTTCTGACTTAGCTTTCCTTCATGCTCACAGTGTTCTTAGACACTGTCTGACAGCTCAAGAATTCACATATGAATGTATGTAAAGTGCACCAACCCCCACAGACCTCCATGCCGAAATGCTCCACATTACAACAAAAATAAACCTGTTCACAACCAGGCAAAACACACATGTATAGATTATAGATTCATGTTAAACCTTAAACATTTTACAGTAAAGGTTAAACAAACATTCAAGGATCGGACATAGCAGTACGTGTTTATGAACACAAAAGCCACAGAAGTCAACCTGCCGGTAAAAACAGAAAGTAATGTGAGTAATGTGAGTAATAACAACATCATGATGTCTTGACAAAACTGCCAAGAAAATAACCCAAGTCAAGACTGACATAACTGATCCTGTCACTAAGGGAAATAAAGAGATGCCCAGACATGCCATCTTAAACACTAAGTAAACTCACACATCGCACAATTCTAACAATCCATCCATTTTTAAACGGCTTAGAGCATCAGGGTCATAGTAGCAACAAGAGATGGCGTGACTGTCTCCAGCAATTTCTTCCAGCTCCTCCTGGATCAGCCTTGTGGTCTCTAACCATGTCTGCTAGACCTCTTAACACAACTAAAAATTTGGCTACCAAGTATAATGCTCGTGTTGGCACAAGCCCAACAGCTTTCATCACCCTGAAAACCACCATTAATACATGAAGATGGCAGCATCATATGAGGATTTTTTGGGGGGCATGGACTGACTAAATGACAAAAGGATGGAAAACTGCTGAATGGTGCTAAATACATGAAAATAAACTAAAATTAAAGGAAACTTGTTTTGAGTCTTTTAAACTGGGGTCAAAGGTCCATGATTCAACATAGCATTGACCCAAAGCCTACTGCAAAAGCAACATTTGAGTGGTTTCAGGAGAAATATTTACATGCCTTGTAATGGCCTAACGAAAGCCCAGACCACTATGCAGCTGAGAATCTCTGGTATGACTAAAAAAAACTTTACACCAGGGCAGCCAATCAATGAGTTGGAGCAAAGAAATCACAGAATTAGCTTGAGCAAAGCTCTTAGAGCCATATACCTAAAGACTCAGAGCTGAAACTGCCTTTTAGGTGGCTCTAGCAAGTATTGACCTAAGGGAGGGTTACAATTTCATATATTTTGCATATTGTTATACTGACTAGCATTTCCAGCGAACAGCCCATTGTCACAGTTGTTTGTGTTGTCTCTGCCTCTGTCTCTCAGCTGCAGCATTTTTGAAAGTAAGGTAAGAGAAAACGCTCTTTAAATATCAATCCTTTGCTTTTAATTGCACTGCATGTTTATCAATCATATTAATAATATATACAGTATGTATATATTCTGTCTCTCATCGTATACACAGACTGGATCTGTTCTACCTGCTAAGATGACGTCCAGACTGTCTCTTCACTCTACTTCACTCTACTCCTGGGAGTCACGGCACTTGCTCTGTTATATTTCTCTTCAATGGATTTTTCTGTGGATTCCTTCGGCCCTCTGGAGTCATCACCGTGTGCCTGTCACACATGTTTAACAGAGGGTAACCCATCGTTGAAGAAGCTGATCAAATCATCACCTAAACCTTTTCTGTCAATAAAACCTCACAGGAGGCTTTCAACTGGTGGAAGGTAAGCGTCTACTTATGGTCAAAGTCAAGAGAACTTTTCTTTCTATTCATTAATTGGTTTGTTAATCCTGACTGGCACTGTACTTTTTGTAACTTAAATGCACCCACCACAAGTAAGATGTTTTTGTTGTTGATGTTCTTTTGTTACATTAGCACATAAGACAGGATAAACGAGACATCTCTTTCTTCAATAAAACAGTGGACAGCCTGTTTTCCCACCAGTTCCAGATGTTGCTGAACCCAGCCCTGACCGCTGCATAAAGTGTGCTGTGGTGGGAAATTCTGGTAATTTGAAGGGATCCCATTATGGACCTCTGATAGATTTTCATGATGTTGTAATAAGGTAAATCATCATAAAACTATTTGGATCCTTACTAAAGATGTAATAAGACATGGAAGATCAGAAGAGCATAAATATACCCATCTACATCATGTTTAACATACACCTCTTATCACTATTTAGATATATATATATATAGATTATATATATATTATATATATATATATATATATATATATATATATATATATATATATATATGTATATATATATATATATATATATATGTATATATATATATATATGTATATATATATATATATACATATATATGTATAATATGGACATTATATTATAGTGCAGTATATATATATATATTGAATATGTTTGGTTCATTTTGTACACTTTTTGGGCCATATATGATATTAATGACTGCTTATTGACAGATGGCAGTACAATGTGTGTTAAGTCACAGTGGATAGTTTGCCAAAGCTGTGCATTCTTTGAATGAAACCATCTCATCAATTTTTTTAAACATATCTTAAAGGAAGTGGTGGACAAAATATTCCAAGACACATTACTCTAGTGTGAAATCTTTCATTAGGGGAATGCACAGTGTGAAACTTGGCCAGGACCCCTGGATATTGCTTTTCTTTTGGTGTCAATGCGACCATGTAGGGTGCTCATCTCCTAATTCCTAATAAATTTCACAATGAACTCCTCCTCCACAGGGTAAAGAGTGAGGACAGGATAGCTAACAAAGATTTGGTGAGTATTCATAAATCTGACAGTAGTAATTGGACTGATTCAAAACTATCAGACTGAGGATGATGTGTGATTCATAACAGGTGATGATACTCAATCCTGCTTTCATGAAATATGTTAATGACGCTTGGTTGGGAAAGAAGAGTGATTATCCATCCACTGGCTTTGTGACTGTGGCTCTCAGCATGCATATGTGTGATGAGGTAGGTCAATACAATATTGAATTTTTGCAGTGATGCAAGAGCAACATTAACCTGTAACCCTGAATGTCTGTCATCTTTGATGTATACGCTTCTCCTCTTTCTCTCTCTCTGATCCCTTCTGTCCTATCTACCACCTACCTAAATCTCATTGTCACTTTAATGGCACCATTTGGTGAGAAACTTCCAGATTTGTTTTACCTAACGTGTTGTCTCTTAGGAAGCAGAAGGAGTGAACATGTATTCAGATGCTTCTCCATTCACTTGAAAGCAGAAACAATAACATTTATATCTGATGACATTTGTGTTTTCTCAGGTCAACATTTTTGGCTTTGGAGCAGACAGTGATGGGAAATGGAGCCATTACTTTGAAATTCTCAAACTGAAAAGGTTTAGGACTGGAAGACATAATGGAGTGCATGAATTTGATGTTATGCAACAATTACACGAGAGGAAAAAAGTCAATTTTTTTAAAGGACATTAAATGTTCTTTTTTTCCTTATGTTTTTTTGTGTGAAAAAAGCTTTGTACATTCTCAATATTTTTATTGTTTTACCCGTTTCACTTTTGCCTTGTTGCTTGTACTCTTGCTGAGTTTGGTGTATGCTGAAATAACTTATTTTACAAGCTTATATCCATATACGGTGGCTTGAAATATGGATCACTTGTGTGGAAGTCTCATTTTATTTGTAGTCACAGTGAGAAATTGTTTAAATGGAGTTTAAATAGCATCAAATGTGCTCTGCAGTGTAGCAGTGTCTGCTGGATATATTGTTCCTGTTGTAGGAGTTCTTGTTACCAAAATAAGACAGCTGGCCTGCTTTGGTTTCATGATAGAAATTGGGACAGACTGCTAACTTTTTCAACATGTGTGTAGTTGTATCAACATTTTAAATAATATAATTTGTTAAATAACACAGAGAGCAGTAGAGGCTAATGGGAAAGAATAATGGTTAGACAGTTACGCTGCCTACTTGTCAAAGCCGTTGTGTGTTTATGCACAGCCTGTTCATTTGTATACAAAGAAAACAATAAAGCATTTTTTAGCACTACAATATCTAACAAAGACAACACCATGCCAGGTAATTTTATCAATCCCTAAAAAATGTGTTAACGTTCTTACAGAATAATAAATAAAGAACATTTTACTTCTGTCTTTCTAAAATTTGTGCATGGGATTAAGGTCCATGTTCAATGTGTGGGCTGATTTAAATATTGCTGTACACTAAGGAAAGCCAGCCAACATGGACAGAAAGGGAAGAAAAATCAGTGACAATCAGTGTACCAAGTTTATAGAGACATAACCCAACACAGAGCTGTAATTGCAGCAAAGGTGTCCCCACAAATATTGACTTTGGGTAGAGTTACAGTAACTATGTTGCATAATGTCACACATACCGTGTCATTTACTGGTAATTGTAATGATAAAAGTTAATTTATTACCACTATAGACATTTTGTGATCCCACTGAGGGGCTTATGTCCAGCGTACTGTAACCTTCACTCCATAATGCATGGGTGTGTTCTTTTACCACTCCTTTTTTTCCCTTTACATAAACAAGTGTCAGAGTCAACAGGAGAAATGCCACATAATGATGTTTACTGATGATTCGGCTATCCACCACAGCAGTCAGAATCCTGATCACAGCCAACAGTAATTAAAATAGACTGCAGGAATTGTTAAAAAATGTTGCTGCTCTACCCATAAATAATCTTTTGCATCTGTACAAAAACAGGACTTTAAAGAAGGCCCAGCCAATCCTGACTGATCACACTCATCCTCTGTTCACAGTAAAATACTGTGAAAAAGCTACATGCCAAAATAATATGACATATTATCTTGTTGTCAAAAGTGGATCTGTTCTTCCTGCAAGGGAGCCATCAAAATGGCAAATAAGTTAAAGAGCAGGAACAACAATTACTATGTCATATACTGTCCTGACTTTAGGCATAGTTTACTTAAAGGCTTACTGCTTTAACAAGTCGCCTTTGACAAGCATGGCAATACAAATAGCAACAGCTCAGCATTGTTTGAGAAACTTCTCAGGAGCTGTACAGGCTGGTTTGAAGACCTACAGTGGAAAAGGCCACAGATCACCTTCTTCATTGACCCTCCTATACAGAGACGGACCACCTAAAGGCCATGGTTGTTACTGACCAAGGGGCAATGGAGATGGGAATGATTGAACTGTTCAAAGATCACAGATTGAAATCCATATGTCCCTTACAGGGAGGAGACATTGTGTTTTTGACAAACTAGAAAAAGATACTATCAATGTTTGGGTCAACATAGGGCTGTGAGTCCAAATTTCCACCATGAACATGATTCATGCCAGAATTTAAGATTGTTAATGCCCTTATGATATGATGATATGATGTGCTATAATTGTGTTAATGCCGACAATTATTTTATTGCTCATTGAAAAGTTTTTATTATTATTTTGAAAATCTGTTGCTCACGTGCTCTGAATACACCAGGGATACTGATACTGTACTGATAAACCAAAGCAAGACAAGCTAACAAATGCCTATTGGTCAGCTACAATCTGCAGTATTGTAGAAGATGTCAACAAATTACAGCACGTACGTATGAGCCTCATGCAAGAGCGACAAGAGTTTTGATTAAGAGTATATATGAGTCTGTAGGCAATAAAGGCTCACACACTCATGCCACTGAGTTATAAAAACTGCTGATCATCAAATCTAAGTACAAATCTGACATCTAGCAGCGAACGTGCAGTACTTGCTGCAGTGAGACTGCTCACACTGACAGTCCAAACTTTATCATGTCCCTTATGATCACTGTTGGTTTTATTAATGCTCATCAGTATGTTTACAATCTTACTAAAAGAAGGCAAACATTACACAGCTGTCAGGGGATAGTATAAGTTGGAGGACACAAATGCAGACTTAGCCGGAGGTGAAAGCAAACTCAGTGTTTTAATACAGGCAAGGTTCGTTACACAGGAGTTCAGTCCGCGAGGCAGAGGTATCCAAAAGGGCAAAGGCAAAAGGCAGTAGTCAACTCCAAAACAAATCACACACAAGAGAGTCCAAAACTTACTCGAAACCACGTAGGGAAAATCTCAAGAGCGGAAAGGCTACTTGGACGGCTGTGTCGCATGAAAGACTCACAAAACGAACTGGCAACAAGGGGAAGGAAACACACAGGCTTTATACACAGGAGGGCGCGAAGACAATTGGACACAGGTGAAGCACATTATGGCGGAGCAGGTAATCACAGGAGGGGGAAGGGAGCACACATGAGGAAGGGGAAGTCAACAGACCTAAAACACAAGGGAACTAGTGAAATACAAAATAAAACAGGAACTGACTAGTAAAACTAGAACTAATACAAACAGAAAATGAACTACAATTTAAAAGACCTGGCTGAAACCATGACAACAGTCAATAGTTTTAACAGGAAATACATGAATAAATACATTTAAAATATGATTTTATGGGGGGTTTTTAAGGGTAAGTGTGTTTGATTTAGTTCTATGAGTGCACTACAAAACAATTAACGAAATAAAGACTATTTTTGGAGTGTCTGTCCGTAAGATAAGTAATGAGTAATTTTTGTTTTTTAATTTATTAGTGGAAAATGTAGTTTGTGAGGTGTATCGGCCCTTTAAAGGTGTTTCAACAGGAATAAATAGGCTGGTTAGATGATAATTTCCTACACTGTATAGCACAGACAAGAATAAATTCAAGTCATTTTGAGGCTCTTACACCTGGCTTTGCTGCACCTATTAAAACAAAATACATTGAGTAAACTGCCTCTCATGTAAACTGACTGACTGCAAAGCCACACCGGGTTTGGATGATAGCCAGAGATCAAAATATATTATAGTGCCAGAGGCTCTAAGGTGAAGTTAAGCATCGAGAGCAATATAACATAAGTGAGCAGATGGAATCTACCAGGTAAACAAGGGAGTGACACAATTCAAACTCTACTGCAACTAACCACAAGGATGGTAACGTAACAGGACCACCAATAAAAAAGAGAATAGACTTAGAGAATTGCAAAACATTTGTTTATCAAGTATTGTGGAGTTGCAACTAAGTACAGTTAAAAACTGAATTATTACCCCTTCTATGAAAATGAAGGCTTACATTATTTTACCTTACACAGACCCCTGCAATATTCAGAAAGTAATGATTCCTTCTAACCTGCCAAGAATGCCTGTTCCAGATTCAGTGAAGCATCCCCACAGCATTATACCTCCAGCCCTGTCTTTGAACCATGTTTTTTTGGTTACCCACCTCTCCTTTCTTTCTCCAAAGACAACATCTCTGTGACCAAATAGCTCTAGTGCTGTTTCGTCTGACCAAAATCTTTCTGCAGGTTGTCCCTAGCATACTTCAGTCTGGCTCACAGTTAGGTGCAAATCAAATATAGATAATGAGGACAGTTCTTAAGTCAGACAAATACAATCTTTGTATGCCAATTATTTGCGATAGTGCTGGAAACAGTTCCAAGTGAATTTTACAAAGCAAACACTTTCACAGCTCTTTATTTATCTTTCACAGCTAGACAATTAAACTACTGCTGCCTAATTGCTCATAATCACTGACCAGCCTTTATTTGTTGATGACACCATTATTTACATACTGGCTGTTTATCCAACATACTCTACCCAGCCAGAATGTTAGAGCGGAGTCTGTCAGTCTGACCTGCCTATATTTGCTCATGCTACCTCCACCCAACAATGATCTATGCTTTTCATATGGGAGGTTCATCAGGACTCCATATGCTCATTATCAGAGAGAGAGAGATAAAGAGTCTGAGAAGACACATCTTTAGAGCCCTCAGCAGATATAACACAATAATCTGGCTGCATGCCCCAGATGGAGTGAATTCGGTCTATGCTGGATGAGGATGGACCCTTCTGTCAAATCTAGATCATTGGGACATTTCTGAGACGGACAACAAACTGAATTGGTGGAAGAAATTACATTTACCTATTCTAAGTTGAGATGCTGCACCAAATCTGTGATGTCATGCACATAGAAACCAGCCTGTAATTTTTTTTTAGTTTTTTTAATCTTCATTGTAAAATCAGCTCATCCTCCTGTCTCACCTGTGTGGATTTTCCCATGTCATACCAGGTAATAGAGAAAATAAAAAAAACATCTCATATCAAGCTTTCCTTTGTGAGTATGAATATTGTTAATAATATTTAGAAAACTTAGAGGTAATTTGTTGACGTTATGATACATTGGTAAAAACACAGCTCTGCAAATAAACCAAAAAATAATCATCAAAAAAGTTATGCAGTGAGTCTTACTGTCTGATGTCACACTAGTTGTTTAGAATATACTTTAAGGCTGACATCATCAAAAATGTTGCAGCAGTCTTGGGGCGCAAAGACAGTAAATGCAATTTACTTCATTTATGATCCTGCATGGTTTAATACTGTGTCATTAGTACCACTGTTAGCCAGAGGCGTAATTGTGTTTTTTTTTAATATATGTTCCTAAATGTACCGACTTGACTTGTCCTCGTTGTTTTCTCAGATTGGACCTGTTATTCTTCAGCCCGCAACACAAAATGCATTACAAATTCAAAGTCAGGTTTCTCGTTTTCCTGCTGATCATCTCAGCAAGTCCACTTTTCTACAGCTCTTTGACGACTTTCCATTCACTGTGGATTCAAGAACCAAGACTTTGTGCCTGTCACACATGCTTAAACGAGGGAACGTCATGCTTTTCAGAGCTCATCAATGACTCTCCTCCTCCCTTTATGTCAAGACAGAATAAAACCTCTCCTGATGGCTTAAGGTGGTGGCAGGTAAGACATTGTTCCCTCAGTGTTACAGCCTAACAATGACTAAAAAATCTTTTGAGTTGTACAGATGTCTCTACAATGACTGCACGTACCAGGATGATTTGCCAAAAAGGGTAGACCCACACAAACGCAGCGGTCTGATGGAATTTAACAGAAGTGCTAAAGTTGCAGGTTGAGACAGTCATAAATGTTCCTCTTCACTTAGGGCATCATCTTTAAACTTGAACGATTACATGAAAAAGCAACACGTAGTGTTCGTAAAAATTAAAAGTTAAGAGTTCAAAGTAATCCAATGAATGAAGCAGCTGCTCATCAGGGGAGAAAAAAGTGGATAGTTTCATGCCTTGGAGATGACCACTGTGTGCTTAATCTATGTTGACTCATGGTCTGAATATGTGTTGTCATATGTCACATGATGGGGACTATAGTAGCGAAAAAAAACTATTAAAAAACATTAACTGCGGATATATTAACTGTTTTTTGGCATACAACAATTTTTGCCAAAAGCCACCACAGTTTTTCACTTTAGGTATTTGTGTAGCTGGTGGCCAAGCAGTGAGGCAGAGCAGCAGCGAGAGATTGTCTGGCAGCAGTGTTTTTCATGGGATATCTGTGGCAGCCCATAGGACCACCTGGGGGAAAGTTGAGAAATTTGGCACACTGACTCAGATCAGTACCATAATTAGTTTCATGTCAGCACCACCCATGCTCTACCACCACCAACTGCTCAAAGTTGGAGGTGCATTAATGTTGGTAACTTTTGACCTGTGAGATTTTAAAGCAAATGGTACCATTGAAATCCTTTGATCAAGCCTATTTCTACCCTAAGATGTCATTTTCCACCTACTTAGATTTTCCGACATTTAGATATTTTTTTCACCGCATAGTTTGTCTGATCGTTGCGAAATTTGGTACACATCATATTCAGACTGAGCCTCACAAAAGTTATCACTTTTTGTCTTTGTTTTTTATTTAAGCGTCTGCCCGCAATCATATTTTTTGGCTAAACCCCCAAACAGGAAGTGAGCTCATTTCTTGGCACAATTGCTTACATGACCCTTGACATACAACACATTTGGTGCAGTGTGGCCAATAGATAGCAAAAAAGTTCCATCACTGAGTTCCATCTCAGCCAAACTTTGGTATGTTGACACAAAACTTAGACTACTCTTCTCGGACTTAACTACACTGTGCTACTTCAGCCTGCTTCGCTGCTTGGCCACCTCATTGCTGCTTGCAGCTACATTTATCCATGACTTTGCATAGTGAAAGGGTCCTCCTCCCTCTAGTCCTAACCAGATGTTCAAGGTGGTTTGTATTATAGAACCAACTGCAAAGATTGTAAAGACAATATTTGTTAAAGTATCTACACAAATACAATACATGAGAAATCATGTCTAAAAGTAAATGTAATTCTGCTGGATTAGCTAAACAAAGGCACTACCAGTCACCATAACCTACAGCCTGTGTACTTTGGTGTTTAAATGTATCTTTAAACCCAGTGAGGGTTTTTCCAACACTGTTAAAAATGCACTTGAAAATAACACAAAATGATAGAACAGCAACATCTTCACATCTTCTGTTGTGTGTATCAGAGCATACAGGGTGGAAAACCTAACAGTACCTACTTCAATAAAACAGTGGACAGCCTGTTTGAGATTTTCCCACCGGTTCCATCTATGGTTGCATCCAGCCCTAGCCGCTGTATAACCTGTGCTGTTGTTGGAAATTCTGGTAATTTGAATAGATCCCGTTATGGACCGCTGATAGATTTCCACGACATCGTAATAAGGTAAGTCATTGTATATTGATGAACAAAGTTCCTAAGAATGACAGATTTAAAAACATGTATCCTTCTGCATCATTCAGAATTAACCGTGGACGTACCAAAGGCTACGAGACAGATGTTGGAACAAAAACCACTCATCATGTCATGTATCCAGAGAGTGCAAACAAACTGCCAAACACCACTTATCTTCTGTTTTTTCCATTCAAGATCAGTGATTTTCTGTGGCTCCACAAGAAATTCAACCCAGAGTAGGTCAAACTCAGATGCTGTCTTCATCTGTGTTTCAAAGGGCAGGCTGGTTCAGCTTCAAAACACTAGCTCATTATCTGTAGTTGTTAACAAGAAGGATATATAATATATAGGCTATATACACAAACACACAAACAGTTAATTTACTGTAGCATTTAATTAATTTCTTTGTCTGTTGGATCTACTAATAATCAACTTCACCACCAACAGGAAAAACAAAGCTACAGGCTTAGACAACTTTGCTAATAAGGATTTGGTATGTATTTATTAAAACATATTTTAAATATCGGTTTACAAAGTCTGAGCTCGGTGTGTTATTCATAACAGGTGATGATCCTCAATCCTGCTTTCATGAGATATGTTCATGAAGACTGGCTTGGAAGGCGCGGATATTATCCATCCACTGGCTTTCTGACTGTGATTCTCAGCCTGCAGATGTGTGATGAGGTATGATTGTCTCATACCTCACATTTTTCCACTGTAGCAGCAGAGAAATGTCAATTTTAAAAAAGAGGGGAGTGTTTGGCAGCAAGGGTTCAGGTGTTTACTCCCCTAACACAGACAGAATCAACTTTGTAGACACAAGGCATGAGACATGATTCATGGACTACCCACAGAGATTTGTACATGCTTCTTTAATCAGGTTACCCACTAGAAAATAGTGCAAATGTGAAAGTTGCAAACACTGCAATTCTTCAAATGGCCACTTGAGGCTTCCTTTTTAATTTTTAGAATATTTTTATCATTTGTGTTTAGTGAAACAGAGATAACTTAGGATTTTACAATATATCAGCCTCCTGCAACTGAAAAGTATAATGTTTGTTCACACAGGTCAGTGTTTTTGGATTTGGAGCAGACAGTGATGGAAACTGGAGCCACTACTTTGAAAAACTCACAGACAAACGGCTAAAAACTGGAGCCCATCCTGGAACAGACGAGTACAACATCATCATGAAATTACACAAGAAAAAGAAAATCACATTTTTTAGAGGATGGTAAACATGAGCACCACTAAATACTACATCTTCTACTTTTTCATTGTCGTCATGTTTAGAGGATTTTGGTTGTATAATATAACTTATTATTGGGTCTTTTTAATCCAGAGCTCTGAAAGCATCATTAAAAGCATTTTAATATTTACTGGTCTGGCTGGCTTCTAAAAATAAGGATTTTTGTAAGTAGGACTGTGTTTTTTATTCAGTGGAATACTGCAGGCTGGATATAAGGCAATTAGAAAAGGCATATGGGGGACTCTACCTGACTATGGACGACACAAATGAAATAACTAAACAAATAATACAAATATATATCATAGACGTATGTCTGTTCACTTTGTATGTATGTTTACTTTAATTACTTGTATGCAGATTGAGCATGCTGTGCTAACTTCAGTCTAAATAGGTGTGGTTGACTGTAGGTCAGCTGACATCTGCTGTGTGTGGCTAAAGCAATATGACTTATGGAGGAAAACAGCTGTTCCTGTCAGTGGTCACTGCAGCCAATCATCTGTTGCCACCTAACTGTATCCTCTGCTTGCTCTTCTTTCACACCAACTCCATGGCTGTGTCTCAATTCAGGGTCTGCATCCTTCGGAGTGCGAATTTTTAAGGCCGTTTACATCACAAAGCTGCGCGAAGGCTGTCCTAATTTGCCAAAAGTCGAAGGGTCCTTTAAATGCGTCCTACAAAAACGTCCTCCTTTTGCCTGAATTTGGAGGATGCATCGCTACCATCCTTCGTGGCCTTAAATATCCCACAATGCTTTGCTGGCCTACTTGTTGTCCAATAGTACAATGACGGACCAAGCGAGCAGCAGCGGCACCGACAGGAGTGCCGAATTCACATTTAAATGTAAGTAAAGAGCAGTAGTTCAAGAGTTTTAAAATGCTAGTAGTGATAGCGGCATTAAAAAAACGAGTTTTATATTTACAAACATGACGTCCTGTTGATACGATACAATATTGTCGTTATTATATCAAACGGTCATTCTGCCTGTTGTCATTTTGTTGTAGGAGGAGCAGAGGGAAACAGATGAAATCTGACAATTGATAACGGAGGACGTGAGGCTGGAGAGGGAGGGAGGGAGAGAGGGAGGGAGAGAGGGAGAGAGAGAGAGAGAGGGAGGGAGAGAGAGAGAGGGGGAGGGAGAGGAGAGAGAGAGGGGGAGGGAGAGGAGAGAGAGAGAGAGAGCAGAGAAAGAACGGACAGACCTCAGCTCATTGAGAGGATGTTGGACAGCAGTGATTTTTATGTTCTGTGTTATTTAAATGGTTACTTATTAAATTGTAGATTAAATTGTTCTTGTCTTTGTGTTCTTAAACTCTTCTAACCTTGTTAAATTATAAATAGGTAATGAAACACATAATGTAAGTACCGGTAAACTTTTGAACAACTTCTCAGTGACAAAGACACAGTTTGGACATTTCTAACTATTTACCAGTGGGCATTATGAAAATGTACAATTTATTATTTATAAAAGATCAGCAGAAAATACTATTCACAAAGAACATATATATAAATGTTTGGCTGAGCAGGAGTCCTTGGTGCTGCTGGACTGGATGATGCCACGGTGAAGACCTTGGAGTCCTCTGGCTGTGAGTGGGACATCATCTGGGGGTGGGGGGTGCCTGTCTCCTCTGTCCACCACATCGTCCATCAGGGTTTGCAGAGCTGACGATTGGCGGCTGCCATGTTACTAAAGATGTTTTTAAAAAGGGCAAAAATAAAAATAACTTCCACAGAGCGGCTTCCAAAACAGCTTAAAATATGAAAAGCTATAAAATATGTATCCTCACCCTCCAAAGGTGATGATGGTCAGTACACCTCCTCCAGGACAGACAGCTGGTCCTGCAGGGAGCCCCACTCTCCTCCACCCAGCAGTAATTCTCTGGTGTAGTGACAGACCTGATGCTTAATGACACATTAAAGCAGTGATTTCAGTCAGGGTTATTTGCAGGGTTCTTACACATTTAGCTATTTAATTTAAAATATTAAAATTACAAACAGACCCCTGTATCAAGTCTTACAATTGAATAAAATATAAATTACATTTAATCGTATTTGTCTATCTACTGGTTATATATCTAGCGTTTGCTCAGTAACTGGTATATTAATTATGATCAATAATATGGTTAAACAGCAGCTTACCGTCACCTCCCCACTGCGCTCTCCCAGCCTGAAGAAAATGAGCCGTCACCGGTTTTGCTGCCGCTGGAGCCGCCTCTCCTCTTCCTCCAACAACAAATAAATATATTAAAAAATTCCAAATTTCTAAATCCACACTGCTGTCTCGCTTGTTGTGTAGTCCGTGTTGTGTCGCTGTTGCTGCTTTTGTTTTTCCCGGGGCAAAATTTATGACGTCGCGCCACAATCAGGAAGTGCTTTGAAGGCCAGACCGTCCCATTTACCAACGGTTGAGGATCCTCCGGAGGATCCTCAGGAGGACGCAGTCTCCTGAGGATCCTCCGGAGGATCCTCAGGAGGACGCAGCCTCCTGAGACCGCGTAGGCTGCGTCCTCCGAAGGATGCAGACCCTGAATTGAGACACAGCTCATGTCCTCTTTCCATGTTGTTGTGTTTTGAAGCATTCAAGGCTCAGTTAGCATCAGAATGTTGCAAACTAATGCTACATTATATGTGAGGGGTGTGTATGAGGCAGACTGAAAGCAAAGGAAGAAAGATAAACAGCTGTTATCTGATGAACATTTTGTCATATGGTGTGCAAAGCCAGCCTGCTGGCTGAGCAGAAGAGGCAGCAGGGAGAATGCCTTTGAAAACATGCTTCAAATGTTTTAAACCATTCATTAATATAGGCTTGTCAGAGTAATTATTTAGTCCTGGCTTACATACTGACAGGTTAAGGGTCAGCATAGTTTAATACATGATGCTGTCACAGCACAGAGACCAAATTTGGTTTACCTTTGAATCATTACTTTATACAATTTAGGTAATTTGAAAGATTCCCATTGGGGTCCTCTGATAGATTTTCATGATGTTGTAATAAGGCAAGTAAAAAAAAAAGATCTGAATCCTTACTAAAGATGCAAAAAGACATGTGCTGGTGTCATGTTGATTGACAAGAATACAGACATTTGATTATAATAATAAAGTTCATCTTGACCTAGATATTATATCTAGGGTGACAGAGTTTTGTTTTAAATGACAGTGCACTCCAATGCTGGCAACTGCAGCAACATACTGTGGAAAAGCTACATGCCACAATAATATGACATATAATCTTGTTGTCAAGACTGGATCTGTTCTTCCTGCAAGGGAGCCATCAAAATGGCAAATAAAGAAAAAAATGAGTTGAAGAGCAGGAAGAACAAGTACTATGTCATATACTGTCCTCGCCAAAGCATACATAGTTTGCTTAAAGGTTAACTGCTTTAACAAGCTGCCTTTGACAAGCATGGCAATACAAATAGCAACAGCTCAGCACTGTTTGAGAAATTTCTGAGGAGCTGTACAGACTAATTTGGAGTCATACAGTGGAAAAGGCCACAGATCACCTTCTTCATTGACCCTCCTATACAGAGATGGACTGCTTAAAGGTCCTGATTGTTCCGATACATGCCAGATTTGCAGAGAAATACTAAAAACAAGAATTGCTAGAAGTCCGACTTAGGTCAAAGCACAAAGTGAGAGAGAGAGTCAGTAAAGAATGACTGGCCTCTAGTTTCAGACTTCAGGCAGTGTGACATGAATCTAGCTGAGCAGCATGTGATGGTGTGTGTAAAATTAGGTTACATTTAGATTTTATTGTGTGCATGGGGGATAGGCAAACAGGGTCTTTGCAGTAACAAGGATATTGGCTGTTAGTTGTTGTAAAGTATCAATGATGAAATAGCGGAAATGCTCAAAATTTCTAAGACATGGAAGAAGGTACTCTATGTACATTGCACCCTGAGAACACCCCTGATGCATGGTTGTGGTAGCGTCACACAGTGGGGATGTTTTTTTTTTTTCATTTACAGGGACTGGCTAAAGAAAAATGAAGAATGCTGCCAAATAGAGAAATACTAGAGGATAACTGATTTTAGTCTCCTGTTTAAACATGACATGATCCAAAGCATACTACAAAAGCAACATTTGAGTGGTTTAACGGGAAATATTTACATGCCATACTGATACCATACTGATAAAACAAAGCAAGACAAGCTAACAAATGTCATAGCCTATTGGTTAGCTACAAACTTCAGGTCAATTAGTATTGTGTCAACAAATGGCAACATGTACGAGGCTCATGCAAAACACATCTTATCAAGAAGAATACACAAGTCTTATAAACTTTTTTTATGCTTGACAATTTCACGTCACCCTAACAGGGACACTTACTCACTACTAAACATAGACTGTTTATGCTGCTCCCTGATTAAAGAAAAATCTTCGTGCTGGTAGTTGTTCCGGAACTCTATTGACAATACAATGCTTTCTAAAAGTCAAGAGTCAACAAAGGATGTTAGCCAGCTAGCTGCAACTCAGTTCTCACTTGTGATGTATGGCATGTTTTCAGCAGAGAAACACATCGTGCTCAACATCAATTAATTCCTCCTTTGTACTAATACCAGACATGCTTCATGGCAAGTGGAAGTGGAAACTAACTCTAACTTTGACATGCAAATCAACAAATCATGTAATTTAAATCAATTCCAATAGGTTTTGGGTTTGACAAGTGAAATAACATCTGTGGTTGAAAACAGTTTTATTCATTGCCACATTTTTGAGCTTTGCATGGTTACAAACAAGTGGCTGCATGCAGCTACAGAGGTCATTAAGACCCCATTCAGACATGTGTAATCAATCCCACTCGAGCAGGATTCAGGCTGGATTGATTTTTCTTAATCTAAACAGGGCAAATCCGATTAAATTAGACTTTTTTTGTAGTTCAATTGATTTCAATCGAACTACAAAAGCTTTGCCCAGAGTTTATTATCGACATGGCTATAAAGGAACCGACTGCGTCTCTGGACCACAGAGTAAACGGTAAGAACGAACGAAACGAATATATAAATAAATGAATAATGTTTTTTTTCAAGATATAATTTGTAATAGGTCAAATCATCTATGACTTAATCTGTGAATGGACTTGTAGTGTTATACGAGGCTGGCGACACATTTCCTGAGTTCTAGAATCTATCACATCCATCAGAAGCAGCTTGTGTCTAAAACACTGAACCTACAACAAGTCATGAAGCTTGTCATGGTCAGCAACTACATCCGCACACACACTCCTTATATCATAGGCAGTTCAAGAATTTCCTTTGTGAACTTAATCAGGAGGTGCCAAGAGACTCCCCAAAGACATGGAAGATGTTAGTCATAAGCAATTCGCAAAGTCACCCTGCACCCCTGAGGTGTGGTGGTGTCATGTCTCAGAATAGCCTAATTAAAGCAAAGACCATCCATTATGAAGAAACAGTTTTGTCTCAAAGAATGAGATGCAGTCACAGTAACAACATGCCTTAGATAGCTGTTGTATTTTCAGTAAACAGGCCACTTGCCAGTGGCACCTCTTGCCTCAACTCCAACATTTTCTCCAACCAGGTGAGAAGAAACACTGTTTTTAATATTCATCAGCTGTCTGCAGTGCTGCAACACAATAATAACAAAAATACAATAAAATAAGTGATATATATATATATGATATATATATATATATATATATGATATATATATATATATATATAGCCATTTAGTTTGAGACTGGAAACATTATTGGGTGTCTCACTAACAGGTTAACAACCCAAATAGATAATTGTGTAGCAAACATAAATTGGAAACATAATTTATAAAAGACAAAAATATATCTATATATAAGATAAGATACACTGTATCTTATCTTATATATAGATATATTTTAAGATATTATATATAGATATTATATATAGATATTATATATAGATATATTTTAAGATATTATAAGATAAGATACACTGTATTAATCCCAGAGGAAATTCTTTTGCCAGAGAGTTCAAGTCACATTAAATACAATTAAATTGCAGGAGTATAATTGTCAATATAAATCCAAATCAGAAGTACTTTTCTGTGAAAAGTCCACTTGGACTGCTGTACATTCCATCCTTTAATAAAGTTAAATAAAGGGAGCTGCATGTTTAGTTACTTTAGTACTTTAAATATGTATATACACAAGCCAAAAATAACAACAACAAAAACCACTTCTCCACAGGTTAAAGAGTGAGAACCTGTATCCAACCAAAACAGAACAAACCGGTACCTGTTTTTTTGCTTTATTAACAAGCTTTTAATGGCTGATCAAATGGGTTTTCATTTTTGTTGTGAAAACAAAAACATTGTACATTTTCTGTATTTGAAACATGTGATAAAGGTAACATGGATCATGATGTCAGTGAGGAACAACTTGGCAAAATAATCCAAGCAGGTTTTTGTTGGTGGATGTTTACAGACAATATATTTGCTGTTTTACACAAACCGTCGGGAACGGTGAGTTGAGGACTCAACTGTAGGCAGAGGGTTCAGCAACCAAGGTGAGTTTATTGTTAAAAAAAATAAAGCTAAAACCACAGAAAACCCTAACTACGAAACTAGACTAAATGAGGAACTTACATGACCCAGGCCAACCAAGAGGGACAACAAGATAATCCAGCAAAAACAAAGGGAAGCACAGAACATAAATAGACAAGACACAGGTGAAACACATTATGAAGATGCAACCAACCACAAAGGCAGGAACACACGGGAAGTAAAACACATGCACAAGTACAAGGGAGACAGGACTTTCAAAGTAAAACAGTTAACAAGACAGAACCAAAAGAGAAATAACACAGACAGCCAGAACACATATCCAAGTAACAGAACAACAAGGAATGAAATACAAACACAAGAAAATAATCAAGAAACAAGGATCAAATCAACAGCAAACACACAGGGGAACACACAAGCCGGAAGGATAACCTAAGGAAGTAAAAAAAATCCTAAAATAACCAAGAAAACAACAAAGACCAAGAACAATGGATACAATCTTAAACAAAGAACCACCAAGCTACAAAGAATAAAATAACAATAGGATCATGACATAAATTGGTATTTGATCACCTTTTGGCGTGCCAGTCTTGTTGGAATAAAATGTTTTGTTTTGCTTTCAATAGCTGCCATAATTTAACCAGAACTACTGATTTTCCTAAGTATGAATGTGTGGCACACACACCCATATGCATTGACTCCTCACAAACAAATGTATTGTATGTCATTAAAATTATAACAAACAGTCAAATTGCTTTATAAATTGAGTCACCTCATAACTAGTGTCAACAGTTTAGGTTCGCACACAAGATTAACTGATGATGATGAGGAATAATCCATATACCTGATTCCCCTCTCTCATATGGTTTCTGTAACAGCTTTACTAATATAGACAACATTAACAAAAGAATCATGTCATATATAAACCTCACTACGGGGTCTATATATGGATCATTTACAAAAGCCTCATCTAGAAAAGAGCCATAGCTGAACAATTTTGTTTTTACAATGCATTACCACTTCTTGTAAAGGTAGAAAAACTAAGTCAGATTTCTGACTTTGGTGCACATACAAAGGTATGTCATAAAGTCATAAAGTACCTGCGAAAGAAAGGTATGACACCCAAGGAAATTCACGAGGACATGGAGACACTTGCAGAGGACTCTTCCTCCTATTCAACTGTAAAGAAGTGGGCTGCAGAATTCAAGCGGGGTAGGGACAGCACAGAAGCCAGGTCATTCAAAAACCTCACCCACTGATGAACAGGTTGATGCCTTTCAGATGACAGACATCTTACTGTCCAGCAAGATGAAACGTGTGTCAGCACTTTGAACCTGAAACAAAGATTCAAAGCAAACAGTGGAAACACTGTTGTTCTTTAATGCCAAAGAAGTTTGAGCAGGCAGCATCTGTGGACATGATGATGGCTTCAGTGTTTAGGGAAGGCTGAGGGCAGGTGTGCTCCATCTGACTTCTGCATGTTTCCTAAATACAAATCTCACCTTATCACAGACTTTGATATAGAATATCTGCGGCTGTCATCATATGCAAAA
Source organism: Parambassis ranga (assembly GCF_900634625.1). Lineage (NCBI taxonomy): Eukaryota > Metazoa > Chordata > Actinopteri > Ambassidae > Parambassis > Parambassis ranga. The sequence continues at coordinate 15,300,892 of NC_041023.1, forward strand.
GAACAGGTCACCTACAGGTGCTAGTGAGTCACTGAGAACGCTGATCATCAAATAGAAGTGCAAGTCTGACATCTAGTGGTATAACAAAATACTTGCTGCAGTAAATCTGCTCATGTTGGCAATTCAAATTTAAGCATGTTCTTACAATCACTACCACAACACTGAAGTAACACTATAATATAACTTCTATATAAACAGTATTTACTTTCACCATTGACCATTGTTTGTGCATTGAAATGATGAGGACACCTGAGATAAAGACCATAAGACAGTACTCATGATTATGTCATCTATATATATTGATGATTAGTGATATTATTGAACAAATGCAGAGTCAAAGCTGATGTTTCAAAGTGGCTTTATTTGTCTGAATAGAAGGCTTCACATGACAGTAACATCAACATTATGCCCTTTGTCAGTCCACCCATCCCAACCTTCTGCATGATGAGTCTGTGATGTTTGACCTTGATGCGAATACAGGCTCCCTGCAGGCCTTTGTGTCCAAGTGTCACTCCCAGCCGGTGCAAGTAAACAACCTTCTCTCAGCCTCTGCTGCATCTGATCACAGCTGAGTGTAGGATGTTTACATGAACACAGTCTGAGCAACTGTCATTGAGGATACAGGCCACCCAAAACACAAAACTATGAACATTTAGCTTGCTATTCCCTTTTTGTGTGGAGCATTAGGGGGCAGCCGGCAGCTGCAAACATCAGACTGAAAGCTCTGTGTGGCAGATTCCAGCTTCCAGTCGGGGATGTTTACAGCCACAAGCTGCCGAGAGCATTCGTAACTTCAGCCGGAGGTGACAACGTGCATAGTGATTATGATACAGCTAATGGAAACATTCAGATAACAGGAGCATAACGTCAAGCTTCTTTATGCTGCGTTCAGATTTAAAGATAATACAGATTTATGCATCATTTTTAACAATTGTATCAGTAAATTTGTGACAATTTATATAAAAAAGGACACAAACCATTTAACATGTCAATGCCTACAGTTTTTATGCACTATATATATATGTAAATACCAACCCAAAGGCATTCTCGGATCATAATACCTTCTTTCAGTCACTGTTTGTGCAAGCAAATTTGAGGAACATTTAAACGTTTGCAGGCCTCAATAATGACTTCTCAGCAGCTACTGTCATCTTTAAGCCTTGTTCCGTCAGTTGTCTGCTTATAGTCGTTCTGCAGATTTTCTCACACTCTGATCTAGAAGCATTCATCTCTGCATAAACATCAGCAGCAGGCTTCATTCTGACTCTAGTACTTGAAATCTTAAGGTGCCTGACATCTGCTTTAGTTACCTCTCTCTTCCCTTCTCTTCCCTGGCGCATTTTGTAAGTACCCGTTCTCGGCAACTGACTTCACATCATACTTAAGCTGACTACGAGAACACATTTTGTCTTTCCCTATTTGTCTCAGAGACCATCAAGCATTATGAGGCGCTTTAATGCAGACTCTTTCATTTTCAGTGAACCATTGATACCATTTTGAACAAGAACCTTTTTATATCCATGGGCTTCTCTGAGAAGTCAGAAAAGAATCAAGCATAACAGTGTGAGACAGGGCAGGAAACAGTATGGGAAAGGGCCACCTGATAAGGATAACAGTCTGACAGCCAGTGTTGACTGCAGTGAATCCAGCACCCTCTGTGTTCTTGTGTTATCCTAAAAAGACAAAAACATAACACTTGAAAAAAAATGAGATACTCTCATCCTAATATATAGATAGCTTATGTGGCTATGCAGTCAGTCTGGGGGCAACTTTCAATGACATGGCATATATTTAGCTCTAAGTTCACTAACAAGTATCTATTTCTGTCACGATTTCCGAGATTTGTGCATCATCAATATGACTCAAATAATGACAGTGAAAAAAAGTTTGTTATGTGGACTCAGTGATCTGCTCTGAAAAAAACAAGAAGCTAGCGTGCTAAGTCACATCAAGTTGCGTCAAAGGTTAAATGATATTAGCTAAAACACCACGGTTATGAGCTTAGCATTTCGGCAGTGTATTGTCGTCTAACGCTACCTTATTGTCGGTGAAGTTAACTTACACAGCTGGGAAATATGCACAGTTGCGAGGCCAGCTACTGTGTCCTATCCTGACACTGCAACACAGAAAAAGCTAACTTAAATAGCAAGGTAGCCTTCGGTAAGAAGCGTTAACATCCGCAAAGCGAGTGATATCGCTGGTGACCCGCTTAAAGTAACTTTGTGTTGTCAGGCTGCTTTCAAAAACAAACAATACTGTCGAGTAACTGTTAGCACTAGCTCGTGTTAGCCAACGACCTGGATTGGGCTATAGCTAGCTCGCTGACACAGCTAGCTACTGTTAGCTCGTCTGTGACCCTAACCTTCTGATGTCTGACGTTTCCTTACCGGCGAACAAAACGGTTATTCCCGGACTGCACGGCGTCAGCATCCATTGCAAGGAAAAGCTCGGAGTTTAAAACGTCTGGGTCCATGTTCTGAACATATTCCAGGCAGCCTGTTAAGTTTCCTTCCGTTTTCATTCACTTGTCTTTATTTTGACCTTTGGTTACTCGACACCAACATTGACGTCATTGTCATGGCAACAAAGTCCCTCCTCCCGCGAGTCCGGACAGTCAGGGAATAATTACATTTACATTTTACGCCTGACATTTAACGCGGTCATAAACAGCATCTTCCTCTGACTGCAGTGCTCGTATAAATAAATGAAAGTAAGCGAAATACTTAAGGAAACAGTAGTAAACTGAAACAGCTCTAGGCCAAATATATAAATACTACATTTTAAATTAATATCAAGAATTCTAAACAGTCTTACTAGTTAATAAAAACAAGTGCTACATTAGATTGTTGTTCAGGCATTAACATATCCTGTTTGTTTTGAGGTAATCTGAATGACTGGATTATTTTAATCCAGCTAAAATTGCATGTATTCTACTCATTGTACCCTCTGCATTTGCTTTTATCTTTTGGCATGTTTGATTTTTGTACTATGAATAAATTTCACATTTATGAAAAAAATCTGTTATAGTATAGTCATATATTAAATTTGGTGTGTATAATCTAGTATCCAATACAATCCAGATATTACTGCTGCATTTATTTTTTAACAACACTAAATTTTTAATCACTATATGTTATATTTTATATCTTAGGTAAGTATAGTGTGACACACTAAATACAAGTGTCCTGACATGCAGATGACAAAGTGATGTGTATGTGTTGGGATTGCAGGGATTTGCCGTTGCCTGCATGTGCTATAATAAGAACGCTTGGTTCAATCAGTGCTGGAGGGAAATGTTCAGTCCAGTCCAACACAGTTATGTGGTCTGTCAATAACCAGCTGGCAATCACAACAAAAAATGTTCCTCACTCTGACATTTCAGCAGGGTGAAATATGCCATAGGCCAATACCTTGTAGCCTCCAGTGTTGACCAGTAGCAGCTAATGTGTCTCTTTATGGCTGTGGAATAATGTCTCTATATGAACTTTTACTGTACATCATGCCTGTTGACATACTTGATAGGCTCATTAGCCTAATTAGTGACTTCAGCTACTGATGTTAATACATCGGAGAGATCAGTTTGGACAGCGTGAGTCATCTTTTGATTTTACATGTGCAATTTACATGTGCTGCATCCTAAATGTGGGGCAGAATTCGCACAGTAGTATACATTAAACATGCAGGAATGGACTGACATATAATGGAGACAGTATTCAGAGAAATAAGCTTTGTTACTATGTAAAACTGCTGTGCATGCTATCCTCCACATGAGGTCAGCCTGGATCCATCTCTGCATTATACACTATAGCTAGAGTTAATTATCAAGTCTTATGATGGATTACAGGACATTTATATTCTATTTAATATTTCGAGCACCATGTAAGTGTTGCTAAAATGCCCAGTCTTTGGTCAAAAAAAAAAAAAAAACATAAAGCAAGTTCAGCAAATGCAAATTTACAAAATTCACTCAGAATAATAATATTCATTAGAATTCAGAAACTAAAAAAAGCAGTGTAGCCTTCAGTAACACTGCTGCAGATTTCTTAATAATTCATATAACATATCTCAGTTATTTCTTATGAAAAGAGCAGGCGAAGAAAATCCATCTATAACCTAACCAGGAAAATTGATTCCCTTGTCATTCTGTGTGGTCTGAAATTGCCCAGAGCTATTATGAGAGAGACTGATTTTCTCTGTGCAGTCGACTGGAACAGTCTCTCCTTGTAGAGCCTTTTTTTTTGAGATGTGAACAGATTCATAAGAAACAGCAGTGCTAAAGAGACATGTTGCTGTGTGCTTTCAGGCAGAGATCCTGGACATGTTAAAGCTCTGTGCTGTAATCTAGGAAGCTGTTGTCTGATAAAACGTGGAGAGTTAAATATATATAACTCAGCTGTGATACTGTTTTTTCCTCTTATGATGGGAGTTTCACCAAAAACCCAGATTGTATTGTTCATTATACAATAATGCATAATGTATCTTTTCATTTGTCTAACCAGTGTAAAGTAAGTTTGACATGACTATTTAGAGAAATATAATGAATACCGAAACAAACAAAAAAAGTCCCAGAAACAGATCGTGCTGAGTTTTTTGAGCTGGTATGGTTTTAAAAGTCAGTGTTTTTGTGAAGTGATAAATTCAAAAATCAATAAAGGCTCTAAGTAATTTCATAGCTCCTATATGAAATGTGTGTCTGGTACTTTTACTGGGTAGAATTTACAGACGCTATAACTGAAGCTTAAAGATGTGTGAGGGTAGAGGGCATGTGTCTGTGTTTGACTGGCAGATACCTTTTTCTAACCCTGATGCAACAATCAGACATGCAAATTAAGGACATTTACATTTTTGAGTTTGATCAGTCCAAGCACAGATCTGTCCTGTTATATTGTATACAAAATGTAAATGTATGAAAATGGTTTAGAACACTCTCTGTGTGGTGTTCCTTTGTCTTGTTTACTAAGAAAAGCAGTGATACTAAGACCCCATTCACACTGGAGAAAGTCAATCCAGCTAGAGTAGGATGATATCTGGATAGTCTTTAAACTGGATATGTTCAGACCTATTTTCAAATCTGGCTATCACACACGCGTGTCCGCACCTAATCCGGCTTAATCCAGCTTGTTTGTTGTCCTCCAAACCGCTAGATGGCGCCTCATAATATACAGAGTCCAATCAGGCCATTGTAGGACAGCGTGCATGTGTGGTGTGTTTTTTTTTTTGTCCCATGTTGCTCGTTCTTTGTTTCTTTTTTTTGGTTCAAAAAACAGTTTATTCTTTGGTAGCCCTGTTTAAAAAAAAAAAATTAGGGCAACGCTGTCGTAGTTCGACAGTTGCTTACATACAGCTTTTAAACGCGACCCGGACACTGTCCCTATGAACCCGGAAGTATTACATCGCTATCGGATTCGATAGCTGCATTTATTCAGACCTGAGCCAAATTTGAGCCAATCCGGCTAGATCTCCACCTCCGAGAGGTGGATCGAGATCTATTTAGGTATATCCGGATTTGCGTTGTTCAGACTCAAAAAAAAAAAATCTGGATATATCCGGCTACAATTTGGGCCGATTGATTTCCCCAGTGTGAGCGGCCAAGGCCTCAATTTTTGCTTTAGTTCTACAGGTTTTATATATGAAGTCCTGGGAACTTGTTGCAGTTTTTAATAAGCAGTAATGCTTGAAACAGTAAATGTGTGTCAGGATTGTGTTGTCAGATACCACTTGAGGGTTTCGGGGAGTTGAGATTGAAGGAATGTGTCATACAGTACATTAATATGCAGAGTAATGTGTTGGGACATTATCACCAGCTGCCTGCTGCATTTCACATGATAGCTTAGCGCTAATAATGGCTGTCTTCTAATTTAAATACTGCAACAGCCCTGTTTCTGTTTCTCTTGTGAGGAAAGTGTTGGTTTCTTTACAGGCTTTAAACAATGTCATTAGCTTAGATCAACAATTCACTATAAACTGATTATGAAATTGATTTTTCCATCAAAGGTTCTGCCACAATGGCTCCTAGCCTGCGCTGCTTGTGTTTCCATGGTTGTTTTTTTTCCTCTTCAGGTGTGGACAATGTGTCATTGCTGTTTAACATACAGGACACTGCTACCTAATGCTGTTAAAGCACTGCATTCTCTGCAGTTAAATTGCATGTTAAGGTTCTGCACTGTTGCTTTAAGTACAGGAAGCTGGATGCCCTTGAGTGGCAAAGTCAGAGCCCTGGCTTTGTATCTGATTGAAAATCTGTGGAAGAGAGCTGCCCAATGTCTCTCTCCACAAAACTGACCGGATTCCCAACATTTCTAAAAGAGGGAGTGGGCAAAGACTTTCCAGTCATGTTACACTGGCAGAGACACATTGTAGAGATTGTATTTAAAACAAAAGGGGGTTATAAGAAGTGGAAGAAGAAGAACTGTTACTCATCCATTGGAATATTTAATTACAGAAAAGTTGTGATAAAATAAGTTTTTGTAAATGTTGTAAAGTAAACCCAGTAAGTGATGGTCTATTTCCTTTAATCTGACTGGTAAATATAAAGTAGATCAGTCTTATAAGTCATGTTCACACACACGGAAGCCTGTCAAATCCCAAAGTTCAAAGTGGGCTTAGACAGTGTGTATATAGCACTGTGACAGCTCTTGGGATCAAGTGGATTATGCTCAAAGTTTTAGGTAACATGTTCCTTTCATAAAATGAAGGACTAAGATATTTTTACCATTTATTATGTAGGTGTTGGGAGATAGTAACAGGTGTTTTTTTGAGAAGTGGCCATAGACAGTATCCTTTCTAAGCCTCATGTGTAAGTCAGAGTCCATTCTTCAGAAACCACTATGACTGATGCTTTTATTGCAAGGTCTATCATGTCATCTCCACTGCTTTAATTCCATCTTCTGATGGTACTATCGTAGTATGGTGTAAATCACATGGAAATCAATGAGTGAAAAAAATCTCTGAATTAAATCGTCTGCGCCGCTAAAAGCTCAAAATAACTCACTGCTCATGCTGCTTCTCAATGGCCTTGGAGGATTTATGTTTTGTGTTAAGTAAGGCTGAAGCTACTCATGTTATCTCACTCCATCAATAGCAAATACATTAACAATATCTAGTCGCTGCAAGCACACTATTAATTTACCACGACCTGTCCCTACAGGGGCACAATGATTGTTGGAGGCAACGAGGTGTATCTGCTTACCCTTCCCTGGGACACGGTGTCGCTGCCGAAGGGATCAATGTCCATTGAGCACGGAGGAAGAAGGGGGAAGGCAAAGCGGGCAGGCAGGCAGCCAAGCAGCCGGGCTGGAGGAAGCCCTCAACCTTAGCTCGAGTGACGCTGTCACCTAAGAGGTCCCAGCAGGCCCTGCAGAGACAGAGAGGGATGTGCCGCCTAATGCTGGAGCCATGTCCTTTCACACAGAAAACATGGGCCATTGTGCCTCAGAGGTTGAAGAGGACACAGGTAATAGATATCGCAAGCTCCGGTTCATGACAGGAAAAACCAAGACTGCCACTGACAGTCAGTTAAATCGTCTGTCAGACATTATGACATTTGCTATTTGGAGATGTGCAGAAGAAATTCATCTTCCTGGTAATAAAAAATGAGAATTCATATCCAATAACAGAGTGACTGCTACTTTTATATTAACATGAGGGTGGGACATCAGGGCTGCATGGAGCCACCAGTGTTAATGTTGTACAGAATGTCAATGTCAACGATAGCTGGGCAATTAGTGGAGAGACCAGAGGCGAGGGGTCATTTGGGGCAAGTGGTAAGACCCACCTGCCAGCAGTGAAAAAAAATACAGTGCTCTATAATCCACAGAACTGTATAATTCATGATTTGAAGAATAAATACTGGTGCAGCTGTTTTTTTATCTCCCTGCTGGCTGTGCTGGTTGTCTATTTTTATTATAGAGCCATGTAATAAACAATATCAAGCTGAATTACAAGCACACAGTCCCTGTTCTCTTGAATCCAAAGATTTTTTTTTATTGTGTGAATGCTATGATCAACTGTGTTCAACAGGAGTGTTTTTCAAAGGCCTTCCTGAACCCATCCTGTAATTTTCCCTACAGAATCTTGTTTGTTTTTATTGCAGTATGCGATGAGTTCAACTTTAATATTACTGTACACCTGCTTTCTAGATTCTCAGAATTTTATACAATGCTTTTGTCCTTTGTTCTAAAGGACAAAGGGTGGAGAAACCATGTGTCAAATAAAAGGCAAAAAAAGGACTGGAGGCAAATTAAAACACGTAACACTAAGAAAAAACATTTAAAAAAATTAACTGAGCTACAAGTAATAGCATTTTACCATGTAACTAACTTATGTTATGCTGTATTTTAGTATCTTTCTATTTGTTTTGAGGCCACTGGTCACACACACTGGTTTTGCAGAACCTACTTGGCTCACTTGTACACATATTACAAGCTAAGCATGTGCATTTAAAAGCCTATTAAGTCAGAGAGTTCACGGTTTTTGTAGAAAAAAAGAAGAAAAAGAAACAACTGTTTATTCAGCACACAGTTAGCTAAGAATAACTCCTTAGCTCAAATCCTCCTCTTTGACCTCTGAAGAAAAAAAAAAAAAGAGCAGTTTGAGTTTTCCACCCTGCTGCTTTATAAATAGGGGAGTGTATGCTGGAGCCGGTAGCCCCTGGAGAAAAGCTACTGCATCAGCGAGTTCCTCAGCCTCCTGACTGTTGCCCTCAATGAGGGTAAAAGGTCAATAATAGAGCAGGCGCAAGCAGAACGTGTATAGTTGGGTGCTATAGCGCTTGTGTGGAAGTGTGTAAACATTGAAAGGAGAGTGATACAAATCCGAGGATTTGTAGAAAGTGCCCGTCTGTAGCGAGCGTGAGCGTGGGCAGATAGTTATTCCAGTGGGTGGTCAGCCTGCAGGAACGCTGAAACAAAGCCTCCCCCCGGCAAATAGTTTTGACATTGAAATATCAGACAAGCAGAAAATTGAGTGTTTTGATCTGTTCCATCATGAGGGATCACTTGGTCATATAAAAATCATGGCTCAAAGGATGCGCTGTATGCATGTGAGAGAACATCATGAATCAGAGGAGGGATACTTGAGCCGTGTTGACGGCTGCAGTCAAACCCGACATGATTTTACGGTAATAAAAAGTCTGATTCTTTTCATCTTTTCTCATTTAGCGGGTTTCACACCAAAACATTCTCACACGTTCTCTCTGAAAAGTCACAATTGCGCATGTGTGACTTCGCCAAGCTGCCAGCCTGCAAATGCTCACTTGATGTGCTTTTGTCTTCTCCATTGCTGTGGAGGGGATTGAGATTCCTTGTGTGAAATGATATTTGAAGTGATTAAAGAAAGTCATTCAGCAGAGCTGACAGTTCTAATGGACAGCAGAAAGCGCTCGTCCAGGGCCTAATAGCCACACAGGCTTCCTGACAGAGCTCTGGAAGCAGGACAAAGTGCCAAGAGGGACATGCTCTCTGATTTTATTCTCAAGAAATACTGTTTGTTCGGTTGCTTATGCTGTTATGAAGGACAGAGTGACAGAGAATACAGAGCATCTTATTTTTAGCACCACAGCTGGTAATCAGAAATGTACTGTCTGCTGAACATCTATTTCTGGCTTCCTTCTACTCAGTCTACCTGCCTTCTGTCTCCGCTTTAAAGTGGTCTCTATGACTTACATTCATATCTGGTCCATAATTAATGACCACAGGTTAACTGTAAAACATGTTTAGATTTATGTTTGTAAGATTAAATGTGATGTATTATTACAACAGTGGTCCTTTGGGGGTTAACTTCAGTGTATAGGTTATTCCATCCATACCAAGAGTGCAGTAATAGCGAAGAATTCATCTGTGGTGTCGGGCACATTCGGTGCAGATCCATTAGGCTCCATCAGATCTGAATGATCTTCCGTCAAGTTCTTAAACTGTTTCTATTGCACGACAGGGTGCAGAGCTTCGCAGTAATGACATGCACTTAATATATGCTGATGCACATTTTAATGTACATCACCTTTCCAGTGTGATCTTCAGCTTTAGAGGTGTAAGAGGGATGGATTTCTCACACCATTCGCATTGACACAATGCTATATCTGAATTATCAAGCAAGCTGTTGAGGGCATCGGTGCGTGATTTAAGCATTTCCGCTTAAGATAATTATCATTGCTCAAAGTTTCTTTCTTTCTACCTTATAATTCCTGCACTGCTGTTCCCTGTGAAATAGGCAGTCTGCATCCCGGCCATGAATTAACGGTGCTAAAGTATCCATCTTCTACATTTTACTATTTTATTTCATGTTTTCCTAATTAACTTCCCAATAAAGATCGTGCTGATATTATACCTTTTTATCATTTTGCATGTACTACATTCTAAGTTTAGGTAGGTTTTTCAGATGAAAGGCTTACTTTACCATCTGTTATTGCCCTCCAGACATGAAACATGTTCGCTCCTTAAACATGGAAAGACGAAAAAGAGGAGCCGTCTCTGAACCATTTGATATTCACTACTATGAACGGTGCTCAGGGATATTACATTTTCAAAGGCAATTCTAAATAATCATTCCAGTTTTTTTTTTCAGAGCCTAAGACTGCTGACTTGTGTGGCATGCATTAAACAGTACATACAAACATGTAACACCTGCATGCATGTATTTAAGAGGCCGATGTAAAGCAGTGGCAGTGGCTTTTTTTATTTTATTTTATTATTTTTTTATTTTATTAAAAGTTTTTAACTGACTGTTTTTTGCCATCTCTTATGTATCTTGAAGATTTCACATGGACACGTCAACATACTGACTGTGACAGCGTCAACATACTGACGTTAAAAAAGGTTTCAGCAGTGTTCAATCCTTTTTCTGATTGGTCAATCATTTCTTAAGAACACACCATTACTATGCAGGTTAAATTCACTACAATGACCTCGCTTGCACCGTGTTTACCACCATTACTGTCTTAGTTTGGTGTTGTGTCCCCCTTTGTTGTGTATTCTGCGAACATGCTTCATGCATAATATGAAAAAATGTGAGGAGGTAATGAACGTACTGCATACTAGTGTCGGCTCAGTGCAGCTTTGATGGTATTTGCTGTTCATGAGTAGGATGCTCTTTTGTTAATTATCTGCGCTTGTAATGTGGTTTCTTCATTTGTGTTTTATTTGTTTCATCTTTATCTCGGTCTCTCTGCTCACTCTGTAGTCAATTCTTAGCTCCCTCTAGTTCAAAACACAAATTAAATAAGTTCTTTGTGCTTTTAAATGTGTGGCTGCATGCTTCTAACCTGATCATTTGTTACACAGAACCATGTAGGAAGTGTTCAGAGAAGCATAGGGGCCAATCCTATAAACCCACCACCATATCACCTGTTAGGCCCTGTTTACAGCAAGTATAGGATTGAATCTGGATAGCCTGTAAGATGGATACGTTCAGACCTATTTTCAAATCTGACTATCACACATGCGTGTCTGTGCTCAATCTGGCTTAATCCGGCTTCTTTGTTGTCTTCCAAACCGCTAGTTGGCGCCTCATAATATTCAGAGTCCTTTCAGGCTGTGGTGTGTGCGCATGCTTTTTTTTTTTTGTCCCGTCTCGCTTGTTGTTTTGTTTTTTTTTTCAGTTCAAAAAGCAGTTTATTCCTTTGTAGCCCTGTGGAAAATAAACTCGGGGCAAAGCTGTCTTAGTTCGACGGTTGTTTGGCTTTGGTATGCGACCCAGACACTAGCCGGATTCGCTAGCCTCCGAGAGGTGGACGGAGATCTATCCGATATATCTGGGCCTGAATCCCGCCCAACCATGTCTTGACTAATTGTCCTTATAGGGACAGAATTATGACTCTTTAATATTTAGTCTGTCTGGTTCACTGCTTGTCACAGTCAAAATTTCACACACAAAATTTTTTTTACTCCATTTATTCTAATTAATATTTCATCTCAGTGGTAGATATCAGAACTGACAAGCACCCAGCCCTGCTTACTTGAATTTCAAGCCAACTGACCTTTTATTCAATAAAGGGAAGCCTGCCGATAACAATGAATAAAAGCAAAACAGTTATAGCATATATACTATGTACTGTAACATGAGACACTTCCACAGATGAATCCCTCTCGTTTAAGTGCAGCTACAGTAAATTCCAGGTAATGATTTTCCATCCCCTGAAATAAATATATAGCATTACAAATAAAGCTGATAGTAACAGACTCTACTTTGCAGCCAGCAGTGAGTGAACAGCTCAGAGTGTGATGGATATTGACATCTGTGGAGATCGAACCAGTGACCTTCCTGTCCTGTCTTTGTTACCGGATGAACCCTTGAACCGCTACACCGCCCCCGCCATAAAGGAAACACAAGCATTGAAAATGAGTCCATATTTGACCCCCTATCACTATTAGTATTATTATTATTGTATGTATTTGCACATCCCTGTAACCGTAATATTACCATGAATGATATTGCTTTGTTTTTGAGTTTCCCCTTTAGAAGTCAATCTCTGCACAGAGACAGTTTGTATGCCCTTTCCTTGCTTTTCCAAGGCTGATGAAGTTATGTAGGTGTGACAAGAAGGGAGATGGAGGATTTGGCTAACAGAAGTCTTCTTCATCCCTGCAGATCAGCTTTCTAGGGCAGGCAGGTAAATCCTCTTCTCAGCCATTTCCTCTCAGCACCATCTTTCATCCAGCCATCACCTTACGAAAGGGCTCACACAACTAGAAAGACAACCGGCTCGACATTCTGTCTTGTTTGCCCTTTCTTTTGTGGTGAAATGTGGAAAACTCTAAAAAAAACGCTGCTTCTTTAACTTTTGTAAAATAAAGTCACTGCTCACAGACTCTGCAGTTCCTGTCACCTATGTGAGACGTTTAGTGTCTTTCAGCCCCTTGTTTTGGTTTTACTGTTATAGCTGCCAGTTTTTTTTTATTTAATAAGGTCAAAATTTACAAAATAACTCCCTTTTCTGATAAATTTGTGTGATAATACTGATATTTACTACATTATTTCACTAAAATGTGCACTCAGCTGGTACACATTTGTTGTACAACACTAAAATGTAAAATCTCAATTTTGTACATTCAAGAACATCCTTGACACCATTCACACAAACAAATATGACAATTTCAGAAGCATCATAGCACACTATTTAGCAACTAATATGTCAGACAATTACCTTCTGGTTGTGACACCAAGTTGGGGGTAATTGAAGGTCCATGAGCATCTGTTGGTCCTGGACTAACTTGTTCAAATGAGCGTGCTAACTCGGTGCAGTCCAACCTGTTGGTGAGAGACATCACTTTGGTTAGAAGCTCAGCTTACCCAACCACATACATGAGAAGAGAGGAAATAAAATCAGATGACTAATAAAGATAAAGAGAATGTATTCACAAAGGGCCAATATTTTCACATAAGGACCAAAAAGATCAATGTGAAGTCCAAGCAATCCAAGCTGTTCCAGCACTTCAGTTATTTCATTCAACAACAACTATCAGCAAAGATACATTTGATTATCCCATGACAGATATGGCTTCTGGAAAACACTGCTCATTTTACTCTCACTCATGCAGTGTACGTGCTGTAGGTGCCAGCTAACTGTGGTTTTTCTGTAGCACCCATTGATAAAAAATACAATAAAAGTAAAGGAAGCAACTAGCATCATGAAACAAGTGTGAAATATTTTAGTTGATTACTCTAACAGAGCCTGTTTACCAGAATAACTAAATAAACTCTGCCCTAGATCCATATTATTATATAATGACCCTATTTCAGGTTTAATGAATACATACTTCAGGACAGTGTGCTACAATTAGCAAAGCCAAAATGTGTATATGTGTGTGTGTGTCTCCACATTAAGTGGATTTAAAGTAGATAAATAGATAACTATTATAATTACTTGAGAAATGTATTCAGGCTACTTCCTCCCAACAGGAGGCCTAACCCATGCAATGCGACATTTAAATGCTACTGGAGAATATATTGAGGGCAGCCTGGGGCTGTGCGGTGGTTGCTGATGCTATCATACTATCATTGTTCTTGTGCTTAATCGCTGTGGCTAATGACAGGAAATGAAATCAACCACCAAAGACCAACACACTTCCCACAGAATAATTACTGCTGTTGACCTTGTGACTCTCTCTCTTCGGTATGTAAAGTGCACAATGAGAGGTCCTACCACACACTTTTAGTCGATACGTATCACGGAGGATTGCTCTGTTAAGCTCTTACTCATATCACGCAAACAAAAACAGAAGTCACTGACCTTAGGTTAAAGTAGAAATAAAAGGATTGTGCTTTTAGCTATCATTTTTCTTTGTATTGTTAAAAGCCTGAGGACATGTGTGTAAGTTGATATTTCAGAAAATCCTCCAATTTCCTGATATATTACAGTTTAATTTATACATGTCCACCTCTTATAGAGAATTTGTGCATATTACTGAGATTTCAAAACTAGATGATCTGTGTTAACACATACAAAAATGAAAGTTCCACTTTGGCATTCTACTGCTGTTGTTTCCTGTGATGCTCCACATGTAATTTCAAGACATTTTGTGCCAGTTGTTGGATGCAAGGCATTAACAGAAAGAACACAAAAGCTGTGAACCCTGACGCTCCGTTGTGTCCAGTATTTTCGAAATGTTGCAATACACACACATTTGTTAGTTTTAGGCTGCTGTGTGTCAGTTTAGCGAAATCATTTGCATGCAGTAAAAGGTGTTTTTATATGCTTTTTTTCTAATTTGCTGATAAGTTAGCTAGTAGGGGGGCTACAATAAAGTTGTCTGTATATGCTAATTGGCTATTGTAGCCTGTTAATTTAGCACAGAGAAAACACGCATGTGTCATAGCAGTGTTGATTAAGTGAGTTCTGCAAGTGCTTATTAGTGTTGTTGTTGTCTTGATAAAGCCAGGCTTCCTGTTCACGCTGTTTCAGTATTTATGCTAAGCTAGGCTAATTAGCTGCCTTATAGGCAACATAGAAATGTGTGAAAGGAGTCAATCTACCCCTCTAATTCTTGACAATAAAGCAAAGAGAGATAATTGAAATGCCAAACTATTTCTTAGAGGTAAAAAGCAGTTTAAAGTAAATCCCATTTGAACCCTGTTTATCTGCTACAAGTCAGATCTTGACATTGCCCTTTACACTGCAGAAGCTTTGGCTGCAGCTCTAACCTCAGGTTTGGTGGGATGTGTGTGTGCGCTGCGACCTTGAGAGCACTGCTGGGTGCCATTGATTTGTTTACCTGTGCGCTGCTGACAGTTTCTCATTAGGTTTCTTTTGCACAACACTTCCAGGAGAGGAGAGCAGAGACTGCACACTCCACGGCCGACGATGCGTGATCAATGTACCTGATAGATTGGCACTGGCAATATAATTCTGTTGAATGGCTATTTAATGGATGTGAGCGCTCCATTTAGTAGCCACAATAAGGTGCCTTTTGTGACTGAGAGCAGCATTGTGGGGGCTACACGTGGAAGAAAACAATATCTTAAATAGAAAAGCTTTGTTAAAATTACTTTGGAAGACAAGAGTGACTGCAGGGGAAATTGTGTTTGTATTATATTGTAGTGTATTGTATTTCACTGTTATTGGAGAGAAGTGAAAGTATTTGCAAAGTGGAAAAATGCAATTTATCATATTTAAAGTTTTCAACATTATTCTTTCAGATTCCGGCAGCTTGAAGAACCTTCAATACAGGAGAAAATAGTGGATAAAAAAACAAAAGGCTGAAAACGACATGAAAAAACAACCTGTTCTAACCCATTAAAACTATTTCCCAAAAATGTAAGATGTACATACAATACTGTAGGATCTGTTTTACTAACAGAGCAGCACCACATGCACTGTGGATGCTGATAAATGAATCAATTGGCCTCATTTACAGCAAAGCTTTGCAGCAATTAGCCAGCTCCTGAACAACCACTCATATGACATGGTCACAAGGAGGCAGTGTTGTCACTCTCCTGGCAATCCATCTGCTCCTATCAGAAATGTAGTGATTGAGAGTATCCTGCTTTTTCTGAGGTGTTAATCATTTCGCCTTGTATAATACTGTCCAATTGGAAGAGCTAAAAGGCCTGCCTGGTGACACCCTCCTGCAATCCCCAGTTTGTGTTCTTTGTGTGACAGTAAGTGACACAGCAATCAGCTTGCGGACACATCAGGGTCTAATTACACCTCAGGTGACATTCTCTCACTGAAATGGGATTTTATGAAGATTGAAAGCTGACATGTCCGAGTGCTTCTATTTAAATCGGTTAGAATTTGCATCAAGTCACTGTTGGAGAGGACAATAGCTCCAATTATCCCTGATTCTTGTTAAGAGAGCACTGGCTTCTGAAAGCAGAAGATCACAGACTAATGGTATGGGTGTATATACACCATATATGTCACCCCCGGGATGGGGGGTGGGGGCGCTGCACAGGCTGCCTAGGTGTGGGCCGACATCATATTTAGTGGACCATGGGGCGAGAAAGAGAGGGCAAGCCATTCTCTAATGATCAAAATATCACTTTGTCAATGTAATAGCCCGTTGTTCTTCATTCTTTACACCCATCTGACGCAACATTCCTCACAGCTTTGTTTACAGCAGTGCTGCTGCCCTTGTGGCCGGCTGAGACTAGTATGAAAAAACGTCAGCCCAAGAGCCACGATTATTTTCATTGCCAATGATATGTCGCAATCAGACGAGACAAGATGTACGGGCCTGCAACTTTGATTCAAACATCAGTGACAATGGGAGGCTTTGTTTGTGAAGACAGTCAACAGAGTCAACAGATGGCAAGCATATCCATAAATAAGTCGCTCTTCTGAAATAGGAGATTAGTGCATTTGAGCTGGTTTTTAATGGTCTCTGGGAGAGATTAAAAAGTAAGCTGATTCATAATGCATTTCTCTTTGCTGCGAATCACTCATAAACAAGAGAAAGAGAGGGGAAAGAAAAATCTGCTTAAGTTAGCAAGTTATGTGATGCATGTCTTCTCTGCATGGGTGCTCTTTCATGACGTGTTAGACAGCGCATCACACAGAGTTGAAATGAAAGCGTTTTACAAATGACCCCCCCCCCCACATGCAGCAGATCAATGCAGACCGCTCAGCCCCGCAGACCTCACCATGCACTATATATGTGCAAATTCCCAGCCCATTTACTTTCTATGCACACTATTCACATATCATTAATGCCCAGAGCGGGTATTCCAAGGCAGCAAATAACAAAAGCAAAGTAACCCAATAGCACATTTCAAAGTTCATGGAGGAAATAAAGATTGATAAATATACATAAAGCCATCTTGGTTTTAGCCTCTGGGTCACATTTTCTCCAAGTTATTGAAATAGAACAGAGGAGAGGGAAAAAAATCTCAATTATATAACCAGTGCTGATCAGCCTACAGATAGCCACCCACCTGAGGCTACCTCAGCATCCTCCACAAATATTGACAGAATCCTTTTCTCTCTCTCTTTTTTTTATTTCTCCACATTTTCTAACAAATGTGAAGCTTGTGTACACATCCTGTTTCCCCTCCCATCTGTTAAACTACTCAAAATTCTTCATTCTATGTTTCTAGGAACTGCGGCTCTCCGGATGTTTGATAAAAGTGGATCTGTGCGCTGCATTTTTAGATATCTGCTGCCTGGATAAACTCAAAAATGCATTTTTTTCTCCTGATGCTGCATGGTGTCATTGTTTGTGCTCAGTAGACTTACTAAATGTTCAGCTCTGTGCGGCCACAACACAATTTAATGAATTCATAAACACGCCCAGGAGAAAAGCATGCTTGACCTATGAGAAGGTGAATGGATTTCCTGAGAACTATTGACAGGTTGTCCTAACAAGTGAGGAGTCACACAGTCCTAATCAATTGCTTAAATGAGTATGAAGACAATTATGTGGCCTCCTGAGATGTAACTGTAACTGTACTGACTGATGTGACATATGCGCCTCTAATAATATAAAATCATCTGATCATCAAAGCTTTTTTAATACCATATAAACAGCCGTTATTTGCACGCTGACCTTGGTGTCATAATGTATGCAATGAGAAGGCGTCTCAGGGTAGATCTGAGTGTTCACACCGTGTTTCTGTTTATGTGTCATTATATGTACAAAAACTTAGAAAAAATGATCCTAGAATAGATTTATTAGTGAAAAGTTTCCTTCTAGCAGTAAGTAAAATTAAGTAATCTAACTGAATTAAATGTTAAACATATGTCCTTAGTTATTATCGCCTGGATTCCCTCTGCGTTGTTTTAAGCATTTGGGTCTATACGCAGATTTTAGCTGATGAAAGCTAACATGTCACATAAGTAGAAATCTGTTACTGGCATGTGATCTGATTCAATTTAAATGTATTTGTGAAGGATTTTTTTGTCTTTTTATGTGGTTTGAGTGAACTGTCTCATCGAGCCTCCATTAGTTGTGTGTGAGGACATTGATATCATTTAAACTATTGTACATTAGGTTTATATTAATTGCATTACATACTAATGAAGACGTGTGAGATTTTGACTGATTTAGTGACAGAAATTTGTAAAACTTGCAGAAATATTGAGCTGCATACATTAGTCTGTAGTCTTAATCTGTTTTTGATATCATTTAGTATGTAATATAATGAAATATATACATATATATATCATTATCCCTGTATGCATGGTTTTAACAGTATTCAGACTGCTGATCATCAGCCATCATGACAGATGTTCAACACATACAGAAGATCCCCCCTAAAAAATCCAGGCACCAGTGCGCATGTTAGGCACTGATCTGCAGTAGATGTGTGCAGACTATAACCTGTTATTAAGCATTAGTCTAAGAGCCTGCACGCACTTTCCTCTGTTGGCGCCTCGCTGTACACGCTCACTTTATGATAATGATATGGTAATGACAGATTTCAGCACCGCGGACAGCTCCGGAGTGTCGCCCCGCCTCCTTTCCAACCGGCTGCGTGTGTCTCGCCGGGGCGACCAATAGCTGTCCGTGCCTGCGCTCCGCTCTGGATACAACAGAGGGAGCTTCAAAGAGCCAGTCCACCCAGAGAGGAGAGCTGCACTCCGGCTGGGATGCATAGCGTAGCTCTACGGCTTCAACAACACTTCAATGGGATAAAAAACATCCGGCTACATTGAATTAAACCATCGTTGCTTTTTCTTCTTGTGTGTGTCTGTGTGTGCGCGTGTGCACGCGAGTGACTGAGAGATGTTCTTGTAAGCGTCAACGCGAATGATATTATCGGCCGTGATTTTGCCTCAGAGAACTTGAAGCCGTGTGGACGCTGAGCAAGTTTTTTTTCTATTTTTGTATTAATTTTTTTTTATTTTTTTTTTATTTTTTTTTGTGAATCACATTTGAGTCGTTTTCCTGGGAAGCCCAGAGGCGCAGGAAGAGATGGGGAGCGAAAAGTATTTGCCGGAGCTTATGGCAGAGAAGGACACGCTGGATCCGTCTTTTCAGCACTCCCTGCGGCTACTGGATCAAGGTAAATGTCCGTGCGTAAATACTGGAGTAAACTGTCTTTATCACGGCGTTGGTGTTGGGCTTCGGGCTACATGACACCACACCAGCCCGCCTACATGGAGTTATAAATAAAAAGGGTTGTTGTTCTACTTACAATGTCCTGTTGGTCACACTAAAATAAAAGGTTCTCTAAGCATCATGGTCAACTACTTATGCCCCTCAACTTTTTATTTATTTATTTTTGTTGTTGTTTTTAAATGGCACCTAAGTGCACATGATGACCAAGTGAATATTTAAACATGCATGACCCTTCCCCCTTCTCCTGTTTCTAGATGGCATAACGTGAAATTCCACCTTACACTTTACAAGCTGCAGTCGTCATCTATCCCGTGCAGACATGTGTTTAAGCTGCTGTGGAAATAATCACACAGACTCTTTATTGAAACCTACATGTGTTTTTCCCACCACATCTGAAGAAACGGATGTGACTGAAATTTGCAATTGTGCATGCATGGAGCAGCTTTAATTAATCCGTTGCACATCACTTCTGCTTTGAAGCTGTCGGAATTCTGCAAAAAAACA
Organism: Parambassis ranga; assembly: GCF_900634625.1. NCBI lineage: Eukaryota > Metazoa > Chordata > Actinopteri > Ambassidae > Parambassis > Parambassis ranga. Next base: position 15,320,889 of record NC_041023.1, read on the forward strand.
CACTTCTTCAGACGCAGCCCTCACATGGAGCTCCTCATGTGGGGGAAACTGCCTCCTTCTCCTTCAAGTACCACTCGTGGGCTTTGTTAAGAGTCTAGCAGGCTTGTTGTTGGCTTTAAAGGTAACAGACAAGGAGCACCAGACTGTAAACAGTCTTGCTACAGTGTAACTAATTCTATTGGATCCCCCGCTCCTGTGTTTTAGTCTGGCTCTCAAGGGTTTCCTAAAAGGGTTCCAAAAGTGAGGCGTGATTTAATTTTTAATGCTGGAGTTAAACAAAGTTACAAACTGGATGTCCGCTCAGTGTTCCTTTAATGCTTTTTTTTTTCCATTAGTTAATGTGTGTAAAATGTCAGAGAGTCCCCTTCAGTCTTAGGAGTCTCGCTCCTAAACAGCAAAAATAGTCCCAAATGATATAAAAGAGAAAAATCTGAAAACATGCAAAGCCTGCAAACACTTTAGAGACTTTCACCATATTAATATAAATGCAAATATCTTTGTCTATCTTTGGTATCACTGGTTTACATTCTTTGCCACATGCTTCCATTGCAGTATGAACACCTTGTGATGTGCTTCTATTCATTGACTGTGTTATATCAGCTGCAGATCAGATCAAACTTAGGTTAATGCATCTTTCAGTGAACTGATTCATGCACGGTACTGTAAGGTAAACTCATTCCAGTCTGCGAGGCAGATAAGCCTGTGTTTTACTCAGCACTTTTCATTATCAGCTGCTTTTGTTATTCAAAATCTGGGTTAAGATTTTTTTTCTTTCTTTCTTAGAGCTCACTGATGTAGAGAGGACTGGAGCACTGAATACTTAATGCCAGTTGAAAGACATTTACCAGCCACTTCCTTGACAGAACCTCTGTTAAAGTCTTTTATCCACACGGCAGGCTCTCTGTAGAGTTAAAGCAAACATTGGCTACTTTCCAAACAGGAATAAAAATGATGGAATATGAGCCCAGGATAAACCCAGCAAAGAAGTACATGTTCCCTCTGTGTTGTGCTATTGGATAGTTTAACCCAACACACACTTGTTTCTTGATATGATGCTTCCAATAAAGTTAGTTTGTGATATTTCTAGTGAGGGCAAAGATTGCAGTTGGACAGCATCGCCGTGGCAGAATTAATCCGTGACATTTTATGAAGTAAGCAGTAACTCTGCGGCGCACAAAATTTGGCCCGAAACAGTCTGCCACAACTCCAAAAACTGTAAATACTGTTATCTCTCTCTTACACAACAGATGGAACACGATGCAGCTTAATAGAGCACTTCTTCTGCCATCTTGCTGATGAGTTCTGGACTTGATTATGCAATTGGCAGGGGAAGCAGGGAAAACAGTAACTGGAGTTACTGCGCGCAAATGCAGAATATGAGATTACTGAAAGTCTGGAGAGACTTCCATTCAGGAAAAATTAGAGGAGGGCATTGTGTTGGTTTGCCCGGGGGACGGGGCGGACTGCTTTGATAAGTTTGGGTCGTTCGTGGAGCTCTTCTCCCACATGAGCTGTATCTCTGCCCTTGTGACAGGCCTCGTACGGTCAGTAGCAGGCACTAGGAGCTGGAGGGATGTCTTAAGCCAAAATAAGAGAGCAGCGCTCTACATGGAAGGAATAAAATCCTCAGCAGCATATTAATAAGGCACTTCCTAGTACATAAACACCTCATGTGGCACGAGCAGCATCTCCTATTTATGAGAAATTGGTGCAAAAAACACAGAGGACTAAACAAAAATATGATTTCAAATGTGAAAGTTCATGCTTGACCTTGGAAAAAGCCATTCAATTTTAAGCATGTCTCCTTTTCCATTAGTCAACATGACCATGTTTACTTAGACATAATAGAGAAGCATATTAACCCCTTGTGGATAAAAAGGTGAGCCTGCGTGCTGACTTCGTTATGAGGAAATGCAACCGCCTTAAGCCGTTTCTACACAGCAGGCGCAGCATGCAGCATGTTAGCAGCTCTGGTGCTCTGCACAGGAGGCGTTTAAACCTAAGTGTTCAGCAGTAGGTGCTGTAATTTCAAAGCGTAGTCATACAGTGAATGTCGAAAATGTCGAATACAGTAAAAATATTTTTTTTTTGACTAAAATGATTTTGCCTCTTCTAACTCAAGATTATAATTAATAAATAACTGAAGATTTTATCAAAAAAATTAGCTAAAAGGCACTAAAATGCAATGGCAGGCTGCTCAAAACTAGGTTTCACAGTGAATATGTATTAAAATGATAACAAAGAGGACTTTTCACAAAGATAAGGAAAATGTAAGTTTTCTGGGAGGAAAACATAAAAATGACAAGAACAGTAAAAGCATGCCAGTCATATACAGTTGGCAGCATAATTGATAGTCTCAACTGTACTGCATTTTAATGCTTTTTCCTTGGAGTCCGTGTGTAGGCGGTATTCTTCCTGTGCTTATCTCCAGGAGTCTCGCGCCTACAGTACATGTAACAGTGTGCTGCTTCGCAATGATTCTTTTCAGCTTTTGATATGAAGTGTTAGACAGTTACACCTGAACTGACTGGAAATGCAGATTTTATGTATATTATCTTTGACTACTTACTGCCCTAAAATATTAAAATACACTACATATAATTAGGTTGCTAGTTTTTTGTGTGTTTCCTGCACTTGTAAACAACACAAAGTTAAAAATGTAGTGTCTCCTTGACACCAGATGTATTCTGTTTGTTGGGGATATGGATGCAGAGCAGTGTGCAACCCACTGAATGTTTAAGGACCTCTGCCCCACTTTGAACATCATAACCTCAGTCCTGCACATAAGTTGCTTTTTAATTGGCTATTCCACAGCAGGAGCTCGGCACAATGTTTGCATTACATTAACAGCCTCAGCTAGCTTACATACAATAAAAAAAAAAAGAGTAACCCTATTACAGATGATGCTCCACCTTTAATTCATCCATTTTGCCCCCATCAACAGGGCAGAGGGGTATTTTTAGCTTGAGTTCCGCCCCGACTGAGGGCGCTTCCCAGGTTAGAATGCCCAGAAGTGAAAAAAAAAATAAACTCTGGCATAGGATCAAAGAGAGAGATATCATTTTGTTTGATAAACAGTGCTTGATAGCGATAATGATCTGTGGAACTGCGGCTGGCCGACATGCTGAGCTGCACGGTGAGGTGGAGGTGAAGGCGTAGCTTCAGCGCTCAATCCGTTTGAGGCTGAGACCTGACTGGTGATTTGACCCGCAGATGTAGTGAACTTGCGAGTGAACTGTAAGAGGGCAGTGCCAGGGAGCTCCGGAAACTCTCTCTTTGCATTCAGACAAGCAAGTGAGCGTTACTGTGGCTAAGAGCTGTTTGCAGAGTTCTGTCTCCATGCTTTGTAGCAGCTCCCACTGGAATCCAGGGGTGAAATGTAGGCCAGGACAAACCCAGGCTATAAAATCTAACAGCGGCTTTATACAGACGTCAGGGTCACGTAGATTCTTTGATATCACTGCTAATGTGGTGTACATGCTCTTATACTCTTAGGAGCTGAAGATGCTGTGATTTCACCCAGTTCCCACTCACCTGGAATATTATCATCAGTCATTAGTGTACTACCTCATGTAAACAAACCATATCCAGTAGTTATCAATGAGAGGTAATCAAAAATGTCTGGAAGAAAGCCACGTGGATTAGCATAATTGAACCAGCTCAAGAACTGGAAAATAGCCAGAAAGAAAAAAAGTGACAGAAATACAATAAGCAATTAATAGCATGTACTGCAAATATATTTAAAGCTGCATTAATCCATATTTTTATAGGAACAACAAGTCACTAATATAAGAAGGGTTGCTTAAAGAGAAAAATGTGCATAATCTTCTACAAGTAGTGGAGCATTTCAGTGTCTTTCAGCTCATTGTTTTGATATGAACTCCCACTTGAATGATGATGTTTCACTCTCACATCGCCCATGATCCATTTGCACCACAACTAACAGCCAAAAAACCCTAATAAATCCATTATTCTACCTGCACAACAGCCAAACTAAATAAACATGGTTGCCCAATAGCTAACCAACAATTAGCTCATTCTGGGGTCTAATTAAGTGCTAGAGCTTTGCTTTGTGTTGAACCCCACTATTATATTTATATAGTGACAGACCACAATGTGTCAACAATGTTTCGACAACTAAAGTTAGCACTGAATATTTGTGTAACTTCTTTTTTTCATATTTTAATGCATTCATGCTCATCAGATCAGATTGATTTCCTCACTTGGGAAATCTGTGGCAACAACATGGATGCTACAAACATCAACTGTCATACTGATAGCTGTTTCTATTTTTTTGCATGACAATGAGGAGCAAAGGAAGCAGATTAGAGGAGTCATGAGACATGACTAATTTTGAATATGCATGAAATAATAAAAATGTTTGCAGTTGCGCAAACGTGTGAGAGATGGGCGTGCAAATTCAACATTCAAGATACACAACATTTGCTAGTTTCACAATAAAAACCAATAGTATTTTTAATTATGTTAACAATATTGATAAGACACATGTATTTTCCCGGTCATGCAAATGTATGTGTGAATTTATTAGACAAACTTTGATACATTCTTTTAGATTTTGTACTAAACTGAGGGTATATATTGACACCACTATTCAATCCTCCCTAGCTGCTGGGCTCATTGGTCTTTTGTTGCATTCCCATTATCCCCTGCACAACCTCATCACCATATTGCACGGCACATCCACCTCCACCTGGCGCAAAAGCTTGCCCTGGGCTGCTCTTCTTGTTGATTGAACGTTTAAACTGTCACGTTCCTATGTCGAACACACCCCTCTGGTATAAATGCCGCATTCATATTTCAAATGCACGTTTTCCTCCTCTACCTGAATCGCTGAGGGCCTTGCCTTGAGCTGTCTGCTATAGGACAGCTATCTAAGAGGAGACTCAATTAAAGCGGGCAGCCAGGGCTAGCTTTAATAATGCAAACTGCACTTGTTTAGGCAGAAGTATGCTGAAAGGTGATATACAAGCACTCGGTAAAAGGATCATTTAAAAGGTGTGTGCTGCTAGGTCCGAGTGTAAGATTCTGGAGGCGATAAACAATACGTCGATTGCAGGTTGATCACATGCCATTCAGAAAATATTTCAATGTTAGTCTATCATCTATCCTCACGGTGCTCTAAAGATCTTTTATAACACAGATGTCCCACTTTCCACTGATCACTCACGGCATTGCGTGTGTATATGTTAGCATGAGTGAGAGCTCTTACCATTGACCTCATCCTCAATCATGATGATCCTATAATAAAACTCAATTGTGTTTATATATATCTATATATATAGATATATATGTATATGTGTTCTGTGTGTGTGTAGAACATTTTGACTTGATCATTGTTAAAAGTAGCTCGCAAGCCAAAAAAAGTGTGGGCACCCCTGCAATAAAACAACATTTTCTAATTTCTCTTTATGCCAAATTGTTGCACACGCAAAACAGCAACACAACATGGTTCAATACCAGAAATGTGTCTCCTTCATGGTGCCAAAAATGTCCTCACCTCGACAGCGTTGATTTAAGCTTCAGTGCATTGCTTATGGAGATCTATTAATCATCATTTTTATTGGATGATAATGTGCTCCGCGGTGCTGGCTCAAAACAGGACTCAGACAGACCAGGATTACACTGGATTAGTTTTTGAAAACTCCCAGACTGTATCAATCTGTTTGCCGCGCCTGAGGCTGAGAGACAAAAGGAGATGGGGATATAAAGGAAAGAGGAGAGTGGGAGCGAGGTTGGTAGAAAAAAAGTAGGAGTCTTCTTTCCTCAGGGAAAGGTTATTTGTAAGGGGGATTGTACCAAAGTCAGTTACAAAAGGAAAAAAATGCAATTTGTGAGGGGAGTGTGGGTAAAAAAAAAATAAATAAATGGATCAGCAGAATGGGAGTTGAAATTGGAAAAAAAAGCAGTTATGGGAGTGCTGCTTGTAGATGTGTTAGTGATAAAAAATAAATAAGTAAATAAATAAAGTTCAGATTCCTGCTGTTGCTGACTGCTGCTTCTATTTAAGCGAAAGAACAGAGCAGTAAGGAGTGGCACATCACATTCCCAACTGAAGATAGGTGTGATTTTCCCACTTCCTTGAAAAATTGGCGTCATTGCTTATTCATTTCTGACACTACGAAAGCCTTCCTTTGTGCCACGCACGTACAGTAAGATCCTTTTAGGATAAGAGTGTTTTCATTTTTTATTTTTATATTTAGCACTTTCTGGACTAAACTATTATGTTTGACTTTTCTAGAAGAGGTCCTCTCTCTGCCCTGCCCCGCCTCGCCTCTGATCTCCCCTGACAGCCCGCTGCTTCCCCTTCCCTCTTCTTTATTTATGTCGTTTTGTGTGGTTGGCACCTCTATAGAGAGGATTGCACTGGATTAGCTTCTCCGCCTTCCCAACTGATCCGATCCATTTTGTGTAATCCAACTCAATTTAATTATGTTTATCGTTCCACCTCGCTGGTGCCGAGGAGCGGCGGCACACCTCTGCCGAGATAAGCCCGGGGACCTTGTGCCTCTTTGCTGGCAGAGCGTCTGCCTGAGCCTGTTGCTTTATAAACAGATGGTGTAAGTCACCTACGCTCTCAGTAAATAATGTGTTAGGTACAATATTATGTTTTGGAGCTCCACTCAAACATCACTGTGACACAGAAAAGAAAGAAAAAATGAAAGGTTGAAGATCATAACCTAATTTTGTTTGTTGATGTTAATGGAATTTGTACCGTTTAGCAAGTTCTCCATCCTTCACCTCCTCTTTGCATGAATTAATGTACCCACTATATAAACAGTCTGTAAGTTAGTCTAATCCTTGGCATTAGATATCAGAGGCTCCAAATAACTTGTTTTCTCAGAGTGCAAGGGCTCACAGATTAACCCAACCTCAATCCATAATGTGAGACAGTCATGTAATTTTGAATGCATTATTATTAATATTATTATCAACATTCACATAAAACACACATAAACCAAGGCCTAACATTTGAATGACAATGACCTGAATGACTGGGAATCTTCATCAAATTAACCAGTTTTTGGTTGACCGCCCTTTTGCTACCAATCTCACTGTTTCTACAAGTACAAGAAACGCTAATACGGCCTCAGTGTCGGTCTTCATATATCAGTGAGGTCCACTTATGGGTTTTTCCGCATATAGGCAAAGCCAATCTTTAGCAATCAGCCCAGCCGATAGCTGATGTGACACAAATTAGCTGAATTCAAACATACATTCAGCTACACTTACAGCATGTAAACTTATAATCTAAACATTAAATACATGGAACAGATCACCAAAAACTACATTTTGTCAAATTAAACTTAAAAAATTAGTTAAACAGGAACAGTGTAATAAACATCACTGGTCTGCCTGCAGATGCACCTGCCTGTCAATCTGCTTAATATGCTCAGGTGTCAGCTGATGCTGATTATTTAAAAAAAGCTTATTAATTCAAAAAAGGTATTAATTGGTCCACAACTAGTGTAGTGGAGTGTTCTTAGCAGATGCTACAGTCTGTGAGAAAAAAAGAAAGAAAAGAAGCATCTTCTTCATCATCTGTAGCGCCTTCTAAAAAGTCTAATCTCCTCCTGTTGTCAGGAAAAATCTCCTTTTGTTTAGTATTTTAACAGGAAAGTTGAACTCAAATATTCAGCTGTGCCACGGAAAATATTAAATTCACATATCAGGCTGAACATTGATTTGGATATCCCATTAAGAACAAAATACCAACACACTACAGCCTTCTGTCAGCCCACGTTTGCAATGTTTTGATGTAACGCAAAGAAGCAAGCCGTCATCATTCCTTCATAAGTCACCGTTAATGGCATTAATCTTCTTTGCTGTATTAAATGTCCTGCTCACCTTCTGAATACAGAAGAAGAAGAAGAAGAAGGACAGGCTTTGGTGGTGGTGGTGGGCATGAATTTTTAATGAGCAAGGGCGGTGGGATATCAGTAAATGAAAGTTAAGTGCATTTTCTGGGTTTTTGGAGCAGGAAAAGTTATGCTGTAATGTACTGAGAGAGGAGGAGAGATGGATGCTCATTTACCACCGGAGCCAAGAGACCTTTCCTCATGTCCTGCTGGGCTGCTTGCCTCGCTGTGTCTCCCGTCTCTATTTTAAGAGCCTGATATTAAAGCCTAATTGTGTTCACAGTTTTTAGGGACATCTCCCTCTGTTTTCTGTGTCCTTTTTTTCCTCTTCTCCTTTGCTCTCTCTCTCTCATGGCATGCTAACAAAATCATTAAAAAACAGAATGCAAAGCACAGTTTGTCATTTGAGCTGGTTTATATCACCTCCTTATTTTGACTAATACAGGGAAGGGAGCAGATGCAGCATGTATATTGTTTTCTGTGGGCCTGTTAACATGGCACTGCTGCTGGTTCTAAAGCATTCATTAAATCTTACAGTGAAACCATAAAAAGGGGGGGGGGTCAAATCTGGGGTATACGACCCTCATAACAAGCAGTTATCCACTTTCTCCTTGGTAATGAAATCATACTGTTGCTGCTGTTTCTTTAACACTCCAGCTGATTGCTCCTTCACTGTGCCATTTGTAGGCACTTCTTGTTATAGTCTGACCTAGGCTTTGCCCAATAAGAGGCTTGTTAAAAAGTGACCTGGAAATGGATCTCTGTCCGTCTGTCTGTGTCTGTCTGCTTATGAAATTCTGTCTCAGTGGTCATCATTATTTCAGGCGAGACAAATGTTTGGAGCCATTATGGAGTTGTTTGTGTTTAGAACCTCATCCTAACAAAGGCCATGTAGCACATTTTGAGGAGTGCATGGCTCTCACAGGATTTTTAACCTGGTTATAGTGTTGTGTGTGCATATATTTACACTATACTGCAAATGGAAATATTACAATGGCAATGAGCTGGACCCAAATACTTGATAACAGTAACTCCTGATGAGTTAATGGATGACTGATGACCCTGTGGTGTAATGGCCAACGGCCAGAACAAGCATCACAGGCCTAAACAATCATCATGTGTAAATGAGACATAAATTAGTCTTCATCATTACTGAACTCTTAATATTTAAATCTAACATTTAACTTAAGTAAAGTGATAGTATGAACTTTGTTGCTAAATGGTTATCCTTTCCAATCATGAGTTCATTATTATCAAATAAAGAGCCCAAGAAACAATGTGGCACCCAGTTCCTTCTATAGTAAGTGTTAATCCATCATTATCATGAATCCTCATATTATTCAATGTATGAAGTAACTAATAAATAAACTTCATCATGAACTCATAGTGATCATTGTATGTACAGCTGGACCTATAGGCAAAGTCTGTTAGCCACTGTTCTTGGCTTTTGACTCCCTCTAACAACACAACAACCCACTTGTTGTGTTTTAAATTCTCTGTATGCTCACTGTGCAGTGTGGGCTTCTTTGACCTATGCTGCACGGACTTGAATTTAACCCTATGATGAGGTGCAGGGAACATGAACAAGGGCAGAGGAATCCAGATTCCTCCCTAAGAAGGGTCCAAAAATAAATACAGGTCAAAAATAACTGCTTCAAAAAATTCTTTAATAGTGACAACAATAACATATTCTATTCAAAACAGCCACTGCCTCAACATTGACCAGCTGATAGGGCCAAAGTAAGAGGACTGCCATGAAATGCAAAACAAAGGAAAGGTGGCACACATGTGGCTCACAGGCCCCACATCATGCAGTTCAATTCCAGAATCATAGGAGGCGACTGAAAGTTACATATCAGCCCACTGGATGTTCTGTCCACGTGTAGCCACTAAATTCTTCCTATAAACGATCACACCCTGTTATTGATCCAAAACTACCCTGACCCCTTAGCACCACATAAAACACCAAGTTACATACAGCATGTCTATGCACTATAAAAACTACTCCAGGCCAGTAGCACACTAAACTATGTCAGTCCTGTATTCTATTATATTACATATCAGAATAAAATATAAAAGCAAACATCGTTAGAAAATAAGACCTAATGTTTACGCTCCTGCTTATAAGTGGGTTTTTGTGCATGTCCAAAAAAACATGCTCTGTCATAGCATATTTTAATTAGATCCCTCATTAGAATCCATCATATTCCCTTGTATAACCATTTTATTCTGTTCACATTTGACTAATTTAGAATGAAATAGTGCAAATTAGCATCTGGTGCTTTGGACAATCAGAGCATGCACCTTGCGGTCACGATGTTTATCTGCCTATCAATTTAATTATTTCTGATTACATTGTCTGTGGCACTCCCATTGAACACATAAATCTATAACAGCATGTCTGCACTATGCACTGACTTAAGATAGACGGATGTTCATTATTTAGGTGCATCATCTCAGCCTGTCCTCAGCAGGAAAACAATGGCAGAGGTCCAATTTTAAAGGTGAAATTGTTCCGTCCCGCGATAAGATACAGTTTATCAGGATTTGGATAGACATGAAATTATCTGTGGTATCAATTTTAAGTTTATTTGTAGAATCTACTGACAGTGAAATATAGAGAATGTCACTAGAAGCTGAATATAAGGAGATGATTATAAGGCTAAAACTCCAGCTCATTCATTAGTGACGGGCATCACAAGTACCACAGCTCAGTTTCTCTCTGTCATATGTAATGCATCTCTGACAAAGATGACTGTAATTACAAGCGAGCATGCAGTCCACACAGCAGACGCCTCCTGAGCTGGAGTGTCGATGGAAGGCTGTGAGAGGTGAATGGATAGAAATCAAGTTTATAGATCTGTGGGTTATGCGCGCGCCCACCCCCTTCACCAGAGGGCTGGGGTTTTAATTGCTGTCTGACCAGGGCTGCTTCTGTGTGAAGATGCGCCGCCTCGATATGAGAAGTAAGGGGGAAGGAATGGCTTTCTTTCTCTGTGGTTGTTGTATTGACAGCCCCTCAACCTGGAGGAGCTGATAAGAACACGGGACCCAAGGAGAAACACCAGTGGGAGTGGATTGCATTTCAGGGCCAGGAATTAGAGCTGTTTTTTTTCTCTTTTTTTGGGGGGGGGGGCTAGAGGGCCATATGACGACAGCCATATCTAATGTCTGGAGAGGACAGCAGAAGCAAGCAAAGGGCCAGTAAGCATGAGCAAAAACCCTGCACCCTTGTAACATGCATAAAGGACCTGCATGCCTGAGGAGGAGCATCTTATTCTAAATCAATGAAGGAAGGCGCATTGATTTACACAACAAAACACAAACACAGGAGACCTTGCTGCTTTCTTTATGTTAGGTCACTGTTTCAGTGCTTCTTTATTTACTGGAGTTCTATTCAGACACAAACACACTATGTCCTTCTCTGTTTTTTTGCATTCTGTCATCAGCTTTTCAAATAATTAAAAATCAATTAGGTGTTCATTTAACAACAGAAAGATGAAAGCACTGCAGAAAATCACAATAATTTCTAAAGTAGTGCTCAACATTCTGTCCAATTTGTCCTCTTTGAATTGTAGCATTTTCATGCAAAAAAATGACACATTCAGAGTTTGAATCCTTTTTGATTAAAAGCCTCTGCAGCAGCCTTTTTAAACTATCATGACACAAAAATACAGAAGTTCCTAACATAATAATGAATTTTATATTAAAGAAGATGTGTGATGTGAGGAAAAAGACTGCAAATCAAGCTGCGTTTTGGTTGGGGGGGGGGGTGTGGGGGGACCGTGCCTGTATCAGATCACTGATCAATACATGATGTGTAACATAAGGCAGATATCAGGATGTGCTAATACACGAATCCAAACCCCACTCCAGTCCAGTCACTTGACTTATTGCTCCTTTTTTACGCTCTCAAACTGTGCCTCTGAGGCTGGAGAATCTGCAGCGCCGCAGGACAGCCCGTGCAATATGTGTCATAGATCTCACTGTCAGAAGTACATTATCCCTGCTGAGCTGCCCGGGTCGCCCGGTGAGAGATAATTGTGACCCCTTACTGTGAGGGGAAAAGTCCAACTTATGGAAGCCAACCGTCCTTTCATCACAAGCCGATTGATTCAAGCTTTTTCTCTCTCAGAGTTAAGTGGTGATCCTAGGCTCTGCAGTCTTGTGGTGTTTTCGTTACATCCTCTCTCATGATTTTCTACTTTTCTCCAACAAGACCCAGTTTAACCCCAATCATATCTCAGCTGTGGAGTTTTGGAGTGGTACTTATAATTAAAGTAAATCAGTACATCTTTCTTTTTGCCTGTTTTCATTTATTTATTTATTTTTTAACTGTGACCACCTACTGGAGTTAAAATTTCAAGCCCAAATCTTATTCATGCCTGTAGGAGTATCTTTTTTTATTTATTTTTTTGAACTTTTGAAGTAAGAAATATCACTTTTACTTTGAATAAAACACACTCCTACACACTGGAGTACACTCAGGGGTTATGAGAGAGAGATGTTTCTTACATGATAATTTTAGCTAAAACCACTCACACATCATGTAAATGTCTTGATGCCAACGATCGCATGCTCAAGTCTGTGCTTGCCGTGAACCACTTTCCACTCTCGCTTGTTGGTTGTATCATTCGGTTCCTAGCCTACCTACTGTTCTTTCTATATAACACAAATAACCCCCCTGGCAATCGGTGGCGTCTACCTCATTATCATATTTATTTAAAGTATCGTATGACCCATTTCATTCCAACATGGGTTCCTCTCGTCATGATTGAGTAGTCCCATATTTAAGTGTAGTCTCTGGAGATGCTGCTGTGCATAATGGGAACATTACTATTAAGCATAGTCACAGGCCTTGTCCTTGTCATTAAAATGAAAAGAGAAACACTTCTTCTGCTCCTAAGTAAGAATAGTTTTAGGTTACAATTACTGCATTATTACAGATATATTCAAAAACTGCAGACTGTTAAACAAAAGGAGCCTTCCATCTGTCTAATGTTGGAAATTCAACTCAGGCGATCAATCTGTCATGTAAGCAATACGGGATGGAATACTGAATATTGTTTGCCCAGTTCTCAGTGATGTAGTGTATAGAGTCCTGTTGGTGAAAGCAAAGGGCTGCGGTGCTGCCCTTTGTAACGTGACCACTCTAATGGACCACATCTGACAAACGGACATGATTGCACCAGAAATCTCTCTGATTGCCAGGTATAAACATCAGTGAGAACTTTAATGGCTGAATCTGTCACTAAACGTCTGGAGCTCATTCACAATGGCCCACCGGCCTGTGGCTGGTAATGGAAGATTAATAGCAGGCTACTGGTCCATCTTCTGAGTTATCGAATGGTTTCCCTTGGATACGTTTCTCAGGACTTGGCCTGTGTCTGGCTCGTATCGATCTGCTGCTTGCAAATTTATGGTTATGTTTCTTCAATTTGCACAAAGGCAAAAACATTATTGTCTCTGCTGGCATTAGTCATTGACATCCTGCAGATGTGGCTGCAGCAGTGGGTTTTATCTGTCCCTCAGTTCCACAGGGTCCGATCCTCTCCTTCTGTGACAACGTGAATGTCATCGCTGTTACTTTATACATCTAATTGACCGTGACCTTCTCAATGCTTTACATGTAGGAAATGTTTATTGATAAGCATTTCTCTCTGGTGCTTTAAATACTGCACTGATATGATATGACTGCTGCCACCATTTTAGCAAGTCAGCTGATTTTAAGAACATATTGTCCAGACTGTCTTGAGTCAGGGTCATGACTTTCTTTTTAGAACGTCTTACAAGTATTTAGAAATTTAGCTCAACCCACTGCCCATATACTGCCTAACTGCATCTTGAATATAACTTCTGCACAGTCTTTAGCATCAGATTTAACTCCACATAAACCTGGCATGTCCCCCCTCCCAACCCCACCCTGCCCTCTTTCCTTTTCACTGTCTGGTCTAGCTTCGATGCATGGGGTTTCATTACCTCAGCCTTAGTCAAATGGCTGGGAGCTCTGGACTGATATTTCAACTGAGACATAATTAATGAGATGTGCACGTCTGGTTCTCTCTCCTCTGAGTGAAGAACTGGAAGACGTCTGCTGGGACTATAGGCAGTGAGCAGCAGGAAGAGGAGCGAGTCAATCTCCATAGACCTCCATGTTAAAATGTCCAACACTACTGCAGAAATAGGCGTGCTGTTTTGGTCTTTTAATGACAACTGTGGACTGGCTGCTCTGTCACTAGCCCGTCTCAGCTTTTATTAGCCAGGAGCTAGCAGCATCTGTCAACGGCAACTACACACACTGAGTCTCTCAGGACTCCCGTAAATTGATTTACTCTTGTCAAATAATAACAAGCTTTCTCAGTCCCTTCTGACTGCACACTGGTTGTATTTGGACCATTGAACACACAGAACCAGGCATTTTGATATATGCTGGCTGTTTGTTCTGTGATATAAACGTGGAAGCCAATAGCTTCTGAAACAGGTAGGCAGACTTAAAACTTAAAACTATTTTATTTAATTATGGATTTGTGTGTCTGTACAGACCTGAAAAATGTCAAATCTGAATCACAGCGAACAAGTTACTTCCGCCTGGCAGTTTGAAAGATTTCCTGTGGTTCGACACTTCACCTTTGCAATTGTTCTCACTGCATGTTAAATATTTTCCTCTAAACACAAAATTTCTCTCAGAAATGGGAGTGGAAGTTGTAAAACAAACTTAAGCAGTGGTAACGGGTGAAGAAGGGGGGATTAAAAGCTGTGAAACACATATTATCCTCTGTTGCAGTATGTTTGGCTCTGAAAGTCAGGGTAGCAAACAACAATTGCAACAGAGCTACCGGTACTTTTGCACAATGAATAAAGCCCTGTGGCAATACTGGGATCATCATAAATAGGATTTATTTAAATAACAATACACACTGACAGCTCGAGAATATACTTGTATTTAGGTATTTGAGGCACTTAGAGTAATCTAATAATATTTTAGCCATTTAGAGGGGCATGCTGGTATTTAGAGGGAGCTTTCTGGCCCTTCATCAGCTCTGTTTTCAGTTTCACCACTTGACACAGTCTGACACAGCTACTCAAAGAAAACTTCCTCCACCTGCTTTCACACATAATTAGCTATTAAGGTAAGTTCATTGTTTTGAAGGAGGTAGAAAATGTGTTTTAAGGTCAATGATGTATTTGAAAGGTTTAATTGGTAGATTATTAACCGGTGAAAACAAAGACGCCTAAAAGGGATGCTTCAAAAAACACGTGTGTAACCTTTAGCTGCTGAGGTTCCATCCCATTATCACCTGCCCGAATTTGGCATGCATGTTCTTTAAAGCTGTGTTTTTTCACACCCAGACTTTCACAGCGATTATTTATTGGAAAATCTTCACTGCCAGCTCACATGCAAACACCTTTCTATCATCCGCCGCAGTCAACAACAGTCCAGATGTGTTCGTGCAGATTTAAATGACTCATTAATCCTATGGGATTCAATTCAGTTCTGTCAAATTCTCTAGTTGAATTTGATGGCAGCAGTGGACAGCTGCCTCCTATATTTTTCCCCAACTTGCTAGCTGCCATGCTAATGATGTGCAGTGGGTGGTGAAGCACTGAGGCACTACACATGCCTCTGCCATGGTGTGAGAACGGCTTCTCACTTCCAGATGACATAAAGTCACGTCTTGAGCGTGTTGCACTGTGAACTGTCAAACTGAAGGGTATGCATACCCTTCACATCACACATTTTTTTCTCATTTCCACAGTCATATTTGCTCATACGTCTCATGTCGCAGGTCTGACATTGACGACACTGTCAAAGCTTACTGTCAGACAATAAACCCAGAGCGTGCCACAACTCTAAGACAAAGGAACAGTACCTTAAACAGCGTTGTGTTACTAGGCGGTTTACACGCACTGTAATTGGGGAAACAACCTCTGTTCTTCCAGCTTGAATTTCTATCCTGTTGTTGGTTGCTTGAGTGAAGCAGCGTGCCAGTGGGTGACAACATGCAGTAAAATATGGTTAACATGTTTCATGTGACACTTCAATTTCCTCTCTGTCAATCAGTGTAGCTGCAGTATCTCTCTTATTGCTCTGCTAGACTGACAGCTCATGATGGATCTAGTTCTCGCTTAGTGGCAGAAATGTGTGATTACAGAGACGAGTGTGGAAAATACATGCATATATGCAAGCAGGCCTACATACACCTGCTCGCACTGCACACTGCAAAATCTCACTCATTTAGGTTAGGATTTGCTTCAATTTTTGCATCTTAACTATAAAATGACAAGTGTATTTTAATCCTCATTTCAAGAGGGAAACACAACAGCCAGCTTGAATTGTCAACAAATCTAGTCCTGAAATATTGTATACATTTTTCCCTGAAAATTGATTTTGTTTACAGTAAACCCTGCACACTCAGGGCACCGACGTGATGGCTCCTTGGCTCTGTTATATGCCCGCTGTGGCCTCGGAGAGATTGTCATAAAAATGGCGCGTCCTGCAGAGACAGCCGGCGGCGTTGCTGAGTCGACAGCTCCGCTGTGTCCTAAAGTAGTCCATTAGCTCTACCTGCCCCTTTTCTCCGCAGGAAGCCCACAGCACTAAATGAAGCCAGGCATATTTTCATCTTCCTGACAGCCTGGCTGCGGCTGTAACCATTGGGAGATGGAGGCCTGTGTCAGCCGGCACATTCTGCTGCAGGTTTGGCTCAAATGCAGATGCACAGACAACTATATCATTCATCCAGGATTTGCGCTTTTTGTAGGCCATTTAACAAGAAGAGGCTTACATTTTATGTCTTTTATTTACTAAAATTTAAATTGCTAGATGGTTTCATTTATTAAGCAATGTCTGATATGCATTTTTATGCATATCAACACTGCTGCCGTTAAGTATAAAAGGAACAAAACTGTCCAACTGTGCCACGGCATCCAAGTTAGCCAGTTAACCTTCTGCCTCAAATGAGCCGTACAATCCAGCAGCCATGGTTTCCAGGCAACATCAGAAATGTAGCGGTGGTAGCTGAGGAGGTTACTGCATGGACATACACTTGGCCACAAACTACCTACAGCACATCCACTGACAGAGTTGCTGGTTGATATTTATTTGGATGATTTATAATTAATACTAAATACAGTGCACATTGGGAGAAGCTAATCAAGTTAAGCTTTGTATTCTGTGATCCCTCTTCACTAAACATTTTTGTGATATAAAACACGTTATCTGGTGTACTCTGGCAAGACTGAAAATGTATTTTCACTCATTCAACAACCTCATTCAGTAAATCGAACACCATGGACTTTTACTGCTACTTATACAAACAGAGGTTAATGCAGAGAAATAGGACATATAAAGGAGTAACAAGCTGACAGTCATGCACTGCTAGTCAGCACAGTGTTGCAGAGCTGTATTGTACCAGGTGAAAAGGTTTTTAGGACACATATAGACAGGAGAGAGCTACATGTAAACTTCATGATTCCCAAGTAAAATGGGTAAAAATTAGTTAGTATTTATTTATTTTTGTTAACATCTATATTCAGCGATGTCATGAATATGGACATTATCTTTACAGCTTCCAGAATTTCATCATGGCAGTCACTGGGGATTGACTCAGTTTATGAGATGGTCTCAAGTGGTCATTGAAGGTAGTGTAGTTTGTTTGTGGTTCGGTGCTGGGCTGTTAGTGTGCTGTCGGCACAATAAAGCTTTTTTTGGCTTCAAATAACTGCTGAAATTGGAGCTTGAGACAGGGTATGTTTTTCCCACTTTTATTCCACACTGACAAATTTGAAAATACATAAATATCTGCGCTAGAAAAGAAGGGATTTACTATGCCGAGTACACACACCAGATTTCATGTATGATTGAAAAAAAAAAAACATGTATTTTTATGTGCCATTTTTCAGCACTGTTTAGGTTTGTTGCACATAACTTTTTCATCCCACTACCCATTTAAGGCTAACCTAACCATCTGCCTCTAGAATAGCTGCGCCTCTGAAAAATGTTTGCAGAACAAAAATTCCAATCTGCAGAATGAATGCTACCCCATAAACGGCAGTCATACCTGGAGTATTTATGTGTATTCTAAAGCTGCAGATGCCACAGGGAAGGAGAGAGAGAGAGAGAGAGAGAGAAGGAGAGAGAGAGAGGGAGAGAGAGAGAAGGGGAGAAAGCTTTCGGCAGTGTGGAGGAGTCAGTGCAGGAGCTCAATCTGAAACCGTGGTGGCCTATACAAAGACTACCACCTACTCAAGTAAGAGATACATTTAAACGTGCCTGTTTGCCAAAAATGACTAAGTGAGAAGGTGAAAGGAGAAGAATGAGCACAGTCAAGAGCCATACAATCACTCTTTTATGCGGCATGTAAACCAACACAGCACACTGAGGCGCCTCTGCTAATGAAAATGTGTGAATTATCTTGCAAATAATGCTGCTCTGTTGCTAAGTTGTGCACGCAAAAGCAACTCGCATTAACATTTAAGCTGTCAGTCAATGGAGCGTGAACTTCAGGACACTGAGCGCTGATGTTATTGCCTTCCTGCTCCTGCCTCCCTCCTGCTGCGGCTTTAAGTTTCTCTATTGGGATGCTGTGCTTGAAGTCGAAGGCAAAGTTAGTGCGGCTGCGAGGTGCTGAAAGCCAAAGTGTCATCCCCCTCTGGTGTGTGGTCGATAATGAGACTGGGGGAGCAGCATGAATAACTCTATGAACTCTTTTTCATTTCCTTAATCTCTGCCCACAGGCCAGGCCGGTAACACTGAGTCATTATTTTCCATCGGTTTATTCGCTACTTGATCACACATATCGCCTCCTATGGGGTAGGATGAAGGAAGGGAAGGAAAATCCACAGCGCAAATGAAAAACGTTCTGTAATTCAATATCTTTAATAATGCTGCTGAACGGATCTCCTTGTTAAGCTCCGTGTAGGAAGAGTAATTGCAGACTTCCTCGCAACTTCAAGCCCGCAAGCAACTTTTGACCTCAGGCTACCAGACCACAGAGGTACAAGCGGGGCTGCAGGACAAGTGCTCCATCTGCTCCAGCACAACGAGCCTCACAAAGGCACATATTCTTTTTCTCATTTTCTTCCCGTTGATCTTGTCGTGAAGCTGGCTCCCCAGTGTGGTTCTCTGCAGTATCCTCTTTCATAAAATCCCAAGCTTGATGTGCTTCCCAGGGATCTGGTAAATGCTTGGCAGCGTGCGCCGGGTGACTCAGCGAACACAGGCCTAGGCGGCCGGCACTATCGCTCCACCAGCGACGGCCTGAAGCGGGGCTAAGCACTCACAATTGATTTAATCACTTAGAATAGGAGCAGAACATAGGGAGACTCTGTTCATGTCTTCCCTTGCTTTTAAAAGCTTGGCCGTGTACAAAAGGTTAATCAGATATGGTGACCTACTGAAGATTGTGCTATCAAAGTAGCAGGGGTTACTTAAAAAAGGACTGTAGATTAAGCAATCAATAATGCCATCCACTGGGTCAGTCTACACACGAATGTACTTTTTTTTTTGCTTTGAAATTCAAGTCAAAGTCTCCTGCCAAAAACTTTAGAGGTGTTTGATGGAAGGGAAGAAAGGATGAAGAGGAGTGGGCTATACTTGCATAATTAGGAATAAGCACAACTAAATTAAGAGTAAAATCAAACCTAAACAGTGGCAATAAAGCTCTAAAAACCCATAATCCACTTCCCCCACCACACACAGTAAAAACGTTTAGCTAAAGGGCCTGCCATATGCTCAGGAACAGGTAGAGACCAGACATGAAGATACAGAGTCCTCAGTGACACTGTAAATACACTGTAAAAACATCCAGTTGTTTTTACATGCAAAATAAATAAATAAATAAATAAAAATGGCTGTTTCTGCTAGAAGAGTTCTAAAAAGAATGTATAATGCATAAAGTATGAACAACTTTTGAGTGAAAATCTAGATGATATTCTGTTAAATTCCAGTCACTGTCATACCACAGCATGGTCTGTGAAACTGAATGGGGTCTTATGTATGTTCTTCAAGTACCAGCTGCATGTAAAGCTTACTGAAAGAACTGGGTTAGTAGTAGCATTACCATGCTTGATATTCAAATTAATGTTTATATTGTTGTATCACGTCAATAGTCAAATTGACATGATACACGATCACGACATGTTAGATCATATCAGTTATACACTGTGAAATATAAGGGATTTCCTGAAAACTCGTACTGTAGATAGATAGATAGACTGTGATTTCCTTTGTATCCCACTCATTTCTGATGGATCAGTGTCAGTGCTTTGATTTATAGACCTAATAATTTCACTTCTAATGAAACTACAAAGTAATAAATGGATTCATTTATAATGACAAATGTTATTAGCTGACATCAAATGTGCATGTGCTATCTGACTCGCGCAAAGATAGCAATAATAAAGACAACTGGCCTGCTGGTAAATATATTTGGCAGAACAGTCTGTTCATTGATGAGTTAAATGGCATAAAGCTTTGTTGCTATGGCGATACTTAATCTTGGCTGAGACGTGATTTACAGTTAGCGGTGATGATTAAACTGTTGTTGAGGTGATAGGGTTTTTAAAGGACACTTGCATTTAAAAGTATTATTCATGGAAGTGGCTTATTACAATTACCCAGCTGTTATGTGAATAATGTCACAATTATTTACAGCCATCATTATCTTATCTATAATTCCACAGTTCTTTCGCCTGAAGGCACGCTTTAGAATAAAACAAATAAGGACTGAAATTGTTTTTTTTTCTAATATTTGTTTATGTCTAAAAACAGAGCTACACTATTCATGTTTAGGTGCACACATGGATTTTCTGTGCCGTTGCTGTAATTGGTTACTCGGCTACAAGGAAAGCTTTTAGACAGGGGCGCGACTGTGGTATTACTCGGCTTCCAAGCTTGATGAAGTAGCTGAGAAAATGTCAAGGACTTTACTGAAGACCATACCTGCGAAACATGAGGAAGGACCCTCAACACGGACACTACGAAAGGAAATGTGAAAGGCTGTGTGAGTGTGTTTAGTGAGCGGGGGTTCATTTGCGCTGCTTTGCTCTTATACATTCCCATTACTCATTATTTATTTAGCTAGAGTACACTCTTAAGCAGTGTGACCTTTTAGCAAAGACCTGATTGAAGCAGCTTGTGTAGCTCTCAGCAGGCTCTTCATTCATATACCAGGAGAGGCGATGGTGATCCCTGGTGTCACAACCTGTAAAACCGCACGGCAAAAAAAGTCACTGCACCGATAGCCGCACTGTAAAATGACAATAAGGAGATATGTATGAAAACAATATGGCTTTCATTCCTGGCAATTAGTCTTGACTGAATCGATGAATGGCTGGATTGTCTTTTTTTTCCAGCACTGCTCTTGGCTCGCAGATGATATTGGTATTCAAGTCATTTCTGTGAAAATGATATCAGATTTGTTTAGAGAAGATCTTTCTCAAATCCACTGCTTGTGGTAGAAATGTAGCCTCTCAGATTAAGTGGCTCAGCTGCATGTTCACCTCCATCTTTAGAGACATTTCAATGACGATACAGGCTGAGACATTGTTAAAAGGGGAGGGGTGCTGGTGTCCGTTTACCCAGGAGAGAGCCGGTGTAATCCATCAGCCTGCTGCTGCTGCCCGTTCAGCACAGCCGGCCCCAGCTGCCTACTGCTAACCACCCTCCCCTTCTCCAGCTCTCCCTCTGACTGTCCCCTCCATCTCTCTTTCTGCCATTCTCTGCCTCTCTAGACCTGCTGTCTAGCAATACACAAAATCTCCCACAGATTTTATAAATCATCATACCTGATCCTCTGCAGCTGACCTCAGTACTAAACAAAAGCAGATACAGAAAACATTCAAATATTTAATGGTAGGTGATGCATTACAACCTGAGGTAACCGTCCACACAGGTGTGATGATGGCACTGAGAAAAATATGTTGTGCGCCACCTTCTATCTGTATATTAACAAAAATGTCAAATATGGTTTCATTTTTACAAAAGACAAATAACATTTTCAAAACAGCTGTTACACAATTAAAAACTACATGAAAATAGTGGATGTTAAGGAACTTATTTTACTGGCGGATGTATACATTGGAAGTCCCAGCCTGAGCCTGGACATTTAGGAAAATGTGCTTTATCTGAAAGAACAATGGAAGATCAATGCCACTCTCATATCTGTGTGCTAATTAAGGTTTTTTATAAATCTATCTATAAATTTAGATTTATAACCCCAATTCCAAAGAAAAAAAAAAAACACACGCTGTGTAAAACTTAAATGACTAATAAATGATGTGATGACTCACAATTTTAAAATTTGTTGCTGTCTCAGTTTCAACATCTGATATGTTCTTTATGTTGGGAATAAAATAGGGGTAGGGAATCAATGCATCCATTTTACACAGCATCCCAACTTTTTTTTTTCTTTTTTTTGTCACTCTTAGATTTTGTTTTGTGTTCCAAAGTTGCTAACATGCGTCAATGTCACAGAAAAGAAGCTAAGCGTCAAACTCTGCAATTCTCTGTTCATCCTGTGGGGAACCTAATATCAATCTTGTCAATACAGTCAAGCATGTTAGCAGCCTCGGCCTGGATCTCGATGTATATGTACAAAGTAGTTTCTTTCAATGTCTTTTTGGACCATTAATGGAAAACATGCAAAAAACAAGATGTATTAATGGTATGGTTATGTCATGAAAGTATTGGAGATCTCTCTGTGTTTTAATAAAAAGCCTGAGGAGAACCTGAAGTTAATTCTCCATATTTGCAAGTGAAAG
The DNA here is from genome assembly GCF_900634625.1 of Parambassis ranga. Classification (NCBI taxonomy): domain Eukaryota; kingdom Metazoa; phylum Chordata; class Actinopteri; family Ambassidae; genus Parambassis; species Parambassis ranga. The sequence goes on from NC_041023.1 coordinate 15,343,529, forward strand.
AAGCAAAAGTAAAATAAATGGAGCTACTTGTGCTACAGTAATTAGCATGAATGTAATTCCACTCTGGAATTAATGATTCATGGGCTAATGTTTAGCATCCTAATTTGCTTCTTCAGATTAAGTGCCGCCTCAGATGTAATCTCTTTGGCTTCCTGTCCCGGCGACAGCCCGCCAGCTCGGGCTCTTTTGGCTAAATTTAGCACCTGTGTTGCCATTCATAGCAGCCTTTCGTTTCAAAGTGAAAGGTGCACGTAAAAGTAAAAGTGAACAATGCGTTCAGTGTGTGTGTGTGCACCATGGAAATAAGAGCACTGCATGGATCGGTTTCTCATCCATTCAAGGGTATCACTAACAGTAACCCTATATGTCGTCATGGGAGTAAGGCGCTGAAGTGCGTTTCACCGTTGTCCAAACTGCAAGCAATACATATCAAGGAGCTCTTAGTCTTCACAGACCGTAAAATTTTAATTGTGCTCGGACACATCAGAGAGAAGCTTCATCTTGACTAATTCCTGGTTTTTCATTGAGGTCAAATCTCCTGCAGACAAATGATATATGAGTAAAAAAATAGATCTCATACAAGTCAACTTATTATTAAGAAATATTAGGGTGAAGGAATGATCGCACTGGCTGTATGAATATTTGATCATCATGAAATCATTTTAATCTCCTTTTATAATTAAACTTTTGACAGTCATATAATGAAGGTTCAGCAAAGGAAATGTGGAAAATACATATCACATAACTATTTAATTAGTTCCTGGAGTCATTAGAGAATTTTATGCATATACGTCGCCAATAAATCTGACGATGACAGAGTGGGCCATTTCTGTTTTTTTCAGCATTTTTAAAAAGTCCACCTCCAATGCAAATAGATAATTATCTTCATTTCAATGTAAACTAAAGAGAGTGTGATAGATGCAGCTCAATCTGCTTCTCCTCCTCTCCACCTCGTTTTGCTCAGAGTCCTGCAGCGTTCTCAGTAGGGACAAACTGTCACAGGGCAATAGGAAATGAAATTGAGTGTATTCAACAAACACAAAATAGAGCTGTTGGTTTTGCCTCCCCTGCGGAGCTGAGTTCATGGTCAAAACATTTCTTTTCACAGCATCGGTGTCTGTCAACTGTAAGCCTGAGATTCGTCCCGCTGTGTATCTAGAAGCTCAGATCATGACATCCTTTACTAACCAGTTACGGCGTTTTTCTTCATTTTGTGCTGTGCCTTCAACCCTCAGTGACTTAACTCTTCAGAGCAACATTACAATAAGAGTTTGTAGGCTTCAGGTCCTTTAAAAAGATTCACTTGACCATGGAATGTTCAATGAAGTGCGAAGTAAAAAGGGAAGGGAAAGAGAAATGAAATAAGAGCAAATAGAAGGAATTTTCCCCTCACGGGAGGCATATCATGTGTGCAGCTGGCCTAAGCAACTCTGTTCGAGGCAGCACGGAGTTGCTCTCCCTCTCCCTCTTCGGCGCCTTCTGAGACTCATTAGGACCTCCCTCATAACTGTAAAATCCGACTTTGTCCGCTCCCAGAGCAGAATCTTTTTTAGCGATCTGGCTATGCTTCAAAATGCCTGACCCAAGCTTAATCAAGACATTTTCTTGTTTTACTTTGCTTGCAGCAGCCACTTTCTCTGCACAGGAGTAGGTCAAAGTCAGACACACATAGGCAGGCCAAAGCAGTATTGCTGTTTGGAGCAATTATGAATTCTTCACAGCCCATTTCATAAAATGATGCTCTCATCTATAATGGTGAATTAATGCTGCAAGGTGTACTAAGAAAGTGAGGAGGGTAAAGTAAGTACTGAACATAGCCAGGGCGTCAGAAAATATGTTTCAGAGGAAGAAAACAGCAAGAAAATATCAGTTTTTCTTCTTTTTAATACATATATAAACAAGAATATTCAATAAATATCTCTTGGCTGGTACTTGCGATGTTGCATAATAGCTTTCATCAGGCCGACAGGCTGCTGCCAGTGGATTTTTCTTCTGGCAAAGACAAGTATTGCACCATAAGTGCAATACTTTATACAGGTGCAATATTTTTTTATAAACTACCTCCCTACTTGCACCTACCTAACCTCAGTCTACATTTTAGATTTTATACTTTATTTCTTACTTTATATCTAATATTGTATTGCTCTTATTTTTATACTTTGCTCTTCTTTTGTGGCTTTAAACTTTAGTATCATACACATGTAAATGTGAGTAAATGAAAGCTGACAATAACAAAAAGGAGATTCTATAAAAATGATAGGCATCAGCTTTCTTTTACCTCCAGACCAGGCTTTTGCTCCATGGCAACTCCCCAACCAAGTTTAAATAATACACAAAGTGAAAGATTATGCAAGTATGCAAGTAGTGCAGAGGCTACACAGATGCGCTTGCATGCAGTGCTCCAACAGTGCTCCAACAGCGCTTTACTCATTGGTGAAGACTACTAGTACTAGAAGTACTACTTTACAACCAGGTGGACTGGAAAACAGCAAAGGATGCAGACGCACACTCAAGAAACTAATACATTATATAACACTCCAATAACACACAGTATGTATCATGTGTATCATGGAGGGACCAACAACAGTAAACAAAAAGCAAAAGGAGCTAATTCATGTCGCACATAGTCATTTTGACAGTGCCACCTGTTAACCTGTTGGCTCGCCTCTTAGGAGAGTTAATCGCCATTTTACAACAGAAATGTGCTGGTCTCTGATAAATTTCCTTTTTTGTGACTGACATTAACAACTGACTTAAAAGTTTTAACAGCTTAGTGATTCCTTAGCGTTTCATCTGACATCACCACCCCTAAAAATGAGGTAATCTTTCCACATGAATGGGACCACCTTTCTTGGAACCTAACATGTCATCAGTAGATTTTTACACAAACAGCTTTCCAAAACATCATCTTCAGCTGTGGGCATGTCTCTTGTGTGAGCTACGAGGTATCATGCAACAACTGACGAGGTGAAATGGGACTGGGCAATTATGGATGTAGCTTGTGGGCCTTAACAGTGGGATCTTCCTAATCCCAGAGAAGAGGGAAACAGGGGCAGGGGAGTCTTAGTGGATACAATTTCTCTTCCAAAAAAAAAAGATGGCAACAGCAAAAATGCAAAACCTTCCAGAATAAGTGACATTACAATGGCTGTAGTAGATCAATGTCTATGATACTGACTTGCAGGAAACATCACTTGTTAACAGTTTGCAGTGCACTCAAATAGCATAGATGGAATGATTTAGACGAGGCGTGTTGACTGTGCGATCATGTACTCAGCAGCAGACTACTAATCCTGAATACAACAGCGTCAGATCATCTGCGGTAATAAAACAAAGGAGGATGTATTTGTGGAACTGATCCCAGCCTTTGCCAGCCCCTCACAGTTAATGCCAAAAACCCTCTCTCCGTGTTGAAATAAGTGCATCTCCGCTGGAGAACATCAAATGCTTTATTTCATTTGCAATATTGATCTTTTTTTTCCTTCCCCTTCTTGAATTGTTTGATGCTTACCACCACGAAAGGACGACAAACTGCAATCTAATTGATTTGGCTCAGTTAGTAACAGAGGTTGATGGAACGTGTTGCAATCAGAGCACAAGTGATGCTGAGAGGCAGCACGTTTGCTCCACGCCGTTTTGGAAAGTGTCGGGAAAAAATAATACGCAAGTGATACTATCATAAACGAACACACGCTCCCTTTAATGCATCCCTAACCTTGGAAATGAATTGCTCTTTTTTTTGCCAGAATCTGAGACGCTGTGTGTGTGTAGATCTGAATCAGTGCTTTTAAGAGGCACTTACACGCTTTCAAGCATTTGTCCGAGATGTTAATTGACACGCGATGAGTAATTGAAATAAAAAATGAAGATGGTCTGGTCATTATGAGTTATGATGATTCAGTGTATTTTGATAATGCAGCCTGAGATGAGTCCCACATAATGATGTACATTAAGCTTCATTTTAAATCCTCGTACCCCCATGCGCCCCCCACCCCCACCACACACACACACACACACACCCACACACACACACACACGCACACACACAGCTTAATGACAGTTTTATGGGAAACTTCATTAGGCAAAGGGATGTCGAACTGATAAACATCAGCTTATAATTGTGGGATAAAGCGGTTGTGATGTGGTCCTTTCATGTTGGGGGGTCAACCAAAAAAATAGTTTATTGTTGAGGTTGTACTTTGAGCAGACAGGCAATTTATTGTTAATGAATAGATATTTAAAATGATTTATCTTTGCAGCTCTCAGTCAGGACATACAGCCATTGGAGCTCGCCATGGTGCACATTGGTCTGCAGATAGCCTAATGAAGAGAAAGCATTATAGGCTCAGCTGTTACTGCAGGCTGCTAAACAAAGACAGTGATTCATCTCAGCTGTAATCTGAGCAGGGAACAGTAAATGGATGTCTTCTACTGTTAGACCAACATATTGGGGATCATACAGAGCTTTTATTACATCTCAGACAGTCATGGGGTCTGCTATAATGGATGTTCTCCCTTGTCCGTGAGACGCTGCATCTTTATTATTCAGTGCATTTATTTGTGTAAATGAATTCTGTGTGTTTGTCGGCCTTATTTATCTCAATTTGCTCCACCACTCTGGATGGAACGGGTCACTCTGCATTAGGGCGCTTGTGTTATACTTGCTAAACAGAAGCTCCAGCATGAGAGCAATTGTTGTGCTCCTGGAGAGGTTGTGCCACCTCACCTCACGTTCTGATGTATGCTGTCCCCACTTTTTATCTGCTTTAATTGGCTCTTGCGGACTTTTAATTTCTGTGTCCACAGAACGGCCCGAAGGAATGCAGGATGTGCATGCCGGCCATACAACCATAGATCCAGTGCTCAAAGGCACTCAAAGAAATATGCAGAGGGTTTATATATATATATTTTAGATAGATGTTGCTACTCTTATTTGCATTTGCATATATATATGTAGAGAGAGAGAGCGAGAGCGAGAGATTTCTACCTCTATTTTTAATTAATTGTATTTGTATAGCATCTTTAACATTATAGAAACCCAGAGCCTGATCCCCAATAAAATCTTTGTTTTAAAAGTATGATTTTACCTCTTTTTTGTCTAGACTTTTTTAGACTTTTAACTTTAAGACTAGAAAACCTAAAGTTTTTGGCTGTGGCACAAATTTCAAGATAAATCCAATAAAGGACTTTTTTTTTGTCTTTTTTGATGCCTTTCTCTAAGCAGATGGGAAAACTATTTTATGTTTTTATTAAATGGAAGGTCCTTTTTCCTGCTACGTTTCAAACTTCTGAGCAGCTTGATGTTGTCTTATCTATTGTGTGAAAACAGAATACTTTATGTTGAAAAATATGTTGAATTATTTATGGTGGAATATTATTAACCTATATAGGATGTTTGAACAAACTCATTTGATATTTAGCATTTTTAAAGCAACAACTTTAGATGTTTGAACTTACATCCACTGCATATAGCTTAATCAGCAATTTATACATGCATTTGTGACAATATTCATAAATATACTTAGCACCTCTGTAGTAAATTGTGGTGATAAGGTCACCAAGTTTATGATCAGTTGTGTAGACATAACTCAACAAAATCATCACTATCTGTCAAGATGGTTGCTTTTTTTTTATTAGTGTCAAGTTAGTTTCGTTAGTATAAAAGTTTTCTACTTTTACTCCGGTGTTTGTATCATCAGAGGAGCAGTAGCTGGGCCTCAGGCTTCAAGTAAGGTTTTGGCTATAAATGATGCCCACACAAATGCATGCACATCCTTTGTATCTCCTCAGATTCTCACTACATTTGCACTCTCCACTCAGGGGAATGCATAGAGATCAGCGTCATGTGGGTTTCAACTTAGAATAGCCACAAGTCCTTTTTTTCCCTTCTGCTGTTTTGGTACTTATTCATGATATCAGCCCAAAAAAAGGTGAAAAAATTAGTGTTCCCATGGTGAGATCCTGCTAGCAGTAGTTGATGGGCCATTGAAACCTATTGAAACTACATGTGCCTGTGTGATTGTGCACATGAATGCATATGAATCACATGGTCGTGTGAATTATTTTTTTATTTTCATGTGTACTCTTGGAAAAACCATAAAAAGATCTAAAAAGATTTAAGATTAAGAAAACCTTCATTTGTCCCACAATGGGGAAATTGCCAAATTTGAATCTGTTCTCCAAGAATCCAGAGAGAAATATGTCTGAAAATCTCGCATAAATAAACAGGTGACCAGATTAACACACCCCGTGGCAAACAGCAAAGGCCTTAAGTATAAGGAATGCCATCTCACCACTTGCAGCAGTTCTGGCATCTGTAAGGCATTAAACAAGCCTTAAAATCCAAGCTCACGCACTTTGAACAACGCTGCCACCAAAGGGGATCTTCAGGGAAATGTAATGTTCTTACACAACCATTTTAAATTAGTGACTCAGCCTGAGGGTGACAAGAGCATCCCTGAAGATCCCATGATTTTTGCAGTGGAGATGTTCTTTTGTATTAGTGTAATGCTGTAGCCACAGTTACCACTGAGTGTTAGTGGATTAGGATGCTAACATTCACTGCCATAAGAGGACAGAGTTTGACTTCCACAGTGATCCACAGACTCTGACCGGGCCTGGGTGTATTTATGATGCTTCACAGGCCGGATACTGAAATTAAAGAGGCACCACTCGAGGGGCTCTCTGTCTTAATCCGTGGACATTATCTCTACACTGTAAGCAGGTCTTGGCTCGTTACCTCGCAGTAGAGAGCCAGACTGGCAGGGTTGCAAGGAGAGAGGCAGAATAGGAAGGGAAAGGAGGGGAGGGCATTGCCCAGCCGCCGAGAATGTAATCTCCAGATTAGGGGGCGAGACGAATTCCTGCTGCCAGCCTGACCTTGTCAAGGCAATGGAGGAGCCAGAGTGAAATTGAGATTTCAGGACAGGAGCAAGTGGAGACGTGCTTTTTTTTTTTTTTTTCTTCTTAGCGTTAGCATTTCTCTTTTAAGGGCCACAGCCTTGACACCATGATTCACGCTAAATGTGTGTGGTCACACTGTTAGCACACATGAAATGTGAGCAGGGCAAACTGTTTCTGGCACTGACCATACTGCCTGAAAGGCTCGGCAGTCAGTCAGGCTAGTGTGAAAAAAAGTTTCTCTAAAAGCAGGTCTGCATTGCCATGGCATGTTTAATTAACTTAAAAAGATCTTTAAAGGATGTCCTCAAAAATTCCTAAATTGTGTTCAACCTATCTTTTATATTTTTTGACATTTGAAAAATAAATGTTACTCACTGGCAATATCATTTATTATATAAAAATGTAATGTTTGATACATTATTTTCTAAAGCTATGTGAATATTGAAATTTAGAAACACAGAGTACATCCTAAAAGCTATAAAATCTATAAAACAGACCCTTGCTATTGTGGCTGTTATTAGAAATTGCTGTACATAATGTACATACATTTCCTGAAACCACCGTCTAATATGCTTCCAGCTGAGCTGTGAAAAAGAAACACAAGGACAAAAACACAATTATGTTCAGTAATCCAAACAGTTCCAACTGCAAATGTTGTTTTCATGTAAGATCCTTATAGAAAGGAATGGTTTTCTTTCAACTGTTAGTGACCTCATTGTCCTCTGATTAGGTTTACATTAGTATGTTCTGGCAAATAGAAAAAGGAAAAATGAGAATCATATTGTAATATCCTAACCTTCCTGTTTCCTTCATTATGAGTCATAATTGTCAAACAACAAAATAATGGGTCTGTCTGAGGCACACAGCAGCATGCAGCATCAGAAGCTGCCGATAAACTACCCATTGTGTTTTTCACAAGAGATATGCTTTTATTGCTTCAGACACTTTCTACAAAACTCACTGTCTTCCAATTTTCAATTCAATTATATACAGAGGGAAACACATAGTGAGACCTAAGCTCTTTTTATGCAGGTGCATCCTGTCTGTGCTCCGGTGGAAAGAAGAGAGGTGCAAATGATAATAATGAAAAAAAAAAAAATCAAGCAAAAGAAAATTGTCAGTTTTGCTGGTTCTAGTTCATGCCGAGGACTGCAGGCTTACACTGCCTAGAAATAGAAAATATAACATCAAGCAAGATAAAAGATCCCAATTCAAAATGTCAGCTATTTCTCCTTTTTATACAGACCAAAGAGACATCTAATAATGGCTGGTTTAACTTTATACTGCTGCTAAAAGGTTTCTCAAAGACATGTACATTGCCCCGGGCACCACAGTTAGATAAACACCTGCAGTCTGAGCCACTAACAAAAAACATGGTTGTGGTATAAAATGTTTTTTTTTTTTATATGTACAATTAATTCCGAAGCACCAATCAGTTCCACTAAATTGAGCAAAGATACGTTCATATAGATGCACCCGCTCGGCGAGAGAAGAAACAAAATCAGTCTAAACACACCATAAAAAGTTGTCATTCTATCGGTGACTCAAAGGCCATGTTGCATTTTAATTTAAAGTTTGGGATACAAAGTGGTGACGGAATACCCTTGAACATCCAAAGCCATTGGATAATTAGTGTTTGAATCAGTGCGTACACCAGGGACAATGGAGATCTCATTATATTTGCCATCTGTAAAGTTTTGCTTCATGCATATTGGTTACTAAAGTGCCACCAATAAGGGCACCAATGGTGTCTCATTAGAGAACTGCTGACCCAGTGTTGTTTTTTAGTTGTATTTAAATCACAGTAAATGTGCTAGTCTTAATACTTTGATATTATTAGGAATCATTTACAGGGAATAAAACTAGAGATAATTTTGGAAATAAAACTACTGCAGTGAAAGGCAATTATTGCCAGTATTGCTGTCTGTGAATAGATTGCAGTTTGTTCTGCTTAAGTGTTCTGCTTAAAAGGTCAGGAAGCCTGTCGAACAGCATTGTTGGTTCTTGTACACAAGTAACAAACAAAATTGTGCCTCAGAGTTGCTGGTAGTGATGTTTTAGAACACGCTAGCATGCCAAGCTAAATAAAGTGTCATCCTTATCAGGTAAACAATAGAATAGAATAGAAATACATTATTTATCCCAAGCTGGGAAATGTTGCTATTGCAGCAGCAATGCACAGGCACTCAGCAAACTACAAATATATATATATATATATATATATATATTTGTAGTTTGCTGAGTATTTGTAGTATATATATATATATATATATGTGTATGTGTGTGTTTTGAGCCATGAAGTGTGTTTAATGTTGAAAAATATCTCTTTTAGCCCCAAATAATGAATCTTTTTTAAGCTATTTTAAACAAGTTGTTTTAATGCCTAAACCTCACAATGAGTAAAGAACAATATAACCATCCCAAGGGTTCTGGATTAAAGTCTTATGCCAGAGACCAATGCCAGAGTCCAGCCCTAAATCCCTATTTGTGGCAAAAAAAGCTTTACATTTATTGTGTTTATGTTTAACAGATGGAGATGAGGTAAACTGAGTTCACTGAATCATCTCAACATTTGTCAATCCCTCTGTTCTTCCTAGTAACACACAAAGGGAGTGCAGATTGTGTGTTTATGTTCTCTCCCACCTCTCAACATGAAATCTGTAGACTTTATGACACAACTGCTTCTGCATGCAACTCGGCAAGTCAAGCATAATCCCAGAAAATCTACCCAGCTTATGAATTTTAAATGGGTGAAGCCTTATCACAGAGCCGCTTTTAAGTGATTCAGTTTCTAGTGAAGCAGGCAGCAGGGATGATGTCCCGTTGTGAATTGTCACCACCCGGGCGGATGTATTAGATAGACTGTAAATAAATTTTTAATGTGTGCTTTAGTTGTAAAGTTGTTTTATGTAGGAAAAGTTTAGACTAAACCAAATTTTATTGAAACTCTTTTTTTGGTGCACTCTGATTTAATTGAAAGTTCTGAGAGAACACCGTTTTACACAAAAGTGTTGACTCTTGAAGTTAGGAAATAAAAAGAATTTTTTCATCTAATATGTCTCAACAGTGCAGATGGAATGAATGAATAAAATATTGAATCTTGAAGATTTTAAGTCGAGCTTCACTCTGACTCTGGTCTATGAGCTCCTTTAGGAGCCACATGGCCTAAGTATTGCTGAATATGTATGTATATCCTGTGATGTATATCCCCCTTGTGATGAGGGCTCCTAGTACTAATACTTGTGCAATTCACTTATTTCTCAGAAGCACTGATTTAGTTTAAGATGAGGCATGCACCATGGAAGATTTGAAAAATGATGTATACCGTTAAATTTAGTTATTTTAAATGCCACACTTGAAAGCTGAAAATGGCTGTAACAGAAAGAGGAAAAACGCCATCTAACTGCCCCATAGCCCTCCATGTCTTCCTTTTGAGTCATTACATTAAGGTTTAACTGAGCGGCAACCTTCGGGGCTCAGACTTGAAGCCCATGCGGAAGTGTCGAAAGGTGTAGTTCATGCTGCAACCACTGGGGGCTGGCTCCAGAAGCGAGTCATTTCCCATAGACTCCCATGTTAAAATGGCCAACTTCACAGCAGAAATGTTCTGGTCTCAAATGATAAGTTCTCTTCTACTGTCAATTGTGGGGGGATGAATTTCAATAATTATGGGTGTTGCCTGTGGCGCTGCCAACATGGTGGCGGTTGGAGCGTCCCGGAGGCTCCCACCGAGCCTGAAAACAGCTCTTCAGAAACAGACAGGTGACGTCACGGAAGCTCTGTCCATAGTTTTTACTGTCAATGGGTTTAAGAACCATGAGTATCATTATCCTGTTGAAAGGTCCACTTCCTGATGTACAGATGGCCACTACAGTGTTGCTAAGAATCACCCTCATCAGTCCTTATATGTATTTTTTACAATCCTGCATAGGTCTGTTTGTGTGATGATCCTGTGGTGACATCATGGAGACTTCTTTTTGTATGTTTGGTTTGGTATAACTAGTCCTCGAGTTAAATAAATGCCATGTGCGCTTGTTTACATGTGTAGTCTGTATCTTTAGGCAACTGACAGTAGAAGCAAAGGAACAAAAAGAATTTAGCTGCTCTTCAGCAACAAGAAAAAACCCATGGCAGCCACACAGCCCCCATCAGGGAAACAGGATGTGCATACATATTCAGCAATATATAATATATAGGCCAAGCAGCTCCCTGAGAGTAAACATAGCAGGGAAATCTTCAGAAAGCGATGTTTTCATTCATTTTATTCCATTTAGGTCTCTGTGCTTCTGAGAGGCATGTTGGCTTTAAAAGCCTTATCAGCCCACTGAATTCCTTTCATTCATCACACTCTGCAGCTTCTCCATTGTTGTTGAAAAGACACATCACATAAAGAACTGCAACCATGCTGTAACCACTGTAAAGAGTCCTAATGATACGTTTTGTATTGAGTTCCACTTCTTCAGATTAGAGACAAAGGTCTGTGTTGGCACAGAGGATTCAGATGAAGCTGGGAGGAGAGAAGAAAAGTAACAAGAGGCGACTTGTGCTGGTGTCAGTGATGCTTGTTTAAGCTCTTTTGGTTTGAGTACTTAGTAATGACTCTGAGGTGGAGGTGCGATTCCAGGTTTAGAGTGGAAGCTCATGTGAAGCTAGCTTTTAGCTGCTTGTTATTACACCTGCTGATTGATTAGCGTGCCACATGGGAGCTTATTTGAACCTGAAAAGCTAAATTTTTTTCCTTTGTACTGCTGTGCTGAGAAGAAATCTCAGTCACAATCTCGCCCCATCACATCAGAGGTGGAATGTTTTGAGGACAACGCCTGGTGGAAGGAGGAAACTCTGTCTTGGCATGTTGCTAGGCGATGCATTAATATTAATGTTGTCTTTTCTCAGAACGCGTGCACTCTCTGCACCCCCTTGGGATAAACTGAAGCTTAAAGATATCTCCATCTCACTGATACTTCTTTTTATCCTTGTTAAAACTCATATCAAAGGTTTTAATTACATTCTGCTAATGTAATGCTGCAGAGCTTTGTCAGGAAATCACAATTAAGCGTTTGCTGATAATGCAGTGTAAAGAATGTTACCAACATGTGAGCGGGTTGGACTTTCATGAAAAGGAGCTTATTTTGCCTGAATCTAATCACAATGGCATCTGACTGACTTTAAAAACCTGAACTGAAACTCATGATTGCTCTCTTATAATCTTTTTTTTTTTCTTTTATTCCCTACTCTCTGTATGTTCAAAAAAAAAAGAATCATTCTGCGCAGGAGAAATAAATCTGTGATTGAGTTCACCCTCTGCCTCACCCCCTTCCCCTGTAAGGCTTTTAGCCTGGAGTCTGTGCCTCCCTACACCTCTCCGCTGCCCTCTCTACAAAAACCATTTTCCCGGCGCTGAAACACAGATGTTATCCATCTGATTAAACGTTCAAGGTTACATCTCCAAATACATCAAAGTCCACCTCACCCTGAAAAGAAGAAGCGTGACAGCCAGTATTTTTGGTTGCCTGGAGGTGCAAGCTCCAGTGTCATCCCCTTCATTTTTTTTTTTATTGTTTTTTTTTATAGGCACATGAAAGGGACCGCGCCACGTGTTGTGTCTGCTCAAGCAAATCGAGTGTCCCTGCTCAAATTACAAAGTATTAATGGGTGGCGGGATGAGGCGCAACTGTATAGACAAGGTTCATTTTCCAGGTCTCCAAAAAAATTATACAAAAAATGGAACAATCTGCTAGTACCACTCATCACATATGAGTGTCTGCAGAGCTGGCTTTCTCTAAAATAAATAAATACATTTGTGGCCTCAAAATCCAAAATATAATCCCAATGACACCAATGTGTCTTATTTTTCCTGCATTCCCTTGACACTGCTGCGGTGTTGTTTTCATTTACTGTTAAGTTTCCTCTCCACTTGGTGGGGCATCAAAGACTACTGGTTAAGGTTAAAATGAAAAAATGGTGGAGATTTTATGATAAAAAAAATGTTTCAAAACAAGAACAGCGAAACATAACAAACTAAATGACTAACTCATTGATTAATTTGCAGAACAAAACATTGATGACATGTTATTAACACAACAAAACACAGAGTAGCTTTTCAGCTTTTGAAAATATTCCCACCAATACCTCTTGAATTAACTGTGGTCATCAGGGTTTAATTGTTATTTATGATATGATTTTTATTTTTTTGTCTGATCGTTGAGCCGATCTGATCATTTTAGTTTAATTATGCATCGTGCAAACATCAAGATATTAAAAGTAATCCATTGTGTATACTCAACAACCAAACAGCTCTGCATTGAATGTAATATGAGCAAACACAAACTTCCTTTCTCTTCTGCCACATTCACATAAAAAATAAGGGAACTTCAGCACCTCCTGCATGGTTGTGAAGTGTATGCATATCTATGTGTGTGTGTGTGTGTGTGTGTGTGTGTGTGTGTGTGAAGTTTGTGCTTTAGAACATAAGTGCTAACAAATTTGATGTCCATGATCCTTTGCCTTATTTGTAGGGGTCGCCCTCTACTCCTACACATATCTTATGCCCACATTTTAGCTAAGCCCACAGATTGTCAGCGTAGGTGGATGAACCCTCTGTGACATCAAACGACGCCATGATGTTTAGAGTCCCTGAGTAGACCTAACTTGCAATAAATTCAAACACAGGCAAATGTGAGGGGCTCAGTAAGCCCTGGGAGGCTTTGGCTGTGGTCAGCCCAACACCAGATGACATCCATACTTACCCAAGGCTTGATACCATTAATGTTGTCTACAGGTAACGGCAGTGTGGGCTAAGTGATGGTGTAGGCCAGCAGGTCTTTAGAGGCCCATGTTGTCTGCCACCACCTCTTAAACAACCTAAGACAAGACTCTTCTTAAAGCACAGACCTAGTACATATAAAAGTATTCATAAGACACACAGCAGTTTAAGTATCTACTTTTCAATGACTCATTACGTTTGTTCTATCTTCTTTCTAGAGATCGATAAAGTTCAGAAAGACGAGGGCAAGGAGGAGGAGAAGTTCATCGATGTCGTCATCAACAAGAACATGAAACTGGGCCAGAAAGTTTTAATACCAGTCAAGCAGTTTCCTAAAGTAAGTCTTATACCACCACCACCACCAGAGACTCTTCTACACATGTGATGTGCACAGATAGGGAATTTTAGATTGTGTTATTTATAGATAATGAAGTCAACTACAGTAGCTCTGGTTTTGATTTAAATTCCTTCCAACAGCCGCTTGACACTTTTTGTTGATGCTTTATGTTATTAGATGTAGCATATCTGGAAGACTGTTCAGGCCGGGTGAGCTGACAGAACTAGGGTAGAACTATGTTGGGGATGCTACTTCCTGTCTGTTTAAGGTTTTGTAATGTTACAACTCTCACTTCTGCACTTACACACGCACACACACCTCTCCATCTCTCTGACCTTGGTCAATGACGCTTTGATGTCCCGGTATATTAATTTGTCAATGAATATTTATGAATATATGATTTAAAGGAATTATCTCACACTGGTTTTCATTTTCTTGAGTGTTCAGTGGATTTGTTATGATTCATAGTTTTCAACCCTTTTTTGTGTAAATTAACGGCTTGCACTGTGAGGGCATGATGGCAATGTGGCCCACGATATAAAGTCTGAGACAGCCGGCGTCATGATGACCTCCGCACGAAGCCCTTTTGAGCAATAACACAGTTGCCACATGAGCCTCACTCATTGTGAGGAGACCATCAACCAGCTGCGGCGTTTATTGGAACCACAAGCTCCAGTGCATTACTGTGCTCCATTCACATTAAAAGTGAAAGGGAACACTCCTAGACAGGGGACATCACTTAAGTTTTCACCTCAGGCCCCCAAGGGGGAAGGAGAGCAGTGAGCCAATGACCACGGAAGCAGTTCAGAAAACACTGCATGAATAATTTCACCAATGTTTATAATGACATGCAGAGTGAAATAATACCGATATCATCTGTGATGTATCATGTTTTATATTAGACCACACCCAGCTCTTAATTTAACACTTTTGATCCTTATCACATCTTCCACAGACACATTTTTGATCTTTAATGTAAAACAGTTATGAGTGAACTTGTCTGTGAGTGTAGAAAAGGGACTTATGACCAAAAGCGTGAAGCCTAATTATTATCATAACTTCATCTAACTTATGTATGACTGATTTATTTTTTGCCACATTGCTATCATGACTAAAAAGATGGTTCTGCTGATGGGGACACATATAACAAACCAATATCAGCTGTCTCTCTGCTTGTATTACACAGTGGTCAACATACATTATCATGGACTACACTGCATGTGTGAGCTCACTGTGCATGTACTTTGCTCTGACATACTGTCAGGGTGCTACGCTATTCAAACTAATGGAGTACAGCGGTGCCAGCACTAAAATCTTGCTGTTAAAGTGATTTTAATGTTACAAAACTAGTTTTCGAACCACAATGCATGTGAACTAAACAGGAAGTTCTCAATTTTAGAAACCTATGCACTGCTCTAAATTAATTAGGTCACCAGGTGTCAACATGCTCTCTATTTAGAGCTCAAATGAAGTCTACAAAATAATCTCGACGAGTGCTGACTGAGCATTTTGCTCCATACAGCATGTATGTCGTGTTATCCGGAGCCTGATCCCAGTCTCCGAGGTTCACAGCTAAACAGATTTGCTTTGACAGCTTTGATAAGTAGAGCCACTAATACGCTGTTTAGAGCTCCAACAAGCCACCGAAGGAAGACAAATTCAATTTGTTCTATCTGACAGGTAGCAATGGCAAGAGTGATCGGCCTGACTCGAATGGGTTTTTTCTCCTGAGCTGCAAGCATCACCTTTTGGCTCCTGGCATTGAAGTGGCACAGCCATTTTCCAAATAGCCATTTAGAAGCATGCGCGGACAGGCTGAATGTGTCCTCTGCAAACATAGCTTTGTATCAAAATGAAGCAGGGCAAGGACAGCACGCAGCGGGTTCCACGCTGCTGACTCTGTGGTAAAATAGACATGATTCTCAGCAACACTGATGGATTGTTAGTCTTTCATAGATATTGGCAGGAGCGATAGTATTATTGTGTTGTACGGTTACACTTAAATATTGCAGAGAAAGATCACCAGCCAGAAAAAAACATGAATTAATTCTAAAAATTTAAACCTATGATTTATCCAGTGTGACACATAAAGTAATGCCTACTCACAGACTATAAATACCCTGCCTCTTTTAAATACTGATGCACTATCATCTGTATATTCCGTATCTGTGGGCCCTCTCTTACAGTGCATCTTTTTTGGCAGAAGGCACCACAGGCCATTAGCGAGGTGTGAGGAGTCCCACTGGTTTATTTCCAGTTCAGACTGTGGCTTTTCTCTGCGCTGGAAGCGGTCATTTATCCTTCTGCTGTCGTTCCTACCATGCTGTCCTCAGCACACTGACTCTCTGTGAGCACACCTTTCACCAGATTTGCAGTAATACATTTAGTAAACGATGAAAAGACCTCAGATCTGCCCCTTTATCTCCCTGCCACCCACCCCCTTGTGGTGATTAAGGTGTGATTAATCATACACTATTACTCTATCTGAGTCAGATTCTATACTTTCACTACTTTTTTGTTTCACCAATTATTCAAATTTTGATTAATTTATTATTTGTATCTATTTATTTACCATGCAACTACCACAACCAAGTACTGGGTGATAACCTGTGATTAAACACATCAGCTTTTATTCTGGTGATTACAGTCAGCAGCACAATCCTCTCACATAGTCTAATGACAGGAATCGGTACAGAAGCTCAGGCAGGTTTTTATAAGTCACATAATCCCTCATGATAACGAAAGCATTAGCCAAACCCCTAAGCATCAATCACAGTACAAGTCAGATGGATTTTGATGTGATAAACAGCAGGGTTTACTGTTATTTGTTTATATATATATATATATGGGGATTGTCCATACCAGGATATGTGCGTGACGGCACTGACTGGCTGGTGGTGTGTTTAAATGTCTGGATTTAGACTTTCCTGGGACATTTACTGGCATTAACCAAACAAATAGAAAGCCTACTTGGATGATCTATTTTTAAATAGTCAGGAAGTGAAGAGCTATATATAATACTTGTACTACAGTACATATAAACAAATGGTTTTGTGGTTTTTGAGCGAGAGAGAGAGAAGATAAAAAATAATTACTGGAGTATACCCTGCATTCTACTAACTTGCAATATCAATTTAATGTTTATGCAATTTAATTCAGAAAAAAATGTTAATCCAACTATTGTCTTAACATGTATGTATTTCTCTACAGCACCTGCAAGTAATACATCATGATCAGTGAAGAGTAAGTGAAGAAGAGGGTTTTACTTCTACAAAAGAGAAAGATGCAGCTATCACACATTTCTGAAAAATTACAAACAACCAAAAAAATCATATAATGCCACAAGAAGGTCCATCCCAGATAAATCACCTGCCTTTATCACCAGATGAGATTGGATGTTACACATGCAGACAATAGGTTAAGACACTAGCTTTGTGATGCTGAGTCTCTCACTGTCACTGATACAGCACTTATTACACATTACACTGTGAAATGCAATCACCAGTACTACCAAACACTGGAGACTCCCTGTAAAAGTCACCATGTTTGTATGCCTGTGCGTGCCTACCCATATGGTTCATATGGGTAAACTCACCCACTCCCTAAAAAGCCTGAAGATGAACAGTGTGATATGCAGCTTACTCATTTGTGGTGCCTCCAGCCTCAGCTGGAGTTGGCAAGTTAGCAGGTGATTCTAGTGTTTGGTTGTGAGAATGAGTCCACACAACACTTCTCATTGTTATCTAAAAAGCTTTCACTGCTTGTGTTAAGCTCATTATTACAAATAAAATAGTAGCAGCTCCGATAGATATAGTGTGCAAAAATATTATTTGGTACTTAATGCTACATAAGTATAATGCTCATAAAATTAGCATGCCAATGGGCAGTTTATCTCAGCTGTATATATTTATATTTCACCCACACTCCATCTCAAATTTGACCAGTTATTTAAATTAAATTAAATTAAATTAAGAAACCTTTATTAGTCCCACAATGGGGAAATTGCTTAACAGTGACTAGGGAGGAGTTGGGATTGAACCACCAACCATTTGGTTATTGGACAACCCTGCTATACCACTGAGCCACTGCTGCCCAAATTTTGGTATATTTTGGTAAAGTGATGACAAACAGCTATACAAGAAATTATATTTCACAAAATCCTTTGGTCTGATTCACTTGTAACTTGATATTCCATTGTAAATAACATCTAAGCCTCATTCAGCCATTTCAATGTGCGCACTACACTTTATTTTTTTCATGCAAAAAACAGTCAGAGGAGAGATCAATAAGCAAGTGTCCTGTATAATCCACTGAAATTGAAATTAAAGACAATTAAACACCATGAATTCACAGAAAAGCTTCTTTTTCTGTTGATGAACTAAAACTTCAGTTTTGTTCAAAATAGCTGAGCTATAAAATTACAGTTCTGTCATTGAATTAACAACAGTGTTACTAAATCTTACACAATTAAATTCTGTAATCAGTAAATTAAGCTTTCAGAGAATATTAAAGGAAGAGTTTCAGCAGGTGTTTGGTTAGCACAGGACATTGATACACATTGACATACTTCTCATTCAGCAGACTATGTATTTAAGCTGCCTTCTCAGATAACTGTATCTAAACAAAGTAGGACATTTACACAGCCTGACTCTTTCTAACCATACCCCTGATTTCACAGAAAACGCTGTCAATTTATGTTGGAATAATTTTTCTTTCACAGTCTATCTGATTTCTCTCTTCCTGTAAATGCGCTTCTTTGTTCTCTCTCTCTCTCTCTCTCTCTCTCTCTCTCTCTCTCTCCGATGCCCATGTACACACAGTTGATATGGCTTCCCTACTCTGGAAAGCAACACAGCATCGCTTTGTTCCCCATCAGAAAACAAGCTTTTCTGCTTGTTCAAGCATTTTTTTTTTTTTTACACAGTTGGGAGTCAGAGGACTTGGGATATCCACACAAACATCCTGGACACTGCGTCCCATACACAACCTGACAGGTGGATGGGCGAGGGCGCACAAAAAAAAGAAAAAAAAAAAGCTCTGGTAGCTCTAAGTGATGTCGGCTGTGTGATCAGGCTCTGTGAATCATTGTTCAGGAGATGGCACAGCTCAGTGATCAAGGCTCTATCCAGGTGGAAATGATGGATGCCCAGGACATCGGTTAAACTCAGCACATTTAGAACATTTCCCAACACCCTCCGTGCTGTCTCCTTTGATGATGCTTGTGTAAACTTGAAGCCATTATATTGAGGACACATTTGTTTGCTTAGATATCTTTTAAATTAAAATTATCATGAGACAGCAATACATTCTGTTTAAAATAGTGGAAGTTCACCTGAACTGCAACAATTATTCAGCTGTTCAAGTGAGCATTTTCTATATATGAACAAAAATTCTCAGGAGGGCCACAAAGCACCATGTTGTGCACCTCATTTGGCCCATGGACCATAAGACGATCATCAGTGTTCCACATTCATCCATCCGATCATAACTAAGGAGGCCATTTATTTCCATTCACAAGTGCAGGGCTGGAATTAGCACAGTAGGAAATAGTATTTACTTTTTAGGCCTGTGTTGAATAGGGTCCCAGTATGATCACATTCAGTCACAGAATTTTGGTGTAATTATAAAAGCTGAAGAAACACACAGCAGCTGAGAACTGCTGGAGTTCAGCTTGGTCAGAATAAAAACCCAACAGTCAGTTACAGCATTAGAGTGATTCACTAAAGCTTGCCTCTCAAATCCCTCAACCAGGTATTGGCAGGAGCCTCCTAATAAGCACTCGCTTCCTGAACAAAAGGCAGGAGATATATAGGTGAGGCGCAGAACAAAACTGGCTTTTTTTTTTTTTTTAACCTCCTGCTCATTAACTGATGACCTAGATAGTGGAGGAAGACAGCTGTATAACTCTGTGTTAAAGGAAAAAAACACAGGAAAAGGGAGGAAAGCCACCCTTTTGTCTCTCTGACCATCTCCAGCTGATGGTGGAAGTATGGTTAGCCCGCATTAGAGTTGGACGACTTTGATGGCCGTCTGCGCGGCTTGACGCGGTAATGCATAGCATTTGTGTTTTCATGGCTAAAGAGCAGTGACCCTGTGAAGTGATCTAATCCGGGAAGCCTTTGATCGACGGTGATGCCTCAGAGGTGGTCATGTTCAATGTTAACTCAAACAAGCACATTATGATAATGTCACACCCTCAGCATTTATATTCAGTTATTTCAGCACCAAGGGAAATATTTTTGCTATGGACTTAACTGAGATAAATTCTAATCTAATGATTTTTTTTTACAAGTTATTACATGACACTTTCTGTAATGATAAGAATAATCTAACTTTGCAATATGCTGATTGCTTAAATCAGCATATGGTAAGCTTGGAATTCTGGCCATATTTCATTGGTTGTTGATTAATTGCTTTCAATTTAAATATAACATCTGCCAATTTCAATCAAGTTTAGTAATGAAGCAGAGTGTTCTCACATATGGATGCATGGTCAGTATCTGAAAGACGAGTAGGATCTTAGTTCCAATTATCCCTTCAGACCTGAATGGAAGTCATTATGCAGCAGGTTTTTCTTTTTTTAAACAGACCCTATGTTCTGCCTCTACAAACTACCATAACACCCTCCCTTATGTAAACTAGCCTCTGTTATGCTGTTCTATCAACATTAACTGTAACTCGTCATCAACATAATTTGCTGTCTAATATATTGACAGTTGCCACGGTAACAAGAGTTACTTTCCCTATCAGTATTAAGAATGTTATAGCTCATGAGTGCAATGTCTATTTTTAAATGTGCTTCAGGCACAATTTATCGATCTTACATGAAATAAAACATATGTATTGTTTGAAGACCTTCCAATCAAAGAAAAATGAGAATATTAAGTTACATTAGAAGTGCATCATTATTATATAGTGTGTCTGTTCTTCCTCACTCAGTTTCAATTTGTATCAATGTCTAATGGAAACTGTATCCTCTGATGGTTATGTGAGTTGTTTTTGCCCTGGTTGCTGCCTCTCAGGTAACTTTCAGACCTCTGTAACATACTATAGAGGTGGAGGTTGTTATGACTAAATGCCTGAAAGAAAAAGACTGCTCACACTACGCCATGCTTTAAAACCTGTACACAATATGAATGCAAATGTAACAATAACTATGTGATCCTGAGTACCTGTGCATGCACCAAATATGTTCTCCCCATTTCTGAGACCAACTCTTATTACAGCACATTGGGAGTTGTAATGTTATTTTTCTGGGAACACACTTTTTTTTAGCAGGGTACAACCACAGAAAAAGGTGACACATTGAAATCTGAAACCACTGAAAGTCATCTCTGTAATGCTTCCTCATGGATTTTATCCAGACAGACAACTGCCAGAAAAAAAAATGCTGATAAATTTTCATTAGCTTCAGTCACTGGTCGACTGACATAAGAAAAGTCTTTGCTCTTTATCTCAAATGCACAGATTCTGACTGATCCGCGCTCTCTGTTGCAGTTTAACTTTGTCGGCAACTCCTCGGGCCACGCGGGAACTCGTTAAAGAGACTACAGGAGGACACTCTCACAAAGATGTCAATTCTCGGTAAAGGATCTATGAGAGACAAGAAAAGGTAACTCTACTGTTATTTCATTTTTATATTCCTGCTCTACCTGCTCCTTCCCCATCATTTTACCTGCAACTGTTTCTCTATTACAAGGCTTGAAGTGAAGGTAGGGGTTAAAGCTGTGAAGATCCATATCAAAGGTTTCTGACCATGCCGTGCTGCAGTCTTAGTTTTCCTCAATAGTGTTCTTTCCAGAAAGGTTATAAACTCTCATAAGTTCTCACTACATTTGATTGACAGCTCTTGGGTCATGCAGGCTGCATTAGAGTTTTTACAAAAACAGCTACATCTTGAAAACAAATTTCAAAAGTTTATGGAAATGATCTCAGGGATCACCAGACTTGCCTGACATCGCTCAAAGCCTGCTTCCTCTCCCTCTATCTCTCTCATAGAAAGCACAATACACACACTGATTCTCGGTTTTATTTTCAAATAAATTCAGAAACTCAGGGTGAGACAGATGCTTTTTGTAAAAGAAACTTCCTGGATGGACTGAAGCAGAAATGACTTGATATTTCAAACACAAGCCAGGTTAATGACGTCTATCATCCGTGATCACGCCAGCACATAAAAAAAGGATATATAAATGCCTCTAACAGCCGATCTTTAGCAGCACAATTGATTGCACAGAGTCCAGTTTAACTGGGAATAAATCTGCTTCACTTGTCTCTCCCTGCGTTGTCAGGGGAGATTTGTTGTTGGCAATGATTCTTGCTATCATACAGCACATTCTTTTGATTACTGTGATCAATAGCCTTTGATGGCTGACTCCCTCTTGAGTACCTGGAGAAAAAAGATCTGTCACGGAGATGTGCTGACCTCGGCTAGCCCCCTACCCAGTCCACATGAGGCTGAGATTTATGACTGACAGCTTTCTTCCAGGGACACCGTTTCTTCTCTTCTTTAGGTGTATACTGATACTTTACGTGTGGCTGGCTGCTGAGTGTCTGTTTTCGGCTAAACGGCATGTGTCATTCTGCAGCTGAAATTCATCATGCAAGGCAGGGTGCTGGGCTTCTACAGTGCTAAACGCTGCACAATTGAAGCGCTGCTGCCTTCAGGGATGTTTCTATTTATATTGACAAAATACATACTGTTCTCCTAAGATGCACCTGACTGACAGGATCAGGATAATGTTTTCACCCTGTAGAAGAAATTAGATGGGAATGTAATTGTAGTCCTGCTAGTAGAAGGGAGAAACTACAGTCTTTAGTGCATTCCCTTTCAAGTTCTTGCATACGGTGAAGACACTGTGAGAGCTGCTATAATTGCACAATATTTGCAGCTGCAAGACCTTGATCTGGTTCTGACAAAAATTAGATTGAGGAGAGGTTGAAAGGCACCGAGCTGTCGGAGTCAGAGTCTCCCCGCCTGGTTATGGCACCTCAGTTGTCCTGCTGCTGTCAGAGCAGGATGATGTAAAGGCATTCGTGTTCCGTGCCCCCTTCTCGTTAGCGCCATGATTAACTCATCCATTTTCCTCCCTGGGACCTGTACTCCCTCTTTAATTTTCCTGATAGACAAAACAATCACATTTTCTTGCTTTCACTTTTGGAAAGTCCTGCGTCTGGTTTAATTTGTGAGCTGCTGCCGTGGAGAAACGCCTTCTGCATGTGTCCTCCGGAAAATGATTCAACCGCAGAAAAGAAATTGAGATGACATAATTTAAAATTACAGGAACATGCAGATAAAATCCAGGTCAGCAGTGTTTCTCGAATTTACTG